>NW_024412433.1:5394688-5501849 GCF_014898765.1 Herpailurus yagouaroundi
CCCCCCCTCCATCACCCCCCGCGAACCCTCAGTTTGTTCTCAGTTTTTAAGAGTCTCTTATGGTTTGGCTCCCTCCCTCTCTAACTTTTCCCCCCCTTCCCCTCCCCCGTGGTCTTCTGTTAAGTTTCTCAGGATCCACATAAGAGTGAAAATATATGGTATCTGTCTTTCTCTGTATGACTTACTTCACTTAGCATCACACTCTCCAGTTCCATCCATGTTGCTACAAAGGGCCATATTTCATTCTTTCTCATTGCCACGTAGTATTCCATTGTGTATATAAACCACAATTTCTTTATCCAGTTCGTGAGTTGATGGACACTTAAGCTCTTTCCATAATTTGGCTATTGAAAGTGCTGCTGTAAACATTGGGGTACATGTGCCCCTATGCGTCAGCACTCCTGTATCGCTTGGGTAGATTCCTAGCAGTGCTATTGCTGGGTCATAGGGTAGGTCTATTTTTAATTTTTTGAGGAGCCTCCACACTGCTTTCCAGAGCGGCTGCACCAGGTTGCATTCCCACCAACAGTGTAAGAGGGTTCCCGTTTCTCCACATCCTCTCCAGCATCTATAGTCTCCTGATTTGTTCATTTTGGCCACTCTGACTGGCGTGAGGTGGTATCTCAGTGTGGTTTTGATTCGTGTTTCCCTGATGAGGAGCGACGTTGAGCATCTTCTCATGTGCCTGTTGGCCATCTGGATGTGTTCTTTAGAGAAGTGTCTAGTCCTGTCTTCTGCTCATTTCTTCACTGGATTATTTGCTTTTCGGGTGTGGAGTTTGGTGAGCTCTTTATAGATTTTGGAGACTAGCCCTTTGTCCGATATGTCATTTGCAAATATCTTTTCCCATTCCGTTGGTTGCCTTTTAATTTTGTTGATTGTTTCCTTTGTGGTGCGGAAGCTTTTTATCTTCATGAGGTCCCAACAGTTCATTTTTGCTTTTAATTCCCTTGCCTTTGGGGATGTGTCAAGTGAGAAATTGCTGTGGCTGAGGTCAGAGAGGTTTTTTTTCCTGCTTCTCCTCTAGGGTTTTGATGGTTTCCTGTCAGTGGTTTGATACAAAGAAAAACAGTCGAAAGATGAGCATCTGAGATATCCCATATTCCCGAAAATTCTAGGACACTGAATGATGAGACTCCGATCACCAGGTCTTAGATTTGGGTTCCCTTTTGAGCATTCTGAGTTTCGAAAGACTTTTAATTCCCACCTCCCTTTGAGCCCTGAGCTCCTGGCCCCTGGGCGCTACACTGAGGGTAGGCCGTTGAGTGATAGTGGCCTGGCCACCCTGGCTGCTTCTGCTGCCTCCTGCTGGGGAATTGGGCCAGCCCATAAAACCTACCTCCTAGAGGTTAATTTATTTCTCCCTTTCAGCATTTCTTTTGGCGGGACAATCACCCTCCGCGGATTTCCGAAGAGCAGCTGCCATTGAGGATTCTGAAGTGCCTCGTGGCCCGGTGGGATCGGTGCTTCTGCCCTCCCCCAAACCTATCTTTGTGCAGCATTCCGCTCTGTAGACCGGAGGCCCAACATGGGAGCGGGCTGTATCCAGACTTGCCTCTCTCTGTGCAGTTCCATCGCTTCCGGAAACTTCTCTAACTGTCGCCCTAGGTCTCCGCGGGGTCTGTGTATGGGAAAAACCTCCAGTCTTTCATTTTCATGTATATCCTTTACTTTTAGCCAGAATACTTCTGACACTTCTGGTCATCAAATGTGTGGGATTCTGTGACACCAACTGTGCGCCCTACATTTCAACTCCGTTCTGACACTTACCCATCTGGAAATAACGTCAGATCCCGCCAGGTCAGGGCTCAGTTCTGTCAGACGCCTCCTACTTCAGGCATCACCAACCAGCGGTAGGTGCCCAGGTTACCCACAGCCTCTGTTTGACTTGGCTGCGGGTTGGAGGTTCCCACGACCTCCTCTCCCCCTTGGATCTGATTGTTTGCTAGAACAGCTCCTGGAGCTCGGGAAAATGCGGTTACCAGTTTACAAAAGGACAAACAGACAGCCAGATGACCAGACACAGAGGGCAAGGTGTGGGAGGGCCCTGAGGTCAGGATCTTCTGTCCCTGTCAAGTTGGAGATCCTCATGTTGACGGTGTAGCTCTTTCCGCCCACAGGTCCTGTTCCCCGTGCTTTAAGAAAATCACCTTTTTGCACCGAAGACGTCTCCAAGAATTTTTTCTTGGCCATTGGCTCCCAACCCCGCCATCAACCAGAACCCCATCACTCAGCCTCCCCGTATGGATGTGTTCCTCAGTCTAGAAGCTCTCCCTGAACCCCACACTGTTGGGATTTTCTGGAGGCTTCCTCCCTTAGGCATGTTGGATTATAAACTCCACTTCCAGCCCCCCTCCTTTCTCTGGAGACTGAGGATGGGGCTGAGAATTCCAGGCTTCTGAACATGACTTAGTCTTCCCGGTGATCCCCTTCCATCCAGGAGCCCCCCAGAGTCGCCTCATCAGATCCAGGGTCACTGGTATCACCCAGGAAACGACAGGGGACTTAGGAGCTCGATGTCAGGAACCCAGGTCAAAGACAAGATTTTAGAACAAAAGAGGCTTCTCTTTTCCCTTAGGAAATTACAAGAGTTTTAGCAGCTCTGTTCCAGGAGCCGGGGACAGAAGAGTGTGTGTATTTTCTTTTGTCTCGCGGGCTGGGACGTCCCTTCAGGTGCTCACGGCAGGATTATTTTGCCCTTCAGAGGCGTGTTAATGTCATTCACCCGGACTCCACTTTTCTGCATTTCCACGTGTCTGTGAAAGAGCTCCCGTGCCTTGTGCGACGGCCACCTCTGATTTCCAAACCCCAGAATCCTCATGGCCACGTGTCCGGATCTCAGCGCTCCCAGAGGGTTCGTTTCGCTCTCTGAGGTGGGGGGACCCCACCAGCCCTCGATCTCTCTGCCTTGACCTTAGATGCAGATCAGACAAGATGCAGAGCAGAATAGCGCACCTCCCTGAGTAGACACCCCGAGTCGGCTACAAAACCGGAGAAAACCAAGAAAGATGCCGGCCGCTGTGACCTGAACAGCCCGCGCCCGGCAGCTCCCTTGGCTGGGGCTGCGAAGACTCACTCTGGTTCTGCCGTCCCTGCTGTGACCCAGCTGGCCCGGGTGAGTCGGGTCAAGGCGACTGCGGAGACCTGGGCCGGCCTCTCCCCACGCCCTGGCCGCTCTCTTGCCAGCAGTGCCCCCCTGCTCCCTGAGCTTCCCAAGCCTTCCAGCTGCTGCCCCTGTCCCGGCCAAAAGCTTCCCTCTCTCCACGCGTGAATTCTGGCCCTCCAGTACCAATCCTGTCCAACCACATCTCCAGTTTGTCTGACTCCCAGATCCCAGACTACTTGGAGGTCAGACACACGATTCAGGTAGTCAGACCTCGTCCGTCAGCTTTTGTGCAGGGGACGCTGGATTGGAGACCTGAGCTGGGGTCTGGGGCCCACGAATCCGCCCCCCCCCCCCCAGAGTAATTGCACACGGAAAGGGTTGGGTCTGCTGAGCAGACCGACTCATCCAAGACCTCCAAAGGGCAAGATGGGGCCTGAGTCCACGTGCTGAGCACAGGGTCACAGGGACACGGTGGAAGGACCACCCTGCCGGCACAGAGAAGGAAACAAACCACCCACACAGGCTCTGGGCTTCCTCTCACCGCATCCAAGAGAAAAGAGCCTTTGCAGATGTAATTACTTAAGGTGAGGTCATTCTGGAGCCGGGGGGGGGGGTTCATCCAAGGTGACCGGTGCCCTCATAAGAAGAGAAAAGACAGGAGCTCGAGAGAGAGTCCCTCGTGATGTCGACGAGGCAGAGAGGGGGGGAGGGATGCCTCTACAAGCCAAGCAGCGCTGAGGATTGCTGGGCAACGCCAGAAGCTAAGAGAAAGTTCTGGAACAGATTCTCCCCTAGAACCTTCAGAGAGCACGGGCCCTTGCCAACATCCCCATTTCAGACTCCTGGCCTCCAGATTTGTGTGAGAATACATTTCTGTTGTTTTAAACCCCCCGGTTCTTGATGCTTTGTTACGGCAGGCTCCGGAAACTAAGACACATGTTTCAACCGTTCGTGGTTTAAGTCCCTCTAACTGGAGCTTAACTTAGGCCTGCTCGGAGACGCTGAGCGGGAAGTGGGGGGCAAGTGACTTGCCCAGCGGGATATCCATACGTGCCCCAAAGCTAGGCACCGGCAGCTGATTTTGCTCTGGAAGAGACTGATGGATCAGGGGACAGAGTGGGGAGCTCACACACTCCTGCGTCTTTAGCTGTCGAGACAGGATAGATGCCCACAGTTGTCCCCTGCTGGACGATGGGGGTGCACCTGCCTGTGTGAGTCTTCCGCCGCCATAACTCGCCAGCGTCGACTTCAAGTGAACCCTTAGAAGCCCCAGAGCCCTCTTCTCTAGGCCGGGGTGGGGACAGTGTCTGTAATGGAGTTGGGGGTGGGAATCGAGAGAGTCAGACACAGTTCTTAGCAAAGTGGCCAACACACGATAAACCTGCAGCCCTGAAAATAATGTCGCTGAGGCCACCATCCGGACTCAGCTGTGGTGCTGGGAAAACGAGACGTCTTGACACACCGTTCACAGCCAAGAAGCATAGATAAGGATATAACATCTGATAAAAGTGACATTTGGACTCAACACAGAAGGGAGGGGGTGTTCAAACAGCTGTGGGGGCGGGGATTAGCTAGCGATTTGGCATTTTAAGACCATTCGTACTTAACTTGAAACCCTACGTTAAAATAAAGTCTAGAAACGATTCAAAAGTTAAGCAGGGGGGGCTCCTGGGTGGCTTAGTCGGTCACGTGTCTGACTCTGGATTTCAGCTCAGGGCAGGACCTCACGGTTTGTGGGATCGAGCCCTGAGTCGGGGCTCTGGGCTGACAGCACGGAGCCTGCTTGGGATTTTCTCTCTCCTTCCCCCTCGGCCCCTCCCCAGCTCGTGCTCTCTCTTTCAAAATAAATAAATACACTTTCCGACAAACAAAACTCAAATACAAAAATTCAAACAAAGCAAACCTATTTCTTGAGGTTACGGTGTAAAAAAGGGCATTAAAAAGAGCAGACACATTAGGCTACTTGAAAACAACCTATACGAAAAACTGAAAGAGAATCTTAAGACACATCTAAGACATTATTGGCAAGTGAAATGCTAGCGATTACATTCAATTCTCATATAAATCAATTAAATGCCGCTACAATACCCACCAACGAGTGGACGAAACACGTGAGACATTTGGTCGCGACCATGGAAGTTCACCTCTCAGATCTCCGACTGCAGGGACCCTCACTGAGCAAGGGCCTGGCTGCTGCTGAAACCCGTCACCACGTTCACACGGGGGCCAGCGTCCTGCGGGCTGCTCCCAGGCAGGCACCGAGCACAGCAGGGCCACTAAGGAGGCCATTCCTGGGGACGTGGGGCCGCACTGCAGCTGAGGGCCTCTCCCAGAACCTTCCTTCCTTCCTTCTCTCCTTCCCGTGGAGTCAAACCCTCATCACGGTCTTCCAGCTTCCCACATCCACCCCCCACCCCCAGCCTCCCTGGCAGGCCAGTGTTCTGGTGGGTCCCTGGCATGGCCAGTCCTGTCCTGACACCCACTTGTCAGAAGATGCACATTGCCAAGTTAAAAACAATAAACAAAAACATTACTGGTTCAATGACATTTATGAAAAAATGTCTAATCCCTATGGCACTCAAAGATCCCATTGAAGTTGCAATAAAGAAAGAAACACCAGTATGAAAGTGGTTTTTCTTTTTTCTTTTCTTTTCTTTAACTAGACTCCCCTAAGCTGGCCTTTTTCAAGGAGTTAAACATGCTCTCATATTTCCGGCTGAAGCAGAAAATGCTTCCAAATTAGCGCCGTGTACCAAGAATCTTAACAATAATCATAGTGTTGACCCTGGGATTTCATTTTGAGACACCTCTCCTAAGCAACATAAATACTTGTAAATAGGCACTAAAATTATTCATCCTTGTTTGACTCATCCTAAAGAAGATAAGCAGTCATTTAACAATATTGGCAATAAAGTGGAAACCGATCACGCGCTCATGCCCGGTGAGGCGGTCCTGGAGGCGCACTGCTCAAATCACCGTCCCCCCCGCCCACCCCCCACTGCAAGAGACAGCAGTGAGCTGGTTCCAGCTTGTAGCAGATTTGAGGCTGAGCAGGGCGCTAGGCCTCCCCTCTGGGGCCCTCTCCTGGTTGCCTAGAGCCCCCCTGCCCCTGCCCGCCTCTCCCCATGCACCAGTCACATCTTTATCGTGGCGGGAAGTCTTTCTTACCCAGCACTTCTGATGGTGACTTCTAAAACATTTTTTAATATTTACTTATTTTTGAGAGACAGAGAGAGACAGAGTGCGAGCAGGGGAGGGGCAGAGAAAGAGGGAGACAGAATCCAAAGCAGGCTCCGGGCTCCGAGCTGTCGCCACAGGGCCCGACACGGGGCTCGAACTCACGGACGGCGAGATCGTGACCTGAGCCGAAGTCGGAGGCTTAACCGACTGAGCCACCACCCCGCCCCATAATGGTGACTTCTGTTCAGGGACTCCCCATGGGGTTGGCCACACCCCTGTTGGAACTGCGCTGTGGTCTGGGACTCTTCCTGCCCCGGTCCTGGCTTCTCTCTCCCTCACAGGTGTCTCGCCTGCGAGAGCTGAAGGCTCTTCCTGCACCTGCTCTTCCCACCCTCCCCTCCTCGCAGCCCTTCCACGGGGACTCCCATCTGGACACCTGCTCCTCAGAGGACCCGAGCCAGCACACCATCCTTCCGAAGGACATCATGGGGACCTTGTACCTCCCTTCCCTTCAAGTTGGGGCTCTTTGGGGTTCCCGGTCTTCAAAGGGGATCCTTTGCTGCTGGGGGAAACCTCCAGAGCCCCCTGAAGTAAAGTACCAGCTGCAGCTGCTTCCAGAGCTCAGGGGACTCTGCCCCCAGGCTTGGGGAGGTAAGAGAGGAGTCACCGTCTTGGCAGGGATAATTGGATCTGCTCACCCAGAGGGGGCAGGGATGCTTTTACAGAGTCAGGTGGTGGGGGGTGGGGGTGAGCCCACATGGAATGCGGGTGACCCCCTTCAAGCTTCTTGGTGCCCTGTGGTGACTATGAGTGGGTCACGTGTGGCAACCTCGGCCTGAGAAGGAGGTGCTAACCAGGGGCTCTGCCCGCTGGAGAGACAGGACAGCCTGGGTCACAGCACCGGGGGTCACAAGACCCAGGCCTGCCGAAGTGATGTCTGAGGGTGAGGGGAACTTACAATGGACAGCGGAGGAGGGAGACAGGAGAAGGGGGTACTAGGGCGCCCAGTTGACTCAGCTAAGCATCCGACTCTTGATTTTGGCTCAGGTCATGATCTCACGGTTCGTAAGATCAAACCCCGGCATCAGGCTCTGCGCTGACAGTGTGAAGCCTGCTTAGGATTCTCTCTCCCCCTCCGGCTGTTCCTTCCCTGCTTGCTCTCTCTCTCTCTCTCTCTCTCTCTCTCAAAATAAATAAACATTTTTTAAAAAATTTAAAAAGCAGGGGAGTACCAGCTGCAGCCTCCCTCAGATAGAGGCCCCCTGGACCCCTGGGGTGCAGTTCCTGGTGATGTATGGAGAGCAGATGCCCAGGAGGAAGGGGTGGACTGTGGCGGTCACCGTGGGGACTGCTGTCTCTCCCTGCAGGATGGAGGACCATGGCCTGCTATCCTGCAGCCTGTAGCGACTTCAGACTCCACCTCAGCTTCCGGAACAGACCACATCCCTGCAGGGCTGCCCCGGGCAGTGACGGCACAGAGGATGCTAGGATGTGGGCTTTTCTGCCCAGCAAGGGAACGCCTCCTGCTCGGCGGCCAGGACCTCGTCCGAGCTGCATTGCCGTCGAAGGCTCCCCTGCCCGCTCCCGCTCCCTCCTTCCCTCTTTCATCTTCCACAGCTACTAATTCCAATAACCTTCCTATATTCCTGATTCCATCTCAGCATCCGCCTCTCGGAGGACCCAACTGGCACATTGCGCAAAATAAACGAAGGACGGAGTAGACGAGCGCGCGAAATGAAACCAGAATAGCAATGGGGATTGTCTCTGCGGGATCTTTCAGAGCATTGCGATATTTGTCCAATTTTCTGCGATGGAGAAAACAAACATTTAAAAAAACAACAATAACTAACATGCACTGAGTACCTACCAGGCATCAGGCATAAAATGCAGTGCTTTCTATGAATGAACCCATTGAGTTCGCACGTCACCCTTAGGAGGCAGGAACTCTTATGACTCCCATTTTATAGCTTTGAGGGCAACACTTTCGGAAGGTTACATAGCGAACCGGGGCCACGGAGCTGAAGGTAGAGATGTGGATTCAGGCGTGGCCGGCTTCACCCTTTCCTGAGCGTTGTGCTTCCCCAGTGTCCTCCCGCCACACACTCTCCACATTGTCGCCACATCTCCGGCCTCGCGGTGATTATGTAGTTCAGGGGTTGGCAAACTTTGTCTGAAAAGGGCCCGATAGGAAGCATTTTAGGGGGCGCCTGGGTGTCTCAGTCGGTTGAGCGTCCGACTTCAGCTCAGGTCATGGTCTCACGGTTCGTGGGTTCGAGCCCCGCGTCGGACTCTGTGCTGACAGCTCGGAGCCTGGAGCCCGCTTCGGATTCTGTGTCTCCCTCTTTCTCTGCCCCTCCCCTGCTCATGCGCTTTCTCTGTCTCAAAAAGAAATAAAACATTTTTAAAAAATTAAAAAAAAAAAAAAAGAGAAAGCATTTTGGACTGTGGAGGCCACACATGATCTCAGCCATCTGTTCGTTTTTTTTTTTTTTCTTAAACACCCTTTGAAAAGCATATAAAAGCAAACATTCTTAGCTTGCGGGCTGTACAAAACCAGTCTGGGGGCCAGACCTGGCCCTGGTCCATGGTTTGCCAACCTCTGACTTAGCTTGTTTTTTCCCCCTGTAAATAGACTTTTTACATTTTATTTATTTATTTTCTTCCTTGTTAAGCCTTGTCCTAAGCAGTAATATCTATGAAGTCCCACGTTGGACGTGCTTGTTATGTTTTTAACGCACAAACAAACCAAAACATGCTTCTGAATAGAAGAATATTTGGGACCCCCCTGGGGAGGTCCTTTGCTCCCCAGTTGTGTACCCTCACACTTTGGGGAGCACGCCGACCATTGTGCCACTTGACTGATGTGGGTGTATGTTTGTTAGCAGTTTCCTTGTAGCGTGTGTCATCTATGTTTCTTAGCATTACGTAATTTTAAAAATGTTCCTTTGCGTAATCAGCCAGTAAGGAACCGCATGGTTATTTCTTTGTAACGTTCCCTCCTGCCCTTTGCTCATTGATTCATTTCTTCATGCTACCTTCATTATGTATCTACGTTTATTTGTAGTTTATAAAGCCTTTGCTCCGCTATTTTCGTGAAAGGTCATCTAACTCTCAAC
Organism: Herpailurus yagouaroundi; assembly: GCF_014898765.1. NCBI lineage: Eukaryota > Metazoa > Chordata > Mammalia > Carnivora > Felidae > Herpailurus > Herpailurus yagouaroundi. The sequence goes on from NW_024412433.1 coordinate 5,404,091, forward strand.
AGCTCACGTGGAACGTTTACAGGGACATGACTTCTTAATTGTTCCTTTGAACCACTTGCAGAACAAGGAGCAAAAGTATTCGCTTGGGTCTGGGGTGCCGGGAGGGAGCCCGGAGGGCCCCGGGAGCCCACGCCTTACGCGCTCCCAGAGAGGCAATGTATACCTAGGAACTGATGAACCATTCGCAGGTGTGGTCGTGGCTCCGTCTTCATAAGGCAGGTGGCCCACAGGGAGGCAGCCGTTCACCGTTAATCTATAAGTAAATGTAAAATGGTGAGAGTCTCACTACTCAGTGGACAAGGCATGGAGTCGTATTCCAAGGTGAACTGGGGTGTTGCTCGAGGGAGGCGGGGGAGCCTTCTTGGGGAGGTGACGGGTGTCCCGACATCTGGGGATAAGCAGGACTTGGCTGAGGAAAGATGGAGGGAAGGGGGTTCATGCAGGAGGGACAGGCCGTGCAAAGGCCCTGTGGGAGGCAGCCAAGGTGAGGCATGAGAATGGAAGTTAGATGCCAGGGAGGCCCATGGACCACACCACGCAGAGCCAGAGGCCACGTCCAGTGTGCGTGTTTTTAGCCTGAAGGTGTGGTGCCGTAGAAGGGATTCAAGCAGAGAAGGAACACAAGCATAGTTGTGTTTCCCAAGGATCTCCAGGGGGGAGGACATGGAGGGATTATATTGGGCTACGCGTGACAGAGGGCAGGTGGAGATGACACGACTTTGTAATAGCGTCGTAATTGTCCGTCGAGAGCTACTGGGCCAGAATCAGAGCATAAAGTTGGTAGAACTGGATGCGAGAAGGGCTCGAGGGAGTGAGGACAGGGTCCCCGACGATCCTCAGGTGGCTGCTGGGGCGTGCACATAAAAGGGGACAGTTGGAAAGATTAAGGATTAACCACTAAGCCTTTCTTATGTGGACAGCCAAGCCCCCAACACCCCAGCTCTCCTACTTTGCCTTCCTGGTCTTGCCTCAGCCATGGCTCCATCTCCGGTCCCGGATGACAGTCCTTTCCCGGTCCAGATGCTGGCTCTGCCCCTGGAGTCCCCCCAGTTCCAGACCAATCGTTTGCTGCCCCAGGACAAGTTTTCCATAATCAGCCGCACATCTCTGCTGAGGCCTGAGGTGCGGTCCGGTCTCTGGTGCTCGGCTCAACCCAGATATGCAGTCACAGGGTTGTGTCTCCCACCACTAAAGAGGAAATTGGAACATACTACGTCTGCACGTACCCGTGAGCGTGTGTGTGTGTGTGTGTGTGTGTGTGTGTGTCTTCCGGAGCATTGTGTTGGAGATGTAGGTGTCAGAATTGGAAGTTCTTCAGAAATGAATGTTTGTCCCTAGAATGAGCATCTCAGAGTAAGTTACAAATATCTTAATAAGAAGTGATTCCCGATGTTTACAACAGCGTTATCAACAACAGCCAAAGTATGGAAAGAGCCCAAATGTCCATCGATGGATGAATAAATAAAGAAGACGTGGTTTATATGCACAATGGAATATTACTCAGTGATCAAAAAGAATAAAATCTTGCCATTTGCAACTACGTGGTTGGAACTAGAGGGTATTATGCTAAGCGAAATAAGTCAGTCAGAGAAACACAAATACATGATTTCATTCATACGTGGAATTGAAGAAATAAAACAGATGAACATAGGGGGAGGGAAGGAAAAATAAGACAAAAACAGAGGAGACAAACCATAAGAGACTCTTTATTTATTTTATTTAGAAAGAGAGCATGGCGGGGGAGGGGCAGAGAGAGAGGGAGAGAGAATCCCAAGGAGGCTCTGTGCTATGAGTGCACAGCCAGACTGCAGGGCTCGGTCTCATGAACTGTGAGATCATGACCTGAGCCGAAATCAAGAGTCGACACTTAGGGGTGCCTGGGTGGCTCAGTCGGTTAAGCATCTGACTTCAGCTCAGGTCATGATCTCACAGTTCGTGGGTTTGAGCCCCACGTCGGGCTCTCTGCTGATGGCTCAGGCTCCTGGAGCCTGCTTCGGATTCCGTGTCTCCCTCTCTCTCTGCCCCTCCCCTACTCACGCTCTGTCTCTCTCTCTCAAAAATAAATAAACGTTAAAAAAAAAAAAAGTCCACACTTCAGCAACTGAGCCACCCAGGTGCCCGGTGGAGACTCTTAAATACAGAGAACAAACCGAGGGTTGCTGAGGGGAAGGTAGGCGGTGGGGGGAAGGGCTAAATGGGGGATGGGCACTAAGGAGGGCACTTATTGGGATGAGCACCGGGTGCCATACGATGAATCACTGGGTTCTGCTCCTGAAACCAACACTACACTGTATGTGAACTCACTTGAATTTGAATGAATAAATTAAAATAATAAAAAATAATAAAAGCAAACCAAAAACAAAAAAACCCGACTCTGTTGGCTTTATTAATTCTTTGGAGGAGGGGGAGATACGATACGCAAAGTTGTAGAAGGTCATTCCTGCTGTAAACCTCATCTTCAGAAGCTGACTTTCCCCCAAAAGACCACATTTGGCTTGACAGATGCACGGGCACCGGCTGGATCGCTCTCCTGTCCTCGGAGCACACTTCTTCCCTTCCCTCGCCCACACACGTTTCCGCTGACTCCCGGGTGGCTTTGCAAAGAGGCGAAAGGTACAAGCCAGAAGCAGCAGCTTGGGCACACGCGCCTGGGGGCCCCCGTTATGCAACCCGAGCCGTTCCTTCATAGTTGCTTCGCTTACAGAGGAGGCCCGAGTGGCACCCTGGAAGTGAACAAACACAGAACAAATCAGAAGGAAGTGGCGCGTCATTAATTAAAGAGAACCGCCTCGCATCGACAGGCTGGACGTTTGTAGATCAAAGTGCGCGGAGCAGCTTTGAAAGGCAAGAGCCAGGAAGAACGCGCACAGCTGTGTCCACTCCGCGGGACCGACTTTCAAAAGCAATGGTGTTTCCACACTCACCTTGCCCCGCGGGCTGCTGTGGTTCAGCGTGTCCACCGGCCGGCACTTGCCACGGGTCCCTCCCCGGGATGCTGAGCAGGACGGCCGGAGAGTCCCCGCCTGGGAGGGGGCTGGAGATGTATCCCAGGAGGGGGAGGGCGTGGTGGGGTGGAGATGGGTCCTTGGGGGGCCACTGGGGACGCCAAGCTCTTCTTTCTAGTCCGTCTCTTTATTTTCCCTTTAAAAGAACTGAAAGCGAGAGCAGTAACATTCACGCGCTGCGGACACGACAATCAAGGATACTCGTTTATTTTTTAAACAGCTTTATGGAGACAGTCGCGTCCCATACAAGCCACCCACTGAAAGCATACGATTCAGTGGCTTAGGGTGAATTACATTATTTTGTAAAATTATGGCAATCGTTACCCATCTATATATCATATGGTATAAAATTTTCCATCTGAACCATTTTGAGCGCACCATTCAGCAGCATTAAGTACGCTGGGAGTGTCGTGTGACCATCATCACATCTTCCCCCAAACCTTCTTCAGCATCCTAAATTGAAACTCTCTACCCATTGGCGGTAACTCCCCATGCCCCCTCCCCCACCCCTGGTAACCTCAGACCTACTTCCTGTCTCCTTGAACTTGCCTATCCTAGATATGCCCTATAAATGGGCTCGCGCCACAGGTGGCCCTGGGTGACGGGCTCCTTGCATTCAGCATCTGGTCTTTGAGCTTCCTCCACGATGCCCCAGGTCCCCTCCTTTTTGTGAACGAGTAATATTCCATCGTGCGTATATACCACATTTTGTCTATTGATTCATCTGATAACGGAAGGAATATTTGTCTTAAGATATTATAGGGGCACCTGGGTGGCTCAGTCGGTTAAGCGGCCGACTCTTGATTTCAGCTCAGGTCACGATCTCCCGGTTCATGAGTTCGAGCCCCGCGTCGGGCTCTGCGCCGACAGTTCAGAGCCTGCTTGGGATTCTCTCTCTCCCTCTCTCTCTCTCTCTGCCCCTCCCCAATTCGCGCTGTCTCTGTCTCTTTCAAAATAAGTAAGTAAAATTTAAAAATAAATTAATAAATAAAATGAGGAGCTGGCGGGACCCTGGAGGGTCCTCGGGGGCTTCCTTTCCCATCTCCCTGTGGCCGCTGGGCGTAGTCTGGGCTGCTTGGATCTGGATCGTCCTTGGTAAAGGGCCATCCTTCAGCTTCATAACCTCTGCTTTCGACAGGAGCCCATGTGACGGGAGTGTTGGGCCCACCCGATGTCCTTTCTGTAGCGCCTGGAACAGCACCTGGAACAACACTGGGTCCACAAGACACAGCTAGTAGCTATTTTAAAGCAAGTCAGCCTGGGTTTGATCTCAGTCCTCCACCTCTCTGCCACAGGGACACACTGAAAGTAAACTCCCAAGGAACAGCATGCCTACCAACAGACCCAGAAGCTGCATTGTCTGCTTCTTTATCTTGGTGAATTCATTCTACGATAACTACGATAACAGTCTGTCTTTTCTCTCTTCTCTCTGTGTCCACTGTGCAGCCTAGGATGTTCCGAACCCATGATGCAAGAAGAAACCCTTCTTTCTAGCTGCTCCAAAGAGCCTGGGGTTGCCTTGTGTCTCGTGTCCCTGTAGCATCCGCATTCAACCCTTCCCTGTGCCTCTGTCCACCGTGAGCCTCTCTTCCCATCCCCAGACCAGTGGTTCGAGAACAACTCCGGGAAGACTGAGCTAACTACCTCTCCTTAACACGAGCCAGTGAGGTGACGCCTGGGAGCTGAGGTCATCGGAGAAGCGTGCCCTCTTTCTCGCCTTGCCTTCTCATCTTCGCGCTCACCTTCTCAGGGGAACGGATGTCCACTGACCGTCCGTGCTCCCACCGCCATGAACGTCGGTGTACCTGTTGAATGCTCAGCTCTGGCTCCCGTACTGTTAACGTTCAGAGAAATCCAAGCGCCACACTCTTCTTGTGTCCAAGAATTTCATCTAGAGATACTTCATATGCGCGGAAAATGTCTCCCAGACTCTAAGCCCTTAGGAACATCTCTTGTAGACAACCTAGCTGGAGGTTATCTTAAAAAAAAAAAAATGGGACCGATACCTCGCAGCGTCCCTGGAAAGCTGACAACAAATCAAAGTATCCAGCATATTAGCGGCACCTGGATAAAGAGTTCTCATGCAAGTAGGATTTTATTTGATGCTCTGAAAAGAACAATCCCTACAGTTGACTAACACACGGCACCCTCACGGGCACTTTCTCCTGCTTCACTTTACTTAATCTCTGTAGCAACCGGGCGAGGCAGTCGCTCTACCGCCAGGAAGAATGCCGATCGCAAATCGTCGTGAGGTTACAGGTATTTCCACGTCAAGCAGTGTCTCTCAGTACAATCTTAAATCCTTCAAGCTGGTGCTTTCTCTCTTCCCAGACATCGTGGATGGTGAAGCCCGAATGAGCCTTTCTAGATACGGGGGGACGTGGGGGAGAAGTTAGTCATAGACCTACGGCATAGATTTACACAGCTTAGCTTTTCTCGAGAGAAAACAAGAAAATCTATTTGCTCACATGGCATTCGTTCACAGTTTGGATTCCTGGGGGAGTATTTTAGGACATACGAGGAAGATACATCTTTTACGTTGAGAGTCTGCGACAGATACAGAGGCTGCTAGAAAATTAGCCTCCCTGGAGGAAAAGGCTGGAGGTGGATGGACTTTCCTAGAGTAAGCGCCGGGCAGGCTGCAGCCAGGGTGACGAGGCCTCGTATCTCTTCTCCGTGGAGAAATCTGGAAACCATGCCAAACTCTTGGTGATTTCTTTCCTCTGATGACCGTCAGGTTGAAACGTGGATGTGTGATCCTTTCTTTGCCACAACACAGGAGTACACGGAGCAAGGCTTGTCAGAGGTGACCTCACTGCCTGTGCACAAAGGAAATGACCCAACATGGAGTCAGCTCAAAGCACCTCGGAACATTATGGAATCCTTTGACGGGATGCAAACCCCCACTAGCAAAGTGAGCTCGAGGCTCTGAGTCCATTGCTTACAGATACTTCTTAAGCTCGCAGGGCTCAGCTCATTGGCCTCAAAGCCGAACACTGACAATCTTACATCAGGGACCATTTCTTCGAGATGAACAGCAGCGGCGTCCTCCCTGAAAGTCACTTCTGAGCAGGTGCGTGTCCACTGCTGGCCCTTGAAAACAGAGATGAGAGGGACGGAGCTTCATGCTGGCTTCACTTCCTTGCCGTTCTCAAAGTGTACACAGGGAGTCTCAAGTACACAGAGAGTCCAGAAAGACGAACACAGTCTTCACTCTAGGGGGCTGTTTTCCCCACACCTACATCGTGTGCATCTGGGGGGGGGGTGGCGCTTCTCCCTGGTGGGTTCCAGTCCTGTGACCCCTGGAGGCTCACACGGCCAGCCCTCCGGGGCCCAGGAAGGGAGAACAGGCTTTGTGTTAGACGCTTGCTCCTCTCCCCACGCCCTCCACCAAGAGTTCTCTTCCACATCTTATCTCCCCTCCTCCTAAACATTGTTCTGGTCCTTCCTTCCTTTCCTTCAGGTCCCCACGTGCTACAGCTTGTTGAACTTGTTAAAACTGGAAGATCTCCTCTAGGAGATGGTGTCTGTTCCTCCAAGCACCAGCTAAAAGTTTAAACCACATTTCTACAAAGTAGCTTGCAATCCTCCGGTGGGAGGGAAACAGAGCTTGGATCCAGAGACTGGACAGTTTAGCTGTGATTTTTTGGGGGGGCACATGGATGGTTTGCTGGACAAAGTCCCTGAAACTGGACCTGGGCCCTCTCTCCCATTTGCATCCATCCACACACATGTCCCGAGAAGCCTGAGTCATACCGGCACTAGGGGATGATTCATCACTTCAACTGCCGTGTCACCCCAGTGACTTACGAACCACTAACCCTAAACTTTTACCAAGTAAATCTCCTTCTCTATATTTTCACTCAGACATGCTGTATCTCAGGATTCATTTTCACAGAGAAGTGGACGTGTTCAGAACTCCAGCCCCCTCCCTGCATCGATTTCCAGACGTTAAACCAACCTTGCATTCCTGAGATACAGCTCACTTGGTCATGGTGAATAATCCTTTCTGTGGACTGCTGAACTTGACTTGCTGGTATTTCGTTGAGAGTTTCTGCATCTGCATCCATGAGGAAGGTTGGCCTGTAGGGTCTTTCCTCCTTCTTGTGATGTTTTCAGTTGGTTTGGGCATCACAGTAACACTGTCCTTGCAGACCGAGTTGGGGTCTGCTTCGACTCTCTTGCTCCCCACAGCCAATTTAATTTAGTAGCTACAGTATTGTGCTGAATATAAACCAAGCCACACCGTGTTCTGACCTTCCTCTCCAATGGCTGCCCATCGCACTCACCATCCACACTGCTTGCCTGGGCCTCCGATGCCCAGCTGCCTGAGCCTTGACTTTGTCTCCTGCCACCTGTTCCCTTGCTCCCTTAACTGCAGCCACACTCATTTTTTTGAGGTTCTTCTAACCCACCAGGCTGCCATCTTCCTGAGGCCGTAATCAGCTTTATTTTCTCTGCCTGGCCTGCCATGAAGGTGCTTTGCCAGCACGTGGGTCTCTGGCCCAACCTCACTTTCTCAAAGGCCTTCTCTGAGGGTCTCACCTAGCACAACCTCCTCAATCCCGTGGTCTCTCTCTGCCCCATTACTCTGTTGAATTTGTTTTAAGCGCTATGATCAGTCGGTTAAGCGTCCCACTTCGGCTCAGGTCACGATCGCACGATCCACGAGTTCAAGCCCCGCGTCGGGCTCTGTGCCGACGGCTCGGAGCGTGGAGCCCGCTTCGGATTCTGTGTCTCTCTCTCTCTCTGCCCTTCCCCTGCTCATGCGCTCTCTCTCTCTCTCTCTCTCTCTCTCTGTGTCAAAAATAAATAAACACTAAAAAAATTTAAAACATAAAATGGTGCTTACAAAATTTCAATGACATGGAAAGAAGTGCATAATATTACACGAGAACAAATCAAGTTACTCTGTACACAGTTTAACCTAATTATATTTTGTGTCGTAAATATATGTTTATAACACAAACTGTAAAAATAAAGGGCACAACCCCAAATCTTAACAGTGATGGTCTCTGGGTGGTACGTTAAGGGCAATTTCAGTGCTTCCTTTTCTACAATTTCATATGTTGCACGTTTTCTCTGATTCGCATGCGTTACTTTAATCATAATATTGTAAATGTTATCACTGTGATAGAAACAAATGTGGTATAGCTAACCGATAATCATTTTGGAGAAGAAGAATGTTTAAGCGGGAAGACCTACTCTCTCTCCTAAGCTGAAGTGTTCCCTTTAGTAATGTTTCGAGTAGAAATTTCTAAGTGGTTCTGAATGTACGGGGGGAGGGGGTGCGATTAATGGTTTCCTCTGTGCTGTGCCCTGCTTGACTGAGAGAGGAGGTCCGGGTGGTGGCTTGGTGTTTTGTTTTTATAATGCTGCCTGACTCACGTCAATGCCCATGGTCGGCTTGGTCCTTCTCTCCTTCAGACTCTCGCTCCTGAAGGTGAAACCGCGTCCACGTATCTCTCGGTCCCTCGAGAAGGTACGCTGTACTTCGTGCCCCCTTCCACGCTAACGATGCCGGGAACGCAGAGCACAAAAACCACCGTCGCTGGCCTTGATCCGTGGCTTAGCTGCTCACGGCAGAGATGGCAAACGGCACTGCCATCTGACCCCAGAGCCTCGGGAGCCCTCCGACGCACGAGCCTGAACTTCACTTGCAGCAAAAATCTTTGTGATGCCACAGTGCCATCATGACGACCCTACCCGCTCTTCGCGAAAGGAGAGCGCCGTGCCAGCACAGGGCTGGAGATGAAAGGACAATCAAGAAGGCTCTGCAGCCTGCGTACTCGCTCTCCCCTACGTCTCTCTCTTCCCTTCCCCGATGCGTATGATGAATCCTTCTGAGTCCAATCTGGCTCTTTCTCTCCCCGTGTTCAGTGCCAGCGGGTGCCATGGAAACAGCTGCCCCGGGGGTCAGGGAGGCCGTCTGGAGCCTCCGCTGTGGGAAACGACTCATTTCTCATGAAGTTGCTGTGCTCTCTTCCGTGTCAAGACCTCACGTCTGCACTGGGGCCGACCCGCTCCGTGGGATTGCCCGGACGTCTGAAGACCACCTCTGTGCTGTGAAGCATAGCAACCTGTCTACGCTCTTTGGAAGGCACGAGAACATCCAAAGATGTCTGCTTCAGACACGAGCCAAGCTTGAGCTCCTCCTCCTGGGCCGGGCTGTCAGCAGAGGCTGAGGTTCTAGTAGGATCTCGGAGGCCGTGTGTGCCTGCTCTCCCTCGCCTCCCTGGAATGTTGTCCTGCATAATGGTTACCAGGCCGCTGGAATTCCTGAAGAGTCTCAAGGATTCCAGAAAGCAGCCAAGCGACCGGGCAGGCGGAACGCATTCCAGACGTGAGCGAGTTCCGAAAAACCAGGGAGCCACTCGGAGAGCGACTCCCAGAGGGAAGAGGGGATCTTATTACACGTTTTCTTCTCCGACTCTCTCTTTCTTTTGACCGTATCCTTAAACCAGCCAAGATGTTTTCTCTTCAATGAACAAAATAGGCTGATGTTAATAAGAAGCTCTAATATTTAGCCCTTTTTACACCAGAGGCCGTGCTAGACGCTTTGGTGTCCCCATCTTGCCCAGAGGAAGAGTTGAGGACCTCCACTGGATGTAAAGAGCCCACATGACTGCCCCCCACACCCGTCCCCCCAGAGCTCCTCCCCCGTCCTTGCCCCTGGTCTCCTGGGTCATCGGACACATCGGCCGCCCCTCCTGGGGTCTGTGCACCTGAGCTGTCTCTACCTGGATGGCGCCTCCCACATGCTCCATGCACAGAGCTCCCCCTGCAGACTGCCTCAGGGATGCCTGCGCGTCACAGAGTCCCCTCCCGCCCCAGGGTCGCCTTTGCCACCAGCCCTACCTGGAGGTTCGCCGTGGCCTCTGTCGCCGCGTGACCCTCTAGCATGGTTGCACCCTCGGCTTGTTTTTGCCCGGTACCGTGGACGCCCAGGGAGGGCGAAAGCTCATTTTCCTTGGGCTGCATCCCCGTGCTGGGAACCGTGCCCATCCAGGGACGACACACGGCTGGTCAGCATCCCTCGGCCTCAGAGAAACGCAGATCCCAGCACAGCGAGATGCCACCTCCCCCCGCCGAAGATGGCTCTGCCATCGGAACAGGCGGTGAGCGTGGGCGAGGGCGTGGAGACACGGGGACCCTGTGCGAGGCTGGCGGCCATTCTGGGGTCCCGCATGGCAGAGCCTCAGAAGGTTAACAATCCAACCGCCATGCGACCCAGCAATCCCCCTTCCGGGCATACATTCACAAGGGTTCCAGGAAGGGCCTCGAAGAGATATTCGCACACCAGTCTTCACGGCTGCAGTATCCAGGAGAACCGCGAGGTAGAAGCGGCCCAAACACCCGTCGACAGATGAATGGCTGGCGGAATGTGTTCGTTGCGCACAAGGGAGTCTTATTCAGCCTTCAAGAGAACGGAAGAGAACAACCTCTGCGAGTTCTGTATCAGCCCCACCTGGAACTGTATAGACCCGCAAATCCTCAGGCCCCGCTCCACACGTACTGAGTCAGAAACTCTCCGGTGGAGCCTGAGGCCTGTTTTAATCGACCAGTCCCCCAGGGGTTTCTGACGTGCTGTAAAGTGAGGGCCGCTGCTTTGTCTGGGACTGACTCCCATCATCACACTGGTGCTTGGACGAGCTGGCCGGGGAGGGAACGGACTGGGGGGCCGCACGGTCTTGCCCTGCTAAAGGACACGAAATCCTGCAGCATCGTGGCTCCCGGGGTGCCCAGCAGGGTTCAAAGCTCACCTTGGCCTTCTTTTCCATGCCATTGTGCTGGTTCCTCGCTCTTCCTTTATGGAGGTGTGTGGGCCATAGCCTCTGACACTGACCTCATGCCTGGGCCAGGCTCAAGAGCTTGCCAGAGGCCAGGGCGGGGAGGGGCAACCGCACTCTTGGCACCCGTGGTCTGGCTCGGGCCTCCCAGTCGCCCCATGCGAGAGAGACGTTTATCATCCAGGACAGGTGTCAATCCTGGGTGCACGTGGAATCTCCAGGGGAGTTTGAAACATCCCGAGGACGCAGGTCCCACGTGCTCTCTTGATCGGTCCGGGGGAGGACCGGGCATCGGAGTTCTCAAAGCCACCCCCGGGGGATTCTGATGGGCATCCCGAGTTACCAACCACCGTCTGGGCGCCTGAAGTCTAGGACTTTTGCTCTAGCAGGTCTGGGCCCTGGACGGGCAGCCTCGGGACCGCCAAGGGACTTGTGTGAGAAATGCACTCCTCGGCCTGGTCTCAGCCCCACCCCCACCGAGTGAGCCCCTTCCTTCCCGGGGAGCTGTGCGCAGGCTGAAGTTTCGGGACACCAGCACGCTGCCCCCTAAAACGTGGCTGCGTTTCCGAATCAGCTGGGGGCTTAAAGCACAGTCTGATGCCCGGGCTCCTCCTGGACAGTTAAATCCGACTGCGGTGGTTTCTGATATTACAGACACCTCTGGGCTAGGACACTTTTTCGCAAACGTGGGGCAGGGCCAGCTACGTTATTTGTGGGGCCCCTCGTTATTAGGGGGGTAAGTGGTGTTGCGGGTACTGAGGTATAAATTGTTTTCCTTCCTTCTGCAGTCTATCTCTTGGTTTGTCATGGTGTTTCTTTAAATATTTTATTTTATTTATTTTTTTTTTCCAACGTTTATTTATCTTTGGGACAGAGAGAGACAGAGCATGAACGGGGGAGGGGCAGAGAGAGAGGGAGACACAGAATCGGAAACAGGCTCCAGGCTCCGAGCCATCAGCCCAGAGCCCGACGCGGGGCTCGAACTCACGGACCGCGAGATCGTGACCTGGCTGAAGTCGGACGCTTAACCGACTGCGCCACCCAGGCGCCCCTGTCATGGTGTTTCTTATCTGCCATTTAATGTGACAGTCCCTGGGGCATTAGGGATCCTGGCAGGGCAAGTGCAGACTCCCACGGGCACCCTGCGTCCTCCCCGCACCCCAAGGCAAGCGTCGTTCTGGTGTTTCCCGGCTGCCGGCCGCCTGCACAGGCTCCGGGCCCCTGCCGGAAGCAAGGACTCTTGCGATCTTCCCTTCCCCGGGACCGCTGCCCCAGCCCACGGTGGACGGGCACCTCCACAGGGGGCAGCCTCCATCTGGGAGAACATTCCGTACCCAGAACAGAGGCCTCTCCACCAAGTCACCTGCTTGCCGTGATGTGGCCTGTCGATCTGGGACAGAGATGGCCTCTGTCCCATCAGGCTCTGTCCTGAGACGCTGCTGGGCACGCATGCGACCCTGACCCCAGTGTGGTCGTGCCCAGACCCCCACTGGGGGTGGAGGGTGGCCCAAGGGCAAAGGCCTTCCCCCGCCAACGCAACGGAAACACTGATGGTTCTGTCCCAGGCAGACGGCGGCTGTGGTTTGGGACACCCAGACCTGGGGCACCCGGGACAGTGAGCTGGGGGCCACAACCCACTCTGGGGGAGCAGGGAAATAATGGGGCCATGCCCCCTTATCCCATCCAACTTTACTTATGAAACACAAGTTCAAAGAAAAAATGATGAAAAAGTCTAAGACAGCAGCCCAGAGAACTAAACCCTAAGCGTGGCCCTTCTGAAGGCGGGCCTGGTGCCACTGTGCCGATCACACATCCACGAAGCCCGTCCTGCGTGGGAGTCGTAAAAAGCTCTTGAAGGTTATTTACCAAACTTACAGATTTTTCAGACCACCCAGACCTGAACAGACTCTCCACGGCAGGGGCCTGGATGTTTGTAATAATTCTTTGTTTTCCTTTTTATTTATATTCAAGTTAGATAACATACAGTACAGCCTTGGCTTCAGGAGCAGAACCCAGTGACTCATCATACGACACCCAGTGCTCATCCCAGCAAGTGCCCTCCCCAGTGCCCATCACCCATTTCTCCTGCCCCCTTAACACCGCACCCCCACCAACGCTCAGTTTGTCCTCGGTGTTTGAGTCTCTTATGGTTTGCCTCCCTCTCTGTGTTCATCTGATTTTTCCTTCCCTTCCCCTTCGTTCATCTGTTGAGTTTCTCCACTTCCACATGTGAGTGAGATCATGCGATCTTTCTCTTTTTCTGACGGACTTACTTTTCTTAGCATAATACCCTCCAGTTCCAGCCACATTGCAGCAAATGGCAAGATTTCCTTCTTTTTGATTGCCGAGTAATGCTCCATTGTATCTGTATACCACATCCTCTTTTTCCTTTTTTTTTTTTTAATTTTTTTTCAATGTTTATTTATTTTTGGGACAGAGAGAGACAGAGCATGAACGGGGGAGGGGCAGAGAGAGGGGGAGACACAGAATCGGAAACAGGCTCCAGGCTCCGAGCCATCAGCCCAGAGCCCGACGCGGGGCTCGAACTCACGGGCCGCGAGATCGTGACCTGGCCGAAGCCGGATGCTCAACCGACTGCGCCACCCAGGCGCCCCTGTATACCACATCCTCTTTATCCGTTCGTCAGTCGATGGATATTTGAGCTCGTTCCATAGTTTGGCTATCGTCAATAGCGCTGTTACAAACACGGGGGTGCATGTGCCCCCTTCGAATCACCACTTTTCTACCCTTTGGCTAAATACCCAGTAGTGCAATGGCTGGGTTGTAGGGTAGTTCTATTTTTAATTTTTTGAGGACCCTCCAGACTGTTTTCCAGAGCGGCTGCACCGGCTTGCATTGCCACCAGTAGTGCAAAAGGGATCTTCTTTCTCCGCATCCTCGCCAACATCTGTCGTTGTCCGAGTTGTTCACGTTGGCCATCCCGACAGGTGGTATCTCATCGTGGTTTTGATTTGTATTTTCGTGATGATGAGCGATATCGAGGACCTTTTCATGTGTGTGTTGGCCATCTGGATGTCTTCTTTGGAAAAGTGTCTATTCATGTCTTCTGCCCATTTCTTCACTGGATTGTTTTTTTTTTTCGAGGGGGGGGTGTTGAGTTTGAAGTTCTTTATAGATTGTGGACATTAACCCTTTATCCGATATGTCTTTTGCAAGTACCGTCTCTCATTCCGATGGTTGCCTTTCAGTTCTGTTGATTGTTTCCTTTGCTGTGCAGAAGCGTTTTATCTTCATGAGGTCCCAATAGTTCACTTTTGCTCTTACTTCCTTTGCCTCTGAAGACATGTCAATTCTTATGACAGGGTGTATTTGGGGAAGCACGGCCTGCACGCTTGCTGAGGGTATAGCGTGAAATACCTCCTACTGCCCTCGGCCTCTACAGTCTGATTAAAACACGGACAGGCACATGGCACAAGGTCAGGGAACCTATCGTCCGGCCACCACCCTACAATGTAGCTTCACACAAAAAGGACCAAACAGGGGAAATGGCGGTTCCCAGTCCAACAGCGTGTTTTTCCAGGAATGCCGATGGGATAGAGAAAGACACACAGAGAAATGAGCTGAGTCATGTTGATGATACAGGGATGGGGCTTACCCCCTTCTGAGGACACCTCCCCAGTGTTCTTGGCCGGCCAGCGGTTCAGCTGGAGGTCCCTTAGAGTTATTGCTCAGGGCCTACCACAATCCAGTCTCTTTGCAAAATGGCCCCATGTTCAAGATCCTTGCCATTCTTCAAAGGCTCTCCTTACCTCTTCTGGGGTGACCTAAACGAGGCTCTGTTTTGCAACCAGAAGGGGATCATTCCCCTTTGACGGACGAGAAAACTGAGGTTCAGATCGGTTAAGTAATGCGCCCGACATCCTAAATGCAGACCGATGCCCAAACTCAGCAGTATCTAGACAGCAACATTGGGGATGCTGGTCTTTGGTGGGAACACAGAAGCAGAGGCCAAGCTGAAGCGTCTTGGTGAATTGAGTTCCGGACCTGAGGCCAGGAAGCGGATCACTACCCTCGCTCCACCACCAGCCTGGCGGGACTTGGGGAAGGGGCGCAGGACGGAGACTCCTCTGCAGCCCCGTCCTGGCTGCCATCCCTGCCCTGATGCTTCAGCCCCAGGGCCACTGGAGGGGCCTTACAAGTAACCTGAGCCAAGGACAGCACAGCCTCACCCGAACTGCGGAGAAGGGGTCTGCTTGTTCTTCTACAATAATCAAAAGAGGGACAGGACAGCCCGCAGACTGGGACCGCAGGGGGGCGCCCAGGCACCGGCGCCCCAGGGGAGCCAGCATCTCCTCTCGTATGGGTCCCTCCCCTCACCGCTCCCATTTTAATGGCTCTTTGTGGTTAATGCACACAGATGCCCAGGATCCTTCCAGAATGATTCATTCCCTGCAACGTTCCCCCTGGGGTTTGGCAGGAGTTACCCGGTTTGACTTTTAATAGCATCCTTAGCAGTAAATGCTATTGACCAGGCTTCGCTCCACACGGGTGGGAGATGATTAGTGGGATTTCTGACATGAAAGCCCGAGGGCTTAGGAGACGGCTTCTAGCAACCGCCCATCGCTCGAGTATCCTGCCCCCTTCGGGAGAGCAGGTTCGCACGGAAGAGAAACTTGCCTTCCTTCCTTCCCACCTGTCATGTCTGCGGGGTGTTCGCTTGCCTTAATGGCACCTCCCAGGGGGTCGGGCCTTTGCTGCTAACTCTCCTCCTTGACCCAACCTGTCGTGGGAGACAGATAGTGTGGAATATTGCAGAAGTTCGCTTTCGTTCCAATAAGCAGAAAATGCTCAGGCTACCAGGGGGTGACCTTTAAAAGATCCAGCGCCCTTGGGAAAATAGAGACGCCCACTAAGTCCCCGAGGCCTTGAGAATTTGCCTTAAGAGGCCTCAGGGGATGAAGGGAAAATACCGTCTCTTGGCCTAAGTGTCGGATTTCTGGGACAGAGGTAAAAGGATATGAGTAGGCGGGGGACTGCTCGCCGCCTTTTTAATTTCCACTTCTGCCAGCTCCAGGGAGTCCCCTGCTGAGGAGCAGGCCGTGATTTGGTGGCAAGGAGTGGCCTAACTTGGCCTTGCCCACCGGGGGGGGGGGAGAGGGCCGACGGCGCTCCTGCCTTGAGCCCGTCGCGTCAAGGACGCGAAGCACGAGCCGTAAGCAGGCGGATGAGGCGGCCTCACTCTTCCTTCAGGCGCCACACACAAGCCCCCACATAAAAGACAGAGGGTCTGTGAGCCGTGGGGCCTCCGTGCTCTGAGGGACACAAATATCCAGGGAACAGGGGCAATGTAAGATAGTAGCCCAGCCAAGAACCGCCCCTTCCATGGCCCATTTCCTGGGGTCTGGCCTACGGGAGCAAGCCGACCAGTACGAGGTGGCCTTTGCAAGGGGACTGAGGGCCAACCTGGGAAAAGGCTCACCCTGTGCCCTCTGCCAGAGCTCAGACCAGCCTCCGTTGGCCGGGCAAAATGGGTGAGCTTCCCTCCAGGTACCTGTGGGTGGAGGGGGCCCAAAGAGCCAGCGGGAAGAGGCTTCCTTGCAAAGGGGAAGGAGCCAGGCAGGATGGGTTGGACCAGACAGCCAAATCTGGCTGGTCCGGAGGGGTGGGGATTCTGAGAACCGCGTCCTTGGCTTCCACAGTAGAAACGCATTGTGTCACAATCTGTAGTCTAGGAGTCTAAAGTCGCAGCGTTGACGGGGTTGGTTCCTCCCACGGGTTGTGAGGGAGAAGCCGCTCCAGGCCTCCCTCCTTCCTCGACTTGTGGGTGGCTGTCCTCTCCCCGTGTCTTCACACCGTCTTCCCTCTGTGTGTACGTCTCTGGGTCCAAAGTTCCTTCATTGATAAGGACACCGGTCATATTGGATCAGGAGCCCACCCTACTCCAGGACGACCTCAGCTTAACTAGTTACCTTCGCAATGACCCTGTCTGCAAATAAGGTGCCATTCTGAGGTCCTGGGGGTTAAGACTTCAATATAAGCAGCTTGTGACACCCTGGGACCCTGGCACGGGATAGCACGGCCTCACTCCTCACTGGAAAAGGATCCCTATCACGCTGCTCCCGGCTGCAAAGCATCCAGCATCCCAGGAGTTCAGGTAACCCTCAGGGAGACCTCCGCACCCTGTGAAACTCCAGCAAGGAACTGGAAACACCTGCCATGTCCTCCAAGTGGCTCTGGCTGGTCCTGAGCCGTGGCGGGGACCTTGGTGCCGGGAATGCAGGTAGAGCAGGGTGGGAGCAGGACCACACCTACCACGTCCCTCGGTCTGGAAGCTGGGTGTGTCGTGCGTACTTGGGGCTCCCAGGGATGCCTGCCAGGTGGAGAGATCTCTGTCTACGCAGAAAGGAGCCAACAAGCCGGCGCTGACGGCACATGCCTCCCTCTCTCACCGATTGGCAGGACAGCAACGGGTGTGTTCTATCCCCACCATCTCTGTAAAGCTGGAAACTAGCACAGCATCAATGCTTGATACATACGTGGAGAATGAATGGGTGAACGAGAGAGACGAGGCATTTCGGACCTCTTGAAGGAAAGTCAATTCATCAATTAATCATTCCATTAGAAACTGTCTACCCATAGCTGTGCTGGGGGCCATGAAGAGAACCCAGGACTAGATCTCATGGCCCATCAACTCAGTCATTGGCTCAGCAAAGAGTTTATGGAGGGCCTTTTCTGGGCCAAGAGCTCCGCGAATCCTCGCGTCACGAAGACGGCGCTCAGATCAGCCGCCCTGAAAAACAGACGTAAGTGGAATCAGGCGTCAAGGGTCACGCCGAACTATGCGGTCCCGGTGGCCAGGCCGCGTCAGAGTTTAGCAAAGGAGAAATGGAGGCGACGACTGAAACCCACCAAGTCTTCAGGAGAGGAGGGCTCTGCGTTCGGCACAGTGCAAGGCAGGGTGAGGGGTGGGGACACGGGAAACGGGACGGGAGTCACACAGGATGTAAGATGGGGTGACGAGGTCAGAGAGGAGGCCACGTTTACGCTTTCCTGGGACCAAGCGTTGGAAAATCCTGGGAAATGGGAGATGAGTCGAGAGCATTTGATCCTACAAGATGGGGGCTGGACAAAGCTTTCCCACCAAGGACAAGACAGTAAGCGTTTCAGGCTTTGTGGGCCACCTGTGGTCCCTGGTGCGACTCTCCACTCCGTGGTTGCGGTGTGAAAAGAGCCATAGAAACATATAAAGGAGTGAGGGTGGCTGTGTTCCAATAACACTTTATTTATAGATGTTGAAACTTGATTTCATAGAATCCTCACTCCGTGAAATACTTTCTTCTTTTGTTTTCTTTTCCAGCTGTTCTGGTCTGTTGGGGCTGCTCTAACAGAATGCCATCGGGTCGGGGTGGCTGACGGGAACAGTCTATGTCTCATTGTTCCGAAGGCCGGGAAGTCCAAGATCAAGGCACCTGCGCGTTCCGTATCTGGTGAGACCCCGCTCCCTGGTTCATCAGTGGCTGTCTTCTCCCTGTGCCCTCACGTGGCCCTCTGGGCTCTCCACTCTTCTTTCTCTCGGTCTCGTTTAGACATTCATTGACACGGAGCTTGGTGGTCGTCTTGGGGAAGCAACGTAACAATGTGACATACGTGTGTATTGCAGAGTGGTGGCCACAAGAAGCTTCGCTAACATCCATCGCTTCACGTGGTTACCATGTTTTCTCCTTGCGCCGAGAACTTTGGAGACCCAAGCTCTTGGCAACTTTCGGACCCACAGCACAAAAGTGCTAACCAGGGTCACCGTGCCGCATTACGTCCCCAGGGGTTATTTACCTTATAGCTGGAATTTCTTCTCTTTTGGTCACCTTCCCCCATCTGCCGCCTCTGGTGACCACCCTTCTAGCCTGTTTCTATCAGTTGGGGTTTTTCTTTTTCGATTCCACATATACGTGAGATCAGATGCTGTTTGTCTTTCTCTGTCTGGCTTATCTCACTCAATGCGACGCCCTCCAGGTCCATCCGTAACGTCACTAATGGCAGGATTGCCTTCTTTATGACTGCGTAATATTCCATCGTGTGGGGTCTCTCTTTTGAGGGACGCTAATGCCATCCGCGAGACTCTGCCTTCGTGACCTAATCACTTCCTAGAGGCTTCCTAGAGGTACTTCCTCCAAGTACCATTACGTTGAGGGTTAGGTTTCCACATATAAATTTCATGGGACG
This sequence comes from Herpailurus yagouaroundi, assembly GCF_014898765.1. Lineage (NCBI taxonomy): Eukaryota > Metazoa > Chordata > Mammalia > Carnivora > Felidae > Herpailurus > Herpailurus yagouaroundi. The sequence goes on from NW_024412433.1 coordinate 5,423,067, forward strand.
CGAACATTCAGTCCATAGCACCAGCCATTTAAAGACAGAAATCCCATCCTTAGCTTGTGGGCCCTACAGAAACAGGTGGTCGTCAGATTTAGCCCACGGGCCATAGTCTGCAAGCCCCGGGGAACACTGGCGTTTCTCCGGCTTCCGTGTGAAGCCATAGACGCTGACCAGTAGGGCTGGGGCGGGACCCGGGACCCTCAGTTTCTAACAACCCTCAGTCCTCTGTCGCCGCCCTCTGAGAACCACTGAGGCAGAGGCCGGAAGGTATAACAGAGGCATCCAAGCAAGGTGCACAGGCCCTGAAGGAGTCGGCCCACGGCGCCTGCAGGATGGAGGGCACTGTGGTTTCCTGTGCTGGGAGGGTGGGGGGGGCACCTTAAGTACAGGTGGAATATTCCACAATGAGCACGTTTCCAGGCGAGCATTGCCGGAGGCATCGGCATTTGCCAAAAACCAAAACGCGGTGTCTTTTCCTGATTTGCATGTGTTGCTTTATCGTGGATGGTATTTGGCTGGGTGATACTGTGATTTATAAGAAATATGTATTTGGGGGCGTCTGGGTGGCTCAGTCGGTTGAGTGTCTGACTCTTGATTTCAGCTCAGGTCCGGATCTCACGGTTCCTGAGATCGAGCTCTGGGTCTGGCCCTGGGCTGACAGTGTGGAGCCTGCTCGGGGTTCTCTCTCTCCCTCTCTCTCTCTTCTGCCCCTCCCCTGCTCAAGCTCCGTCTCTCTCCCCCTCGCCCTCTTCCAAAATAAATAAATAAACTTAGAGACAAAAGAAATACATATCTGGTCTTCGTCCCTATTTCTGGCACACTGCTCCTAAGACCCTTGGCATTTCCTAAGTGACGACAGCATAAAGGTGGCTTTTGTCATGTTGGTGAGGTGACCTTTGCAAAGCATCTGAGGGGCTGGTTGTCAGGAGAACCAATATACTAATTAGAGGGTTGTAACATTCAATCCCACACCCTGACCTCTGGGGAGGGGAGGCGGCCTGGAGTTTGGATCAGTCACCGAAGGCCAATGATTTAACCAATCCCGTGTAATGAGGCCTCCAAAGAAAAGCAAAGGATAGGATTCCGAGAGCTTCCAGACTGATGAACACGAGGAAGTGTTTGGAGCACGGACGCTCCCCGCCCTTCCCCACGTCCCTCCCTCTGTGTCTCCTCCATCTGGCTGTTCCTGAGTTCGATCCTTTTATGAGAAACCGGTGATCTAGCTGAGTTCTGTGAACCACTCCGGCAAATTCACCGCAAGCAGAGGAACAGGTTGTGGGAGCCTCTGATTTCTGTCCCGTCAGTCGGAAGCCTAGGTGACGGCCTACACTCGCAGCTGGTGTCTGAACCCCGAGGCTGGGCTGTTGGAACCGCTGATGTGTGGCCGGTAGGTCAGAAACACAGGCCACCGCGTGGGCGGGCGCCTGGCGGCTGAAGCGGGCAGGGGTGCGGGGTGGAGGCGGTCTGGTAAGACAGAGCCCTCAACCTGCTGGTGTCTGAGAATTGCCCCCCTGCCACACACACACTCTGGAACCAGCCGCAGGAACCCCCGGAGCTACAAAGAGCCTGCCCCTTTTGTAGCACATGCGGGTGACAACGGGCCACACGTCTTGGGGGCCTGGGGGGCAGCGAGGAGAATCAACCAGCGGCTCCGAAGAGAGAAGCTTCCTGCTGAGGGCCGGGGACACTCAGCGGAGCCGAAGCCTAGCTCTCCCGTCGCAACGTTCAAGTTTCCCTGAGCTGTGACAGCTGGCGAGCCAGGCCGAGGCTACAAGACCCATCTGATGGCGGGACCCGAGGCCTCCCCACCCACCCCCCAAGCGTGGTCCTCATCATGCACGCACGTCTGAAACGGAGCCCAAATCGTGTTGTCTTAACCACAGCCGATGTGGCTAATGTGGCTCCGTGTAGTTAATAGACACTTGGTAACAATTAAAGCAGGAGATGAAACAAACACGTGAAGTAGCTGGGGACCAGCTTGTTGTTCTGTGCGCAACGTGCCCCAAGAATGATTTCGTACTTTTTTTTTTTAATTTTTTTACTGTTTATTTATTATTGAGAGACAGAGAGAGACAGAGCATGAGCATGTGAGGGGCAGAGAGAAGGGGAGACACAGAATCTGAAGCGGGCTCCAGCTCTGAGCCGTCAGCACAGAGCCCGACGCGGGGCTCGAACTCACAGACCGTGAGATCATGACCTGAGCTGAAGTCGGACGCTTAACCGACTGAGCCCCCCAGGCGCCCCGATTTCGTACTTTTAAAATAATATGAGTAACAAGTGTTTTTTTGTAGAAGAATGAAACAAATACAGAAACGCAAAAATACGGCTGGTCCTGAAAGTTGTCCCCTCCCCCCGCCCCCCAGGGGCCCTGGGGGGATGTGAGCAGCCCCTAGGGCCTCCGGCCCCTCCTGCCTCTCCTGCGCCCCTGCCCATGGCTCCCACATGGCCTTGGTGTGACCCAGACCCGACAGCAGGCGTGGCTGGACACGGACGGACTGGACCTTATCGTCTGTGTGGACCTCGGTCTTCAGAACCCACGTCTCTTGTCTTTTTCTCATTTGTCTTCGGCTCTCCAGGGCATGATTTCTTCTGGCAAGCTGCTTGAGTACCCAGCCCCTCCCCACCCGGAGGCTGGGATAGTGGCCCGGCCCCGGGGAGGGGGGGGGGTGGGGGGGGTCTGACCCACCCCCTTGCACCTGAGGCTTCCTGCCAGACCTTGCCCGACGCCTTGGCCAGGGGGAAGATGCCTGGTTTTCCCGGCTCTGGATGGAGTCAGGTCTAGAATCCTCCTTGCTCTCACTTGCATACATTCTAGCCACCGGATGTGCATCTGGAGAAGAAGCTACCCTTTAAATGCTGGTATCCCCCAAGGGTTACACCTGGGGCTCTAGTGAGCGAATTGCTTCCAAAGTGCAAAGGTCCTTGGGGTCTGGGAGCCAGGTCTGATGGAGGGGGAAGGAGGCTGGCTGTAGTGTGGACGTTTGGAAAAGCCAGAGGGCAGTTCAAGGGCACTGGCACCTCGGGAGCCGGGAGAGGAGGAGGAGAAGGGGGCGGGGGGGGGGGCGGAGGGCAGAGGTCCCGCAGGCGACAGGATCTGTGCCTGCCCCTTCCTGGCCCTGCCGATCAGTTAGCTGGTTAGTCGCGGCTGAATGAAGACAAGACTGGCGTGGAAGGTCGACCAGCCCAGCCTCCCCTTTGCCCTCTCCTCCCCCTTCATCTCCCATCCCCACAGCCTGGGGTACAGTCCCCCTCCCGCAGAGGGGGGACAGAAAGTGGAAAAGCAGGGGGCGGCACCTGGTGGCGGGTGCCCACTCTCTGCCCCGCGCCGCCCCTCGGTCACGGTTCAGTGTCTGAACCTGTCTGGGCTCCGCTCCTTCTCGGGCCTTCTGCACCCGTGGTTGAATGCGCCAAAGGACGCGTCTTTGTTAGAGTCATGACATCTGGGGACACGCCTGCACTTTGGGTTGGGGGCTTTGGAATTCAGCGTTACAATCGACACAGGTTACTGAGCGCTCCCACTGCCAGAGGCCCTCTGTCTGGGGGTCCGCCCGCTGGTCCCCACCCCCGCCCCATCCTGGGCCGTCCCTTGGGTCCCACACCCGGGCTTCGGTGCCCGACGGCATCTGCTGTCTGCAGCGCTGACTGTAATATCCCTGGGAAGCGGCTGGTGTCGGCAAAGAAGGAAGTTCTTTCACGCGCTCCCTGTTGCCACGGCAACCACTTCCGTAGGCTCCAAACATTAATATCTCTGGCCCTTGCATCAGTTTCCCGGGGAAGATTTTTTCCTGCAGTGACATCTAGTGACCACAGGGCGGGGAGGAGAAAACACCGATGATTTATGCCTGTGCTTGAGGGTAATTTTAGAGCAAGCAAGTGCAGGGGACCCTCTGGCTGCTGAGGCCCCTCTGTCCCCACCCCCAGCCTCTGGCCCCACCGTGGGTGCCCCTCCAGCCCCTCGCCGCCCTGGAAGCCTGCGGCTCGGATTCCGCAGTGCATTCTTAGACACGGCAGCGTGTGGTCAGAAGCTGCTTCTGGCCGTCACTTCTGGCCACAGTAGCGTTTTTAAAGGCTCTCCTGCACTTTTTCAGCTTGGGTACCGTGCATCTGCATTGCCTGTGCAGATATTTTTATTTTGTGACTCATTCCGGATCTCGGGTTGCCTTCCTCCGACACTCAGCAGGAATCTGGACTTCCTCCTCCAGCCGTCAATCGCTGCCCCGAGACGGGAGGCCGAGAGACCCGGACAGCAAGCTCAGGACATGGGGACAAAGGGTCACATGACACGTACAAGCGATGGTGATACAAGCCTTCGCTGATCAGACCCCTCCAGTGACCTCGAATGGGGACACGACACAGACAGAATCTTCCCCACGGGCCAGGAGCTTCTTGTCCAGGAGCAACAGTCCAACCTTCTCTCGTGGGGACCCAGGAGGCACAGATGGCCAGTCCGGAACGAATTCAGGACTCGGAAGGTCCTTCTGCTTCTGGGGAGATCATGAGCCCCACTTTCTTGGATCGCCCTGGTTTCCACCATTGTCCACCCCATGGGGGGGGGTCCGCCAAGGGCCACTGTCCCTCATTCCTCTTGGTATTCTCACCCTTTGCAAGGTGACTCTGCAGCTGCCCCGTCGCGAAGCACCCTCTCTGGTTTTCCACCGCGCTGGGAACCGTGCTCAGCCCTGGATAACCCAGACTAAACAACCCAGCGAGTGCAGACATGAGGGCAAGATCATTCCAGGCATGGGGATATCAATGAGGAGGGCGGAGGTGGGAACGGGGTCCGGAAAAAGTGAGGTGAGTGAGGGCAAGAATGGGACGCGAAGGTATTGACAAATTTTCAGTGCGGCAGTGATGCGATCTTACCTAGGTTTATAAAATATCCCTCCAGATGCTCGTAGACTGCGCTAGGGAGGAGAGAGGGGCACGGAAGCAGGAGGCGTTCAGGAGGCCATCCCTGTGGTCCAGATGAGCGAGGTGATGTCTGCAGAGACAGGGAAAACAGACAAGAATCCAGGTCTGCTGTGGAGGTGGAACTTACGGGAACTTATTAGTGGCAACGGAGGAGACATTTACAAAGGTCTGGGCCCGGTGCAGGGAAAGAACAAGGCCCAGAGCCATACCCGGGGGCTCATCACAGCATCTCCAGGCCCGGGGACCCGCGCGGAGAGCGGCTGCCAGAACTTGGAAGAAGGAGCACAGGTAAAGACGACTTCCCTGAGGAGCAGCGACGGTCAACTGAAGGGACCCACAGGGAGGGCTCTGGGGAGATAAACACCCCAACTTCTCCCCCTCTAACACCCTGCTGGCTGCCCCAGTCACTAACCTTCTGAACCAGAGCCCCAGGTTGATGCACAGGCAGCCTTGCAGGGCCCAGAGGTGGTGGGCCTGAGGGGATAGAGCTCTCCGGCTCGTGGCCAGTGTAGGGGGCAGTGCAAGGGGCCCCGTGACGTCTGCTGGCCGGTCCGAGCCTCTGAGGCCCGGGCTATCAGGATGATACCAGTACTCAGCGACTGGGAATGGTTGCGTAGGAAAGAGGTCAACGTGCAAGGCCCCTGACCTACAGCAGGTGCTCAGAAAATGCCACGTAATAAAAAGGCCGGAGCCTTGAATCATAAATCACGTGGACAGGCGCGCGGCTCAACGCACAGCCCAAGGAAGACTGGAGATCGGCGGCGACGTGGGGTGAAGGCCTGAGAGGTGACCTTTCTGGGAATTTGAAGCATGATGTGATTTGACTTTGAAGTAATTAATTGGAAAATACCAGTCCCGGGGCGCCTGGGTGGCTCAGTCAGTTGGGCGTCCGCCTTCAGCTCAGGTCATGATCCCGCGGTTCGTGAGTTCGAGCCCCGCGTCGGGCTCTGCGCTGACAGCTCAGAGCCTGGAGCTGCTTCGGATTCTGTGTCCCCCTCTCTCTCCGCCCCACCCCTGCTTGTGCTCTGTCTCTCTCTGTCTTTCATAAATGAATAAATGTAAAAAAAAAAAAAAGAAAAAAGAAAACAAGAAAATACCAGTCTTGTTCTTTATCAGGGAAGCTGTTGTTTATGCTTGTGACGTCGAATAGACTTCATGGATGCCACCAGGAGGCACGTGAGCCGCGCCCTGGCCACTCACGTGTCCCTGCCACGGCTGTCCCATCTTCTCTGTTCTAGGTGCTTCCATGCTGACACTCAGGCTCAATGCCAGCCTGCAGGTGCGTGTTCCCCTTCCACGCGGAGCTCCCCCCGCCTCCCCCTTCCCGTGATCACTCCATCACCTCTGCGAATCGAGACGCGACGGAGGAAGAGGAATGGGAGGAGCTCTCCCGTGTTGCACGCCCAGCCGGCCGCCACTCAACCTGGGCTGTGATGCTGTGATTTGTGGTCAGAAGTATCGATTTTATCCCTACTTGGTTCTGGCTCAAAGCTCCTAAAACCCTTGGAGTCTCCTAAGTGATAAGAGTCACAAAGGTGTCCTTTGGTAGGTTACTGAGGTGACTTCTGGAAAGCCCCTGAGGATGGGGGCTGGTTAGCTGGAGAACCGACAGTGTGACTACAGGGCTGGAAGCTTCCGTCCCACCCACTCCCGCAAGAGGGGAGGTTGGATGAATCGTGGATGGCCAATGGTTTCGTCAGTTGTACCTATGTAATAAAGCCTCTATAAAACCCCAAACAGACAGGGTTTGGGCCCCTGCTGGGTTGGCGAACACGTGGAGATGTGGGAAGGGTGGGGGTCTCAGAGGACATAGAAGCTTCGTGTCCCTTCCCCACACCTTGTCCTGTTCACGCCCTCCATTCTGGCTATTCCTGGATTATACCCTTTTATAATCAACTGGTGACCTGATAAGTCCAATGTTTCTCTGAGTTCTGAATGCCAGTCTGGTCAATTAATGGAACCGAAGAATGGAGTTGTTGGGACCTCCACTCTGTAGCCAGTCGGTCAGCAGCACAGGTGACAAGCTGGGCTTACGACTGGTGTCTGAAGTGGAGGGCAGTCCGGGGGGACCGAGCCCTAAACCTGTGGGATGTGACGCTGTCCCCGGGTACAGAGTGTCCGAACTGCATCGAACTGTAGGACAACCAGCTGGTGTCTGAACCCTGCTTGGTGGTGTGGAAACTGCCCCCTCCCCCACATCCTAATTGGGTGTACAATCCTCAGCGTGATGCTTCCCCAAACCAGAAACCTTTCCAGCTACGCGTGGAAATGTCTTCGCCTGGAATTGGGAAGATCACTACAGGAAGCCCTCGCTGGTTAAGCTGACCAATATTGGGAGAATAAAAGCAGGCGGGGCTAAGGCAAGAAATTAGGTGTCTGGAAGGTTCCCCGGAAGACAGATTATGAGCTCTGTGTGCGCGCGCGCGCACGTGTGTGTATTTGGTCTTGTCTGTCTGTGTGCGTGTGTTTGTATACGCGTCTTTGTGAATGTCCGTGCTTGTGTGTGCCTGCGTATATATGTGTGTGCATTGGTGTATGTGCGCGTATGTTTCGGGGATCAGGGAATAATGCACTTGCTTCCTCCCTTGTGCCCCCGCCCCAGTAGATAGCTGGTCCTTGGAGGGTTGTGCTGGAAAGGATCCCAAACAACATCGGAGGGACTGGGACGCAGCGGGCCCGGAGTGAGAAGAGCCAGCGAGTGAGACGCACGTTCTGGAGCAAAAGACAGAGGCCGGTTTGGGGAGAATTCAGCTTCTACGTCCAACCACCGGGAGGCCAAGCCCAGGAGGGCTGTATCACACGCACGGCCGTTGACTTCTAGAGTTATTGTTGATGAATTCATGCATTGTGCCAACTTGAAGATTTACGTTGGTGTATTGGATTTAATCCACACGTTGGATTTGGATTCCTAATTCGTGGAAAGAGATATTCTGACTCTTTTATTGGAAGTCAGAATGGAAAGTTTACGTAAGAAAAGCTTCTGAAAACGCATTTGGAATCTTCTCCGGCTGCTCTCTGGCGGCGAGGTCTCTGTCCTGGTCTCAGGTAAGCGTGTCCCCGGGAGTCGGGGTGACCAAGGAAGGGTCTTAGTTTCCTTTCGTGGAGGCTCGGACAAATTCCTGTCTGCTCAGATACTCTAGAGATTCAGAAACAAGGAATATGTGCAGATTTGTATGCTAGAATTAAGGCCCACCTTGACCTCTGTGAGAGGCACTCAGAACAAGTATTTCCCGGGGATCATTCTTTTCAGAACCTTCTAGAAGTTGCCCCCCTTCTCTCAAAAAGAATCAGAAGTCCAGTTGGGAAGGGTGGAGAGCTGAGATTTGGGTGTCCAGCATCACGGCTGAGAGAGAATGTGCCACTAAGCCCCCACGCCCGTGCAGCGAAGGGGGAAACTGATTCACGTCAATGTTTAAGGAAACGATGAATCTCAGGGGTTTGCTTCCCTCTGAGAGCCACTCAGCGGTGGACCAAGTTTTCGGCGGCTTGGACGAGTTTCTAGGAGCAAATTGCTGCAGTCAGACGAATGTTTTGAGCCAGTTATTAAATGCAGCTGCTATTCAAAATCAAAGCATATAAACTTAGAAATGAGCTGTATTTAAAAAGAAGCAATAAGCATTCAAAACTCGCCACTTCCCGCCTCTTCGACTAACGCCGGTGCTTTTGAGGCTATTGACGTCTGTTGTGTCTGCGTGGCAGAAATCCGATATATATAATGGGGGGGGGTTACTTTGCATTTCTTCCCAACTCCGAATTTAATGATGTCACGGTGATAGCTTGCAAATTGGCCGCGGTGGGAGTATTTATACCCTGGAAGGCAGCGGATGCTCATTGGGGCTTTTCCTCCGGGCAGCTGGTGGGTTCACGTTTACCGGCTCACCACTGTTTGTCGTCCCCACGGCGTAAGGGACATGAAACCGTGGTCGGGATGATATGCCCAGGAAGGGGAAGGATGCGGAACAGAAAACACACGCGCGCACGCACATGTGCACACACACTCGTGCACACGTAAGCACACACTCCTTCCTCTGGCTGGAGGACGCCTTTTGAAACAGACGGCTGGCACTGGCCTTGTTTCTTGCATTGCCCGCGCACGCTGGGCCACCTCCAGGGCCCGCGCTCCCTGGCTGCGGTGGAGAAGTGGTCACCGGGCACAGAGACTGGGCCCGCGTCACGGCGCCCTGGGAGCATCCAGGGCGAGTTCTTTCTCCCCAGCATTCTAAGCCCTCCGTCAGCAGTGAGCTCAGCCTGGAGGACGCTCCACCCGGCAGGGGGGACCTAGGATGGCAGAAACGGGCCAAAGAGGTGATGTGGGTCTTGCCTGCCTGGGCCCCGGGGAAGGGCTCTCCGAGTGAGGGCTGGGTCCCGCAGCGAGCCTGCGGGCTGAGCCGAGGACTATTTTCGGCCGCTCACGGGGACGCACCAGACTGGGAAGAAAGCAGCGACAGTAGCATTCCTCGAGAATGAGACGGCAGGGGGTTTCGAGGTCGGTCGGCATCCGACTTTGAATCCTGACTTTTAAAGAACACGTCAGGGCAGAAACGCAGAGCGGAGCCCAAGTGGAGGAACCAGCAGGCACTCTCGGAGCGGTGAGTCCCTGGGCCTGCCAGGGGGTCTCAGCGTGGCCTCGGGAAGGGGCACACCTCAAGTGCTAAGGTTTAAAGGGGCAGGAGCTGGGGGGCATTGGGTCTTGACTCCCTGATCTGAAGATTTTGTTCTTTAAATTTTATTTTTTTTAACGTTTATTTATTTTGGGGACAGAGAGAGACAGAGCATGAACGGGGAAGGGGCAGAGAGAGAGGGAGACACAGAATCGGAAGCAGGTTCCAGGCTCTGAGCCGTCAGCCCGACGCGGGGCTCGAACTCACGAACCGCGAGATCGTGACCTGAGCTGAAGTCGGACGCTTAACCGACTGAGCCACCCAGGCGCCCCAAGATTTAGTTGTTCTTTGAGCCGCCACTCCTGGTAGAGATACGCTCGCGCGGATGCTTACGGCTACAACCTAAGGGGTCCTCTGCTAGGATCAGTGTATCATACAAAGGACGAGTCAGCAATTGTGGGACGCACGTGGTAGAACTTAACTCTCAACTTGGGGAAATGTCTATCATATGTTTTTAATATAGGCTAGAGAAGGAAAAGGTACAAGGGAGTGACAGAGCAGGTTTATGGGCACAGAAGGTTCTGGGATGAAAAGTACCAAACGGCTAACAGTGGCTGCCTTGGGGATGTAAGGCTGGAGAGACCGCCTTTCATGTCTCTCGGATACTGTCTATTGAACACATTTTTTGAGTTGTGCGTGTGTTTTTATCATCTGCAAAAGCAGTAAAGAGCAAGAAACGATAACCGGGGTCCAGTGACTCATTTGGCAGGTTCTCCCATGTGCCTGGCCCAGGGAGGGGTCAGGCAGCACCTGGGGCTCCACCCCCGCGACCCTTGTTTTTAGGCGCAGATCCTGGTCTCTGACGCTGACGGAGGGCAAACTCACAGATAAGCGACAGGGGTGAAGACCCATCCACTCCCCGCCGAGCTCTCTTGTTTAAAACCCACTTCCCCCGCAGAAATGTTAACCTGTAATTTTTAAAAACATAGGGCACTGGCACGGGACACATGGATGGCTCAGTGGGTTGAGTGTCCCCCTCTTGATTTGGGCTCAGGTCATGGGATCGAGCTCCATGTTGGGCTCTGTGCTGATCATGGAGCCAGCTTAAGATTCTCTCTCTCTCTCTCTCTCTCTCTCTTTGCCTTTCTCCCTCACTCTTGCTCTCCCTCTCTCTTTCTCTAAAAACAAACAAAAAAATTTAATTAAAAAGAATAGGGCACTGGCACAGCTTACCGGCTGGAAGAGACAAATTGGCCAGAGGCGGTCAGAGGGACATTCTGTGTTTCCGCTGTCCACAGCAGGTGCTCAGCTCCGCCTGGTGACACTGCTGTATGCTTGGAAGACACTAGTGTTGGCCAGGGAGGGGCAGAGCATTCTAGATCCCTATTCCCCACGTCCACACGCGTTTCTTACATATACAGAAGAGTGTTAACTAAGTCAACATAGCTGATCTCCACCTATGTAAGTCACTGGCGTCTAGAAACTTATCCAAACATGGCCAAGGCTGGCCACGGTCAGGCAGACGGAGAAAAGTAGCGAGACTGTACAGAGTAGAAGCATGGATGGAACCCAGGGTAAAGTTTCAGCCATAAATGAACAAAACCTTACCCTCCTATGAGGCAGATCATCGTATCCATCAGCCTGTCTTCTGTCTTCAAGATTTGAAGGCTTGTGGCGTTTACAATGCAGATCATATCCTGTTACATCCGTTTGGTCCCCATTTGGCTTATTCGTAGATGGATTCATGAAGTGAAGTGGAATATGTGACACGAGCAAGACTTTTCCAGAAAGCAACGTATAACCGGAAGGACTAGACTTCTGGGAATGTTGTGTTGTAAACCAGCCTGGGTGGGGCTTTATTTAAGAAGACAGGAGACCGCCAGCTGCAGAGGGCAGATCGAATGCCTACGTTATGTATCTGCCTTCCCAGATCTCATTTAAACAACAAGAAATATTAAAAAATTTTTAAGTTGATGTATTATTTTTTTTTAAATTTTTTTTCAACGTTTATTTATTTTTGGGACAGAGAGAGACAGAGCATGAACGGGGGAGGGGCAGAGAGAGAGAGAGACACAGAATCGGAAACAGGCTCCAGGCTCCGAGCCATCAGCCCAGAGCCCGACGCGGGGCTCGAACTCACGGACCGCGAGATCGTGACCTGGCTGAAGTCGGACGCTTAACCGACTGCGCCACCCAGGCGCCCCAGGTTGATGTATTATTTTGAGAGAAAGAGAGAGGGAGAAAGAGAGGGAGAGAGCAGGGGAGGGGCAGAAAGAGGGGTGGGGTGGGAGGAGAGAGAATCCCAACCAAGCTCTGTGCTGTCAGCATAGAGCCTGATGCGGGGCTCGAACTCACAAACCATAAGATCACGAACTGAGCCGAAACCAAGAGTTGGAAGCTTAAGAGACTGAGCCACCCAGGTGCCCCAACAACAAGAAATATTTAAATAACAGAAACATTTAAAATTTAGTAGTGGGTCATGTATGTATGTACGCGTGTATTAGCAGGGGTTTACTCATTTTATTTTCTCAACTTCCATGTATGTTGAGAAATGGCCACATTAAACGTTAAGAAGTAGGAGGAAAAGGAGGAGGAAGAGTTCTGGCAAAGCTGGAAAACAGAGAAGAGAAAAAAACAACAGATGAGGGGTTCTTGAAAATCAATGAATGATACACAGTCGATGGGACCGGACAAGCTTGGTCAGAACCGGAAAGAGTTCACAGCCCAACAGAGGCTGCAGGAAGCCTGCATAGACTTTTTCGGGAGCCTCCGGAACTCAGGGAGCAGGCGGGGGCTGGGAGTTGGTGGGAGGTTCCAGAAGACCCCCAGACCCCTGAGCGGGTGGGTTTGCCGCAGGTCTGTGGTCCTCAGGAGAACATCAAGGTTGTGGAGGAGGGAGGTCCCGTCCGGAGTGGCTTCCGGCCCTCACGTCAGCATGGAGGGGTAAACAGCCGGGAATCTCGGCCGTCAGATCCCCTTACAGGGTTTCTTAAAGTGCCATCCTTGGACCAACAGCAGCAACGACCACGGGGAATGTGTTAGAAATGCCAGTTCTCAGGCTCTACCCCAAACCCTCTGAATCGGCAACTCAGCAGGAGGGGCCCAGCAAGCTGCTTTAAGACGGCCTCCAAGCAATTCCCATACTCGCAACATACTCTGCTCCCAGGGTAAACAGTATCTCTCTTTCTTCCCCCAAGAGAATCTCCAGTCCTCTAGTCCCTTCCCCATCCAAGCCAACTATGGAGAATCTCCCTGTTGGCCAACACTCGCCTTACAGGCAAGGACAAGCCCACCCCAAGACAGAGTGCCAAACGCTGCAGTCCGTGAATACTCATGACAAGAGAATTAAGACAGTGACCTTCATCGTTGTGAAAGATGCTCACAACAGCCATCACTGCTGATGAACCTAGATTTTCATTAACCAGCACAAACCCACAGGCGAGGATCCTAAGACACTGAAGGAGAGCCAAGTGCCGGAAAGTGACAAGTTCAGCAAATGACTTATAGGGAAACACGGTCAATATAAGAAGGCGAGAAACAGAAAACAAAATCTAACAATGATAATTCACAGGGAGTTAAGATGTAAAGCGCATCCTGGTTGCTTATCTGAATTTTCTAGTCTATCTGTTATTTTTGCGATATATATATTTTTTAATTTTTTAAATGTTTTTATTTATTTTGAGGCAGAGAGAGACAGAGCATGAGCAGGGGAAGGGCAGAGAGAGAGGGAGACATGGAATCAGAAGCAGGCTCCAGGCTCCGAGCTGTTGGCACAGAGCCCGACGCGGGGCTCGAACTCACGGACTGTGAGATCGTGACCTGAGCCAAAGTCAGACACTTAACCGACTGAGTCACCCAGGCGCCCCGTGATCTATTTTAAAAGATGGTGGAGAGAAAAGAAAGAGAAGCCCATTAGAATCCTCATTAATATCCTCAGAGCGTTTTGGGAATCAATACTACATTCATTAAACAGGAACAGGCTGCTATGAAAACAATCAGACAAACAGTTCTTGGAAATTAAAACCAATAAACAACAAAAACCAATAGTATTGAAACAAGAGCCTCAGTAGAAGAATTGGATAAAGTAACGGACGTCGCTGAAAAACAAAGCATTATTTGGGGCACCTGCGTGGCTCTCGACCTCGGCTCAGGTCACGATCTCACGGTTCGTGGGTTCGAGCCCCTCATCGGGGTCTGCACTGGCAGCACAGAGCCTGCTTGGGATTCTCTTTCTCTCTCTCCCTCTCTCTGCCCCTCCCAGCCCATGCTCGCTGTCTCTCTCAAAATAGATAAATAAATGTTAAAAAAAATTTTTTAAGTAAAACAAAGCATTGTTTTAGAGCACAGGATATAAACCAAACTGACAAAGAGATAATGTTGTGATAACGGATCTGAAAGAAATTCACAAGCCGGTCATCGGCAGTTACGGGGATAGAGGACTTTCATACTCAGCTTTAAAAAGTTTTAAGAAGAATCGTTGTTATTTGAATGGTCTGCCATGGACATGTGACATCTTGTCATTTTAGGAAAGCAAATAAGCACACATCTGAGTCACAAGAACCCCTTTACGAAAGGGGTGTGTGTGTGTGTGTGTGTGTGCGCACGTGTGCGTGCAATGCCGTGTTAAAAGGCGGTACACAGATACGTGAACAGCTTTTTTCTCTAAGTGAGGGGAGTTTAGTCTGCATTTGCTTCAATAAATAGATCTCGTTCTTACGGTAAACTCTTAAGCAACCCAGTTGACAGGTGACTGGCTATGTGACACGAGGGTCAGAGACTGCCCACTCTCACAGGGGGCTTGTCCGTGAGTGCTGAGTGCTGGCTTCTGAGTTGGGAGCTGAGAGAAGGCAATCCAGAGGAAGTTTGGTTGGGACGCCTCGAGCCCCTTGTGCCAGCCTGGGGGGTGTGTGGGTGGGGGAGAACTCATTGCAGGGTCCTGCTTCGTCAGCAGCCACAGCTCATGCACAAGACAGTGCCAACTGTTGTTGGGGTTTCATTGCGAGGGTGCAAAGTCACACTGCGAAAGGCGCGACTCTGGAAAGGAGTGGAAACTTGGGGTCATTTCCGCAATGCAAGTCAGTCGTGGTACCTCGCTGGTGTGGCCGGCGATCTCAGCAAGGGCACGTAAAACAGAGCATCAGCGGTCACACTCGCGCGCCATTTTGTGACCTGCATTTCGCCATCCTGGCAGCTTTGGGTGGACACGAAGTCAGATTTCGATAGGCGTCCGGGAGCCCCCTCTGTCAGGTCTAGTGCCCCTCCCTCCCATCTGCTTGCTTTTTTCCTCCGCTCTCCCCAGGGAGCCTTCCTCACAACGCCATGGAGATTTCAGTTTCTCAGAATATCCTGGAAGGGCAGTGCCCGGCCTTTGTGTTTCCCTGAGAAGAGGCTTGTTATGCCATTCAGCTTCTCCACACAAAGCGTCTGGAAACGACACCTTTTCTCCTTGCTAATACCGACCACCTTTCAGAAGATAACGTTATTGCTTTATTGCCCTAAACGTCTTTGCCCCCCGAAGGTGGAGAGTGAAAGGAACGATACAGTGAAGGGGGAAGAAAGGTGCCACCAGACTTACCATTAAAAATAAAATGAGCTCTTTTTATCTGGGGATGAAAAGGGAGCAGATGACGGATGGGGGACCCTCTTCGGAAATGTCGAATCTCTTCCACAAAGACATTCCGGCAAATTCTCCCAATGTGCAGACTCCAGCCATGTTTTTTGGTGGTCAGATGCAGATGTTCCCTTTTCTCTCTAGAAAAGAAAAAGCAAGCACAGCTTCATCTTGAACCACTGTGTCAGGAAAACAATGCAGCCCTTTGGTCCCATTGGTTCTGTTCCCGGCCAAGCGATGACGTCATCGAGGCATCTGATTCTCCCCCTACAGAAAAGAAGATTAATGGCAAAGACCACAAGAAGGACTATTGTTTCGCCAGCTTTGTTCAAACTGGTGGTTAAAATACTTTCTTCCACAAAATGCAACATTGCCCCAGAGGTAACAAAACCCCCTTCTTATGTGATGGGACTTCCCTTCTCCGAGAAAGACCACACACAAGGGACCGAGCCATGCCCACAGTCAATGCCCCTGATTGTCCTGAGTCCAGATTCCCCACCATGAGCCCCAGCTGCCGGGAAATCAGAACCTCAATGGAAAAGCCAAGGTGAAACAAACCTATTTGGGCTGTGGTCAGGAAAAGAACTCTATGTGTTAAATCCAAAGGTCTTCAAGGAGGCTGGAACTTGAAACGTAGACTGTCGACGTTGACCGCTGACCTGCGCTCCATCCGTTGGGCGTCGTGCCGTTGTTTAAAAGCGCGATGAACGAAGGAGTCGTCTGAGAAGCACTGTATGAAGCTCGTTTCTGAGACTGTGTTTCCAATCGGTTATTACACGACCTGTCATGGAGCCTCTGACATTCTCCCAGCTATGAGCAGAGCCCCCTCTCCATCCTGTAGGGTTGCTGGGGTCTTGCAGCTGTTGATAGGAATTTACCAAGGCTGGGAGGGCAGGGGGTCCCCGTGGGCGGCTGCTCCAGCACGAACAATAACTTCTTCAGGCTGTTGGACTCCCTGGTCCTTGGGCGGCTCCAAACACAAGTTCTGCAAAATGCGTACAAGACGGGAATGCTCTATTTGTAAGGAGATTTGGCAAGGGTGTTACTGTTTATGTAAACAACGGTGAGAAAGACTACCCACTGCCTCTAAAACGTCTTTTGTCCAAACAATGAAACGCTTTCTATTCTGAAACTCAAGGTTTTCAGTTCCAAGCCCGTGCTGTCCAGCGGTGTTTCCCGGGATGGTGGAAACATTCCGAATCGCTCTCCCGTGTGGCAGCCACTGGTCACGGGTGGCTATCGAGCGCTTGCCACGTAGCTACTGCCACTGAGGAACTGACTTTTAACTTGTATTTAATTTTAATTAGTTTAAAAAGGTGGACAGTGCGTCGTCTAGACCCCTGGCACAGTCATGCAATTCCGTCTGACGCGTGACACTTATCGCGTGACCAGCCATTCCGCTCCTAGGTATTCGTGCAGGAGAAAGGACACACGAACACGCAGAGAAATGTATCAAATGTTTGTGGCAGTTTTATTCATCGTAGCCGGAAATTGGAAATAGCTCAAATGTCAATCAACGGATGCAAGAAAAACACCTTGTGGTATGTCCGTGGCAATGGAACGCTCCCCACGGATAAAACAGGGACACATTTCTGATACACGGCAATGTTCCGCTAAGCGAAAGAAGCTGGACTGTATGATTATGTGATCTGTTTATCTAGAAAAGGGAAGCTACAGAGTTGGAGAGGAGTCAGTGGTCGCCTAAGGGTAGAGGATGGGAGGTGGGGGTACAGGGAGACCACACCCCCCAAGAGAGACACGAGGGAACTTTCCGGGGATGGAAACATAGCCTGTGTCTGGCACGTAGCTGTGGTTTTGTGACCGTACAGTTTTGTCACAAAACGTATTGGGCTGTACCCTTAAAATGGGGGAGTTTTATCTCATGTCAGTTACATGCTGGTTTTTAAGAATTCCCTGCAGCTCTTCAAATGCAAATTATGAAATTGGTGTCCTACAGACCCCTGGCTTCGCTATCTGCCTACGTCAGGTGACGGCAGAAGATACCACGGGGCAAGCCGTTGGTGGCTGCCATCAGGCCAGTGGTGAATTTAAGGCCACCGAGCTCTCTCCAGCCCATGACGTGAAAGGAAACAAATTATTTTCTAAGGCACAAACTGCACGCTTGGAGTCATACTTCCACGAACATGACGGTGAAGTCAAGCCAACGCCAGGCACGATGCTTTCGCGAGCCACCTTCGTACTCCCTGACCCGGAAGGCTCCGTGCTCAGGGTCAACCCCCAACCAGAGGCCCAGACGAGCCCCCTGTGGGAATGGGCCGTGCCTGCCGGGCCACAGCACGGGGACCAAGCCAGCGTCCAGACCGTCCCTGCTTCCCATGCTCACGGTCCCCCGCATCCCGGAGCCAGAGAGGCACCT
The DNA here is from genome assembly GCF_014898765.1 of Herpailurus yagouaroundi. Taxonomy (NCBI): domain Eukaryota; kingdom Metazoa; phylum Chordata; class Mammalia; order Carnivora; family Felidae; genus Herpailurus; species Herpailurus yagouaroundi. The sequence continues at coordinate 5,440,564 of NW_024412433.1, forward strand.
TCATTACGAGGAGGAAGCTCACTTTGAGGGGTGAGGTCGAAGGCACCCATTTCCCGGGGAGGCACGTCCACGGCTGAGGGGGCAGTAAAGGTGCTGGATGTTCGTTCTGGACACCGAGCCCTGCAGGCGTCCCCGGGGAAGGAGACTTCCTCACGCCTGGACTTCCTTCCTAACCTGAACTGCTCTCCTGCAGGAAGAGCGTCCTTACCAAAGCCAGCCTCCAGGTGGAAGCTTCAGGACGCCGGCCACTAAAGGCACAAGAAAGCATGTGAGGAAGTGTCCTGTAAGAGCCCAGGAACTGAGCATGTGCGTTCAACCCCGGTTCCCTTCTGAAACCCCACTGAGACAACAGGGAAGGTCGCTGCCTCGGTTGTTTGTTCTGGTCCTTACTCCTGAGTCTCGAAGGGCAAATGGAACAAGAAGACAAAAGCAAACAGAATTGAACGCTGAAGAGCACAGGTGAAGCTTGCAATGGACCCGGCCAAAAAAGCATGGGGAATCCGGGGCGCCTGGGCGGCTCCGTCGGTGAAGCATCCAACTTCGGCTCAGGCCATGATCTCAGGTTCGTGAGTTCGAGCCCCTGTGTCGGGCTCTGTGCTGACAGCTCGGAGCCCGGAGCCTGCTTCGGATCCCGTAGGCGTTGAGGGAGAGGGCGACGGCTTTCTCGCGGGTGATCCAAAACCACAACGCTTCAGGACTGACCAGGGGAGTACTGAGAGCTAGAGGACAACGGAGGGACACCCTCAAAACCCAGAGGAAAAGCAGTTTCCGGCCTAGAATTCCCCCACCCGCCGGGCTGAGGACAGAAACAGACATTTTCAGACATTGAAGACTTCAGGAAAATTATTTTCTGGTCCCCTTTTGTCAGGGCACCATGAAGTTGTATTCTGTTGAGCTGAGGAAGGAAAGCAGGCAAGAGAAGGTACGAACCCAGGAAGGGGGTCCCCAGGACAGGGAGGCCATGTGGATGCCCCTGGGCTTGGAGGGGGGGGGGATCCCAGGAGGCCAGCCCCGTGGGGCCCAGAGAACAGTCTGGAAGAGGCAAGTTGAGGTTTTGCACAGAGGCACCAAAGGAGGGGGAGGCAGGACAGCGAAGCAGCTCAGGGAGTTGGGGGTAAATGAGTGTTAACTACGTCACAAGCCAGGCAAGCAAAAACCAATGATCAATAACTCCAGGAAAAACAGAATGATGCGGAAAAGAAAGCGTCAGCACCGTATGCTATAGGCTTCGCATCGTCGGAGTCAAGGCCCTGCAGAGATACAGCTTATAGGACACACGAACTTATTTATTTCTTTATCTGCTTAAAGGAATCGGCTTTAAGTGGGTTGTGGGGTTGGTGAGTCGAAAACCCGTAAGGCGCCTGCTGGAAACTCAGGCAGGAGCTGCTGCTGTGGTCTGGAGGCAGAACATCTTCCACCTCAGGTTCACCTCAGTCGTGTTCTTAAGGCCTTTCACCTGATTAGATGAGGCCCACCCACACCCCTGATAGTGATCTCCTTTACTCAAAGGCAAGTGATCGCAGATGATGTTTAACTTCGAAGCAACACCTATGTTAGTGTTCGATTAGATAACTGGGTACTAGGGTCTGGTCAAGTTGGCACAAAACTCACCATCACAGCTCGGAACTGCATTTGCAAACTTTTATTAATGCAGATATTGGCTACTGATCTCACAGAAGTGACAGTGTCACCCAATTGGGGAGGTAAGAGGACAGGACGTGGCATATGCACGCTGTGTGGTCAGAGGCTCAAGAGACACCCGAGCCCTCAACCACTGAGAAGAGTCCCTAGCTGACCACTGGGGTTGACAGATCCCAAGGGCACAGTGTGATTTCAGACCCGGAGGCGGAAACCAAAAAACTGCCCGACGCTGGTGAAGGCGGCTGTCCCTGGGAAATAGGAAATGGGGAGACGGGGAAGGGGACCGTGTTATTTCTAACAGGACTTGTAGAACGCCTGGAATTTTCAAATTGTGGGCCTGTGAGACTTTGATAATATAAGGACTAAGGGACGGAAACAATGAACTGCAAGCAGTGACCTGGGATCTTGCCCCTGGTTCCTCTAGATCTAGGGTTCATTACCGCTCTGCCTTTCTGGCTGAGAGTGAGCTCCATCCAGCTATGGCGGCCTCTCCGCGTTCCCTGAGGATAAATGTCAACAAGCACTGCCCGTCCCGGGACGCCAGGGCTCTCTCTCCACTGGGAGCCGTGCCCCTGGAAATTCTCAGTTGCTAAGGTGGGAAGGCTGACTGTTCGGCCAGACGCACAAGGCCTGTTAGTCGGGCGGCTGTGCGTGGTTCTCTCACGGTCTCTCCAGGAGGCCACCCCAGGATGGCGAAGAGCAAAGGTTCCTTGGGATGGGATGGGCCACCCCCCCATGGGTTTCTCCTTTTATTTCTCAGCCTTTCTCTCTAGGCTGTGACCAGTGGGGGCCAGGCATCTCCCATGCAGGTGTTGAAGGGACCCGAGAGGCCCCTGTGATGATTCCGCCTTGCCTGCGTGCTTGACTGGCCAGGAAGGCTCAGGAGGACGGTGACTTCTTTGGAGACATTCAAGAGCCCTTCTCTGGGTTCACTGTGAGCTACAGCAAGGCCCCCAGGACTGACCATCGATGCCCCCAAACTGACATTTTTCCGGATCATGGGAAACCTTTATTTCCGGAAGCCTTCTATTCGAGTTGAATTTAAAACCTTGCCATAAATACGACACCACCCCCTAACGAGGCTGTGCTCCAGGTTTGAGGGCATCCGAGTCATTTCAGGGTCCCCAGGACCGGGTGCAGGGCCTGACACGTGGTAGGTGGTCTAGAAATGTGTTTGCACGAACGCAGGAACAACACAAAGCGGGTATGTCTCACTGTCTCTTTCCATGGAAGGTGACAGCTGAGCAAAACAGGACTTGCGGTTGTCATGATGGCAGCTGGAGCCTCATCCACGAGATGTGTTCGGTCCCACCGGGCGCGGGGCAGGAGTAGAGAGGGGACTGTCCTTGCCTGCCTGGCGTTCGTGGCTCTGGGGGAAGATCAGTCAGAGAAATAATTGCAGGGGCGCCTGGGGGGGCTCAGCCGGTGAAGCGTCCCACTCTTGGTTTCCGCTCATGATCTCACCGTGTGTGGGTTCGAGTCCCACGTCGGGCTCTGCGCTGACGGGGGCGGAGCCTGCGGGGGATTCTCTGTCTCTGCCCTTTCCTCTCTCTCTCTCTCTCTGTCTCTGGAAAAAAATAAACATCCAAGAAGAAAAAAGAAAGAACTGCAGTGCCACGTGATGCTGTCCAAGGACCCGAGACTCCAGGCTGCAGGGACGTGAAACTCCATCACGCGATTTCCTCTGCGAGGGTGGAGGCAGGGGCCTCAGAGAGAAACGGATGTGGCATCCGGGACGGGAGAACCGGTGTGGCACAGCCGGACACGTGGGTGTGAATTGCGCAGGGGCGGAGACCCGGGATCGCCGCGCTCCCGCGAATTCCTGCGGCGTCGCCGTGTCGCGGAGGGAGCGGGCTGGTCCCGTGGGCGCCGGGCTGCGGTGTGAGCCGCCGGGTGACCTGATGAAGCACAGGGAGGCTGCCCAGGGGGGGGTCCCGGCGGAAGGGTGATGGTGAGAATGGCCAGGGCGGGGGCAGGGCGGGCCTGTGGCTGGTGGGACTGCAGGGAGCCGGGGGGTCCCCTGTACAGGAGCGGCACGGGGGTGGCTCCTGCCGCAGTGGACTCTCTGCATTTGCGCCTTCAGGATAAGCTTCTGGGGTGGGGGCGGGGGCACTAAGGTGGGGGCTCAGAGAGAAGGGTCTGCGTGTACCCCCGAGAATACCGATGATGATCTCCCACACCCCTGACCTCTGACCCTGCCTGGGGGCTTTGGGGGAACAGAAGGCCTCCACTAACAAGCAGGGGGGCAGGTGCGGGCCCCAGGGCGAGGTTCCGCCCAGGCCGAGAGGCACCGCTGATGAGGGATGTTCCCTTAGGGCTGGATGAGGGCTTGGGGGGTGGAGGGAGGCTGGGGCCACTGGGGAAGAAGCAGGAGGGGCCTTGGGGAGAGGCTTGAGGAAGGGAAAGGGGGTTTGCTTTGGGGACAGCAGGGAGGAGAGGGGACCAGACAAGGGGGGATTATCTAGAGACAGGTTTCGAGGTCCAGGTGTGGAGGCCTGAGGGCACCCCAGAGGGGAGCCTGGGTCTCAGAACCTGGCCGGAACCTGGAGGTACAGAGACACGCCCTGGAGGCCAGGCCTGGCAAAGCCGTGTACTTGAGACCGTCAGATCCCGTGACCAGGAAGCAGAGGGGCTCACTTCTACCCCAGACGGCACCAGACCACCAGCCAGACCACCCCGGCTGTGTCCGCGGGCTCTCTGTGACCCTGCCTGGTGACACCTGCTTATCTCTCTGAGTCTTGCTTCGGTCTGAAGTGTATTCGTTCTATCTGAAGTTTGCAAACTGTCTCAATTGTTTTTGAAGACCCACACACAGCCTAAATCAAAATGACAAACGAATGTACCGCCACCTCTTAGTTCAATGAACAAGTACAGCCGAGTCCCAAGTGATAAATTAGCCTAATTAGTAATTGTTTGTTACACGCTGAATTTCTTTGGGACTTAAGCTGAACATAAACTGGGGCAAACTGTTGGAACTTAAGAGTCAGAGAAGTGAACAGACCAGAGCTAATTTATTTTATTTTATATTATTTTATTTTATATTTTATTTTATTTTATATTTTATATTTTATATTATATTTTATATTTTATTTTATTTTAGATTTTATTTTATTTTATATTTTATTTTATATTTTATTTTATATTTTATTTTATTTTATATTATATTTCATTTTATATTTTATTTTATTTTATATTATATTTTATTTTATTTTAGATTTTATTTTATTTTATTCTATTTTATTTTAGATTTTATTTTAGATTTTATTTTATTTTATTCTATTTTATTTTATTTTATTCTATTCTATTTTATTTTATATTTTATTTTATTTTATTCTATCTTATTTTATATTTTATTTTATTTTATATTTTATTTTATATCTTATTTTATTTTATATTTTATTTTATATCTTATTTTATTTTATCTTATTTTATCTTACTTTATTTTATTTTATTATTATTTTTTTACTTAGTCTCCATGCCCAGCGTGGAGCCCAATGTGGGGCTTGAACCCATGACCCCGAGATCCTGAGATCAAGAGTTGGACGCTCAACCAACTGAGCCACCCAGGCGCCCCGACCAGAGCTAATTTTTAAAATTATTTTTCAAAAATGGCAAGAAGGCAAGCACCTGGGGGGCTCACTTGGTTAAACATCTCACTTCAGCTCAGGTCACTATCTCATGGTCTGTGAGTTCAAGCCCCGCGTTGGGATCTGTGCTGACAGCTCAGAGCCTGGAACCTGCTTGGGATTCTGTGTCTCCCTTTCTCTCTCTGTCCCTCCCCCACTGGCGCTCTCTGTCTCTGTCTCTCAAAAATAAACATTAAATTTTTTTTTTTAAATGGCAAGAAGGCCCTGTAACAGGCAGAATAACAGCCCCCTTCCTCTCCCCGCCCCCCCCACCCCCCCCCATCCTAATCCTTGAGACCTAATCTTGAATTGCATTTCTTTATTCTTAGGACTTTGAGAATATGATTAAGCTAAGGATCTTGAGATGGGAAGATTTTCTGGACTATCTGAATGGGTCCAATGCAATCATAAGGGATTTTGGAAGCGGGAAGCAGGCTGTAAGAGTCAGAGACGTAGTAACGGAGGCACCTGAAGACGGAAGGCAGGGCCTGGAGTCAAGGACAGCCAGCAGCCTCTCAACCCAGCAAAGGCAAGGACAGACTCTGCCCCAGAGCCTCCGGAAGGAACAGAGCTCTGCTGACATCTGGATTTGAGCCCAAAGAGACCCATGTGCAGACTTCTGGCCTCCAGAACTGTAAGATAATACATTTGAGGTATTTTACATTTTCCAAAACGTTTTTTTAACGTTATTTATATTTGAGAGAGCAGGGGGAGGGGTGGGAGGGGGAGGGACAGAGAGAGAGGGAGACGCAGAATCCAAAGCAGGCTTCAGACTCTAAGCTGTCAGCACAGAGCCCGACGCGGGGCTCGAACCCACAAACCGCGAGATCATGACCTGAGCTGAAGTCGGACGCTCGACCGACCGAGCCACCCAGGCGCCCCTCCAGTGTCAGTCTTAAATAACTTTAATTCACTAAAACAAATGTTCAGTCTGGTCTGTTTATTCCCCATTCTAGAGCAATTTACTCCAGTTTATGTTTAGCTATAAGTCCCAAAGAAATTCAATATGCAACTAATGATTACTAGTTATTAGACTAATTCTTCATCTGAGGATTTGGGGGAATCGGAATGACTTTGTGGAGGTGTGAACGCGCTTTCAGCAGGGAGGCGAGGATGCCCGGCCTGGGGTTTTGGGGAGGGAGGAGCAGAACCCTTCGGACACCTGGTGAGGCCTCTCTGCACGGCCGTGGATGGCTCACTCCCAGGAGACCTCAAGCCTTCGCTGACACCCTGCGCACCAGGGACGCGCGTGCCCACACTCCTGGGATGTCAGGAGCCTGGAATATAGGTTAACCGTGGTGAGGCTGTGGCCTTGGAAGGTTCTGTGCCTGGGAGATTCCGGAAGAGTTTTTTTGGATCAGTATTTGGAAAAAGCAGGACTCCTTGTGGGACAGAGCAGCTGAAGGACTCCACAAAAATCTACTTTTTGCTCCTTTTCCTGTTTCTGTTCTTGCGAAGACCCTCACCCCCACACTACACAAGCCTCAGCCAATAGCGGACGTCCTCGTTGTGAGGGATGGGGATTTCATGATTTCTCTAGAATAGGGAACATCTAAGGAGGGACCAGAGGAAGCCAGCATATGAGTGTTCCAGAACCCCAGAAAGACAGCTCAACACCAAAACCCTCTGGCTCCAAGGACTAACACCTGGGCCCTCGTCTTGGTTCTAACCGGTTCCTGGATGCCTGAGGGGACACGTGTGGCAGATCACCATTGATACAAGCCCCCAGACTCCAAACTAAGACGAGACTCATACTCCTTTCCTTTCTGAGTCTCTAGAAAGCTCTGTCTGCATCTCTCCCTATAATATCGATATCTCCAATAAACTCCGCTGTCCCATCCCACTGGCTCACATTTCATTTCCATCCTCTGGAAGCCAAGGCCCCCTCTCGGCTGGTCCCGCAGGACCCCCTCGGGGTCCTCACCCGGCCTGTCCGAGTGGCCAGCTGACACTGCTTCTCTATTACCAGATCCTGGGGTGGGGGTGGGCCCCCCCCCTCGCGTTTGTTCACCTGTCTATTTGTACTAAGCAGGAACTGTGTTCCGCAGCCGTGGGAAGGTCTGTCCGGAGCAGACAATAAGGAGAGGGGATGGCGTTGTCTGAACTACTTTGAAAAGAATAATAGAACCCACTAAAAGGCAGTCTGGCTTTTATTGTCTCCATGTGCGGGCAAATCCAAACAGTGCCCGTGAGGACACAGCTCCCACGCGAACCCGAATCTGTCTTGGGTGTAAGTTACAGACAACCCGTGGCTGTCACTGTCTCTGTCACAGAGAGACGGCTTCACGCTGCCCATCTGTGATCACTCCTGCCTTAGTAACGTTGGACTGCACAGGAAGGTGATCCCGAGGACCCGCGGTTCCGCTCGCTGATGCTGGTCCCGCATGGCCCACCTTTAGCCAGAGACGCGAAGCAAACTGATGGGTGACCAGAAGAGCCAGGGTCCAGGTATGCAGCTGTGTGTTAGATTTGAACATCTGGAAAACGAAGTATATTCTCTTGTCATTACTCACTTCAAAACTAAAGAGTGAGGGGAGCCCGGGTGGCTCAGTCGGTTGAGCGTCCACCTTCGGCTCAGGTCATGATCTTGCAGTTTGTGAATTCGAGCCCTGCGTCGGGCTCTGTGCTGATGGCTCAGAGCCTGGAGCCTGCTTCCGATTCTGCATCTCCCTCTCTCTCTGTGCCCCTCCCCTGCTCACGCTCTGTCTCTCTCTGTCTCTCAAAAACTGAATAAACATTTAAAAAGTTTACAAAAAATCTAAAGAGTAAATCAAAAAAGTAAAATTTACAAAAATGGTATGATTTAGTAGCTGCCCGAACTGCACCTTTTGTAAATGTTTCAGTTTTATTAAAACCCACATATTGGTTACTGGACAATTATTTACCTAAAATGTTATATCAGACGGGCACAGATACCTACTGCTGAGAGAGGAAATCTTAAAAGTTCTTAAGAGCTCTCATCACAAGAAAAAAGTCTGTAACTACGAGAGGTGATGGGTGTTAACTGCTATAATCAGTTTGCAACATACACATAGACCAAGTCATTAGGTTGTACGGCTTAAACTGATCCCATGTTATATGTCAATTGAGCCTCAATAAAAGCGGGGAAAAAATAAGGTAAAAAATAAACATTCTAGCAGGCTGTAACCAAAAGATCAAAGTTTAAACCACGATGTAGATTTTAGAACCATTGGAAAAAAAAGAATAAGTGTGCTTATTTTCTGTACTGCAATATTTATTTTATTTCTATTATTTAATTTTACTGGCATGATTGTATCTATGTAATTCAAAGCAAGAACATCCTCACCGGTTATGTTTCTTTTTTGGCCATGATTACTGTTTGTTTCAATGTGAGACAGGGAAACTGAAGGAATCCCATTAAAAAAAAGCCTTTCCGGGCGCCCCCCCCCCTTTGCTCCTTTTCTGGTTTCTATTCTTCCTAGGACCTGCACCTGCCACCCCCACCCCACCCCCACGCCCTGGCTCTACACATGCCCTAGAATGCAAACAGCATATGTCCTCCTTGTAAGGGGCAAAGAGATAATGGTATCTTTGGAGGCTTCCAGCACGGTAGCTAACCTCTAAGGAGTAACCTGTCTGGGTCGTCATGAACGTTCTCCAGGACTGCTGACTGCAAACACTTTAACACCAAGACCTCTGGCTTCAGGGAATGAGTGGCTTCTGAAACACACCTGCGCCCTGTCCTCGTTCTGTCTTGTTCCTGGATGAGGACCCAGGCACGGGGCCAGGATCACCAATAAAACCCCCAGACCCCAAGCAATGATGAGACTCACGCTCTTTTTCCTTTCTGAGCCTCCCGGACACTTTTCCATTTCCATCTCTCTCTCTCTCTCTCTCTCTCTCTCTCTCTCTCCTTTACTTATTTTATTTTATTTTATTTTATTTTATTTTAGAGAGAGAGCTCGAGTGGGAGGGAGGGGCAGAGGGAGAGAGAGAGAATCCCAAGCAGGTTCCGTGCTCAACGGGCAGCCCTAGGTGGGGCTCGATCCCACAACCCTGGCATCATGACCTGGGCCAAAATCAAGAGTCAGAGGTTCTCAGCCTCAACCAACTGAGCCACCCAGGCGCCCCTCTCTCTATTTGCCATAAACTCTACTTTCACTTCCTGCTGGCGCACGTTTGATTTCCAGACTGTGTTGAAGTCAAGGGCCCTCTTGGCTAGTCCAGTGGGAACCCCCCTCTCTGGGTCCTCGGACCCCACCTGTCGCATCAAATCATAATCCTTATGAAAAATAATTTCAGCGTCTAAAAAGGGAGGTGTTGAAATGCAACCCGCTTGGGAGTCAGACATGCTGGGTACTCCATGTGACTGCCCTACATCAGGGTCCCCCAGCGTGCCCACACCTTGGGGGTTAGACCCCTCATGCCCCACGAAGACAGGTGCCTGTTGGCTGCAGGGAGAAACCGCTCTGAAGGCGCCAGCTCATCATCTGTCCCCTCAAGAAATTGAGCGGCTGATGGAACTCATGCTGTGGTTGTCTCACTCCCTAAGGGACTCAGGCTTCCCTTCTCCCACTAATGCTTGAATGTGACTGCATCGGCTCCGATGATCTTTACAAGGGTGGGGTTACCCCGGGGCAAAAGGGGACTAAGCCACTCTCCCCTTCACTTCAGGCTCAAAAAACCATGGAACCTCCCCTGCGGAGGTTGGGGGGAGGGCGCTGGACTGGCCCTAATGAGACGGATGAAAGGAAAGGACCCCACAGTCCTTCCTGTGGGACGTCCCTAAGTCCGTACCCTCCTTCTCTCGAGGAACTGGACGCAGAGGGAAGGTCGACTCCATGGCCGAGGGGAGCAGGCAACCACAGGGCAGCTCAGATGCTGATTCGTGGCTTTGAACGACTCTGGGATTATTTAACATTGGAGCAGGGAAATCTTCAGAAAAGCTTGGATCCATTTCAGAAGTGCCAGCGGGGGCCGTTTCGGTCTGGGTATAAATGTCAACGCGCCTCATTTGTATTCCAGGCTGGCGAAGCCTGCAGCAAAGCGCGGGTCACAAATCGTGAAGCCAAACCCTGGAAGAAATGGAACCCCGGTAGCATCAGCCTCCCCAGGGCTGAGCTGCTCAGAGGAACTCATTAAGGTAGCCATTCGCAGGCCACTTCTAGAGAGATTGCCCTGTGTGCGTGCACCGGGCTCTACTTAGGCTGGAAACATGCTTGATTTTCAAAAGGAGACGCAAACAGTTTTGATGGACCTGGGCTGCGTCCAGAAAAGCGTCAGCAGAAAGGCGGCTTCCTGGTGACGGGTTTTGAGAGATCAAAAATGTAGGAGGTACAAGAGGGAGAAGAGGAGACGAGACGGAACCAAACCCGGGGAGAGAACACGCTGAAAATCCAACAAGTAAACAGGAACCGCGGTTGCAGAGTTTGGGGATGACCGGAGGGGGAGAAGTTGCTGAAGGGCACCCCAAAAGCACAGCCTGGGCTTACTAGGACCCGGGGCTGCACCCCAGTGCCCCCAGGGGGTGGATGGCCAGTCTGCAGCACCGGCAAATGGTACCCCCTCCCCCTGTCTTCTCTCTGGCTCCCCACAGCCCCTGCTAAGGGTCTCGGTCGCTGTCCTGGGTGACCACAGCGACCCCCTCCCCAGACAAAAATTGTTGCATCTTCTAGCGGTCAGGACCGCCTGCTTCCACCCATTTGGACTCCGTCCTGTGTGTCTCTGACCCCAGGCACTCGCCAAGGGCAGGGCTGGTGGCGCGAGGGGAGGAAGGAGGTGCTCTCAGCAGGTGAGTCGTGGGGGTCTTTCGGCGGCTCTGGCCAAGCCGTGCTTGGAGAAAAGGAAGGTCCCCAACAATTTGTCAAGCATGCTTGGAACATCCCCCGCAGCAAAAATGACAATTAATGGACGTCATTAGAAAATAAGTGTCCAGGGGCGCCTGGGTGGCTCCGTCGGTTAAGCGTCCGACTTCGGCTCAGGTCATGATCTCACGGTTCGTGGGTTCGAGCCCCACGTCGGGCTCTGTGCTGACGGCTCGGAGCCTGGAGCCTGCTTCCGATTCTGTGTCTCCCTCTCTCTGCCCCTCCACCACTCACTCTCTCTCTCTCTCTTTCAAAAATAAATAAACATTATATAAAAAAAGAAAAGAAGTGCCCAGTGACCTCCATGAACAGTACAAAGGGAAGCAAATACTGAGCGTAATTCAAAGTCCTAACGAATACAACAAAAAACTGGATAGACTGTAAGAAGATTCTGGTTTTGCTCATAAAAGCGTGCTTTAACCGTGTTAAGACCCAGGAGGAACAAAACCAAATAGACTATATCTCTTTAAAGAAAAAAATACTTAGTCCCCCGAGGCCTGGACTTCCTCTGACCCTGTGGCACCACCAGTCACCCAGGCTCCAGAATCTTCCAGTGACCGGGGTCCCGGATACTCCCTCCCAGGGAAATTATGGCCCAAGGGGTAGGGGTGGGGGTGGCAAGAAAAGAAGAAAGCAGAAAAAAAAAAAAAAAAAAAAAAACGTAAATCACGTGGGCTGGGGGTGGGGCGCGGGATAAAGGAGGCCATAAAAGTCACTCTGGGCTTTGTTTTAGATTCCTGGGGGACAGGAAGCTGCTTTGAGTGATTCACGACTTTAATATGGAAAGCAGTTACTAAGTTTTATTTTTATGCCTAGGGAAATCGCTTCGTTACCGAGAACCAATCAGCAACCCAAAGACACTAACTTCTACTCTAAGAAAATCGATGAAGGGTGAGATCATAGTTCGCCTCCAGCCAGTGTTCGTTCCAGGCGTTAGAAACAGTCCGTAAACTCCAATCCACTTCAGAGCTTTGAAAACCCCAGTCTTGGGGGCGCCTGCCTGGCGGGGAAGAGCTTGTGACTCTGGACGTTGGGATTGTGGGTTTGAGCCCCATGTAGGGGGGAAGGGATTACTTAAAAATAGAATCTTTAAAGAAATGAAATAAAATGTCAGTCTTGACGTTCATTAAAAAATGCAACTGCCCTCAAATAGTCTTTATTATAAAGAAAGAAATAAGCAAAAAAGAGCCCCCGTGTCTTCTTGTTCTGGGATCTTTGGCTGGGTGACTGTGGAAGATTCTGTGTTCCTAAAGATGGCCCCCAACACTGTCTCCCCTTCCACACGTCTTCGGTGGTGTTCCCCTTTGTGGTTCTCCATCGAGAGAAGGGGCTAGAAGTCCCCTCTTCTTGAATCTGGGCTGGTCTTACTGGCTGGTTGGCCAGTAGAATGTTGTGGAAAGGATAATGGGAAGAGTGACCGTGGGCTAGCCACACAACTTTTCAGATCCTGTTTTTGCATCTGTTTAAAAGAGAAAGAAAATGATCTTCTGGAGTAGCTGATACTTAAGACTTTTGTAAAGATCAAATGAAAGTGCTTTGGGATCTGTAAAGTACTATAGGTTGTTATTACTGCTTTTGTCTGTCGATTGCTTCTTTGTTTACATACTTCTTTTGAGAGAGAGAAAGAGAGAGCAAGAGCATGCAAGCAGGGGAGAAGGGCAGAGGGAGAGAGAGAGAGACCCCTAAGCAGGCTCTATGCTCAGTGCAGAGCCCATCGCCAGGCTTGATCCCATGATCTTGGGATCATGACCTGAGCAGAAATTGGGCCAGATGCTCAACCAACTGAGCCACCCAGGTGGCCCCCCCCCACTTTTAATTTTATTAGTATTTCTTTTTTTTTCCTATTTAAAAAAATCTCCTCTCTGATTACAGGAATAACACAAACTTGCCCTAAAAATGTGTCAAATAGACGAAAGCTGTAGGAAGATATAATCCTTTCACAGAGCGAGGATGTACTGCCCACATTTCAGAATCTTGACCATCAATCTTTTTTATAGATATTCTAATATTCACAGAAATAATAGGCAGTGGATGCCGGTTTACCTGACACAGTCAAAATGATTAATCAGTGGGTTGATCAAAAAAACCAAAAGCAGGAAGTCATAAAAAAATACATATATCATTTAAATATTTTATTTTAATTTAAGACCTATCAGAAATGAAAATAGACAGGGCGTTCATATGATGCCTTGGCTCTGACTGGAATCTGGAGTCCCCTTTCCTACGTAAACCACACCCGTGATGCATTTTTTACGATGGATCGTTTCGTTTTCTGCGAAGTCAAGCCTGTTAAGGACACCCACACAAAATCCAAGCGTAGGATCCTCCTAGATTTTGCTCTTTTTCCCCAGGCTTTACAATGACCTCCCTGACACCTCATCCCTGAATTCCGTATGCATTGTCAAGTAAATGGATTTTATTTGTCTTTCTAGAAGATTCATCTTCAATTTCCCAGGAACATGGGCTTCGGTCGTCCTATGTCATCTGTTTGTTGTAATTAAGCATCTATAAATTGCTTCATTACAATAGCAAGTGTAATAAGCAAGAACAGATTTGGCCAGAAATAACACACACTGGTCAAATTTAATTAGAAGAACTGAACCACACAATTACTGAGCTTGAAATCCACCCCCAATACCGGAGAAAACGTGGTGCTTTCAGGCCCGCAACGTATCCGCAGAAACATGTGTTAGACAAAAAGACCTTTTTTTGTTGGACAAAGGAAGCCTTCATAACTTCTGTAACAAAATGTGTTTTGAAATAATTAACAAAAACCTACAAAGTCCCGTGGGACTGGAAACCAAACAATAGTTTTCTAAAGAAAGATCAGACTGCGAAGCAAAGCATCCTCAAAATAATGAAATACTTAGAACACGATAATAATGAAAACCCCATGGGTTAACAGGTTTTGGAAAACAAATCAATACTTACAGAAAGGTATAAATGTATTCATACAAAGTAGGAAAGACTGTAAGCAAACAAGTTAAGCATTGTTAAAGAACACCAGATCGGGGCACCCGAGGGGCTCAGGTGGTTAAACGCCAGACTCCCGATTTCGGCTCAGGTCACGATCTCGAGGTTTGTGGGTTCGAGCCCACACTTACGGTGTGGAGCCTGCTTGGGATTCTCTCTCTGCCCCTCCCCCACTCACACATGCCTACACCCTCTCTCTTCTCTCAAGCATAAATAAATAAATTTTTGTAAAAAAAAGAACATCAAACACAAATCAAACGGGCATGGAATAATAGAAGTAAAGCCAGATATCTATAATAAAGGTCATGCCAGAAATAGGAGAATAAAAATACAGATAATTAGCAACAAATAGTTGATTTTATGGAAAGAAAAATGGAAGAACGCTCTAGCAAAAGTAAAGATAAAAGATTTAAAAGTGCTGATAAATTAGAGAGAGAGTCGATAGATGGAAAACCACAGATTTTAAAATAAGAGAATATGATGAGCAACTCTAATAAACTTTAAGAGGTAACTTTCTGGGAAAATGTAGAATGTGAAAATAAGCACAAGAAGCAATAGAACATTTGAATAGAAGAACAAAAATGTGAAAACTTGAAATGGTAATTAGAGACCCCTCCCTCCCCTAGGTTCAGGTGGACAGTTAACCAAACTTTCAAGGCACAGATAGTTTCTATTTTATATAAGTTATTCCAGCAAGTGGAGAGCTGTCAAATTTATTGTATTGTGCTGCAGAACTTTTATTCCAAAATTGGATAAGGTCGTACCAAAACTGGTACGCACACTCGCGTTTTGCTTCTGAACGCTCATGCAAGAGTCTCAAATAACGTACCAGTCAACATAAACTAAAAAGCATTTTTTAAAAACATTTTTTTTCAACGTTTATTTATTTTTGGGACAGAGAGAGACAGAGCATGAACGGGGGAGAGGCAGAGAGAGAGGGAGACACAGAATCGGAAACAGGCTCCAGGCTCCGAGCCATCAGCCCAGAGCCCGACGCGGGGCTCGAACTCACGGACCGCGAGATCGTGACCTGGCTGAAGTCGGACGCTTAACCGACTGCGCCACCCAGGCGCCCCCTAAAAAGCATTTTTAAGGTTATATTCTGACTGTGTGAGGTTTGTCTGAGAACGGCAAGGCTAGTTTAATCTCAAAAAAAAATCTAAAGATGTCATTTACCACATTATTGGTTAAATGAGACAGCCCTTAGGATGATCTCCGAAGACTCAGAAACTCTTTTTTTTTTTTTTGCCAGTTTAAAAAAACTTTTTTTTTTAAAATGTTTATTTATCTTTGAGAGAGAGAGAGAGTGCGAGCAGGGGAGGGGCAGAGAGAGAGGGAGACACAGAATCCAAAGCCGGCTCCAGGCTCCGAGCTGTCGGCACAGAGCCTGACGTGGGGCTCGAACCCACGAACCGTGAGATCATGACCTGAGCCGAAGTCGGACGCTTAACCGACTGAGCCACCCAGGTGCCCTGAAACTCTTTTTTTTTATAAAGTAAAACTTGTGACCACAGCACTTAGAACACTTACCTGTGATTAGTCTTCTCAGCAAACCAGGAAACAGGAAGATCGCCGCAACCTTCAGCCAATGTCCTACTTAATGGGAACACTTTAGACACCTTGGCCTTCAAAATACAGATTAGAGCAAGGGTGTCCAGTGTGGCTTACAGAAATACTGGTGGTACTGACCTGTAAGACAACTGTCAAAAACCAGTAGCATTGAATTGGAAGGGTTGGTATAAAACTTGCATCATTTGCAAAGACAAATTGACAAAGACCTATTGACAAAGACACTGTCCTAGACCAAACTCCATCAGGCTCCTCTGAGCCTTATGGGATCTTGGCCTGTAAAAGCTACTGCCCATCACAAATGGTCTTACATCTGGGGCACCGGGGTGGCCCAGTCGGTTAAGCGTCCAACTTCAGCTCAGGTCATGAACCCGCGGTTCGTGGGTTCGAGCCCCGGGTCGGGCTCTGTGCTGACAGCTCAGAGCCTGGAACCTGCTTCGGATACTGTGTCTCCCTCTCTCTCTGCCCCTCCCTGCCCGCACTCTGTGTCTCTCCCTTTCTAAAAAATAAACATTAAAAGAAATGGTTTTATGTCCGCCTCCCAGTCTCTGTGGAGGGTTGGAGCCTAACTTAATAAGCCCCAGTTATTAGAGACCAGACACAGATGGCCCAATCTCATTGACCAATGCCCTAGTCACTTTTGGGAATTTCTGTTTCACACCCTTCTCCCTCCTCCCCTCTCCTCCCTTTGAAATACCCGGCCGCTTCTACATACATTGGTGGGGGTGGGGAGGCGGGGAAACTCAGCTCTATACTGAAGACATCGCCTCCACAGCTGTAGTCGGAATGAAATCTATTTTGCTATTTTTAACAAAAGTCTGGGGAATAATTTCTCTTTGACTCTCTCTTTATACACGTATAATAAGCAGAACTATTTAGAAATAACGAGAGACTTTAGGAAGGTTTCTAGATTCCAAAGCAAAGCATAAGATCTCAGTGACATATTTGTACTTCAAAATAAGACAATTCGTGATAGTAACACAACTATTCAATACCAAGAATTTCCTTATACATGCGAACTCTATGAAAGAAAAGGGCTTTGGGGCACTTGATTGGCTCAGTCGGTTGAGTGTCCGGCTCTTGACCTTGTCTCGGGTGGTGTCCCTGGGTCATGGGATGGAGCCCCATATTGGGCTCCATGCTGAACGTAGAGCCTCCTTAAGATTCTCTCTCTCTCTCTCTCTCTCTCTCTCTCTCCCTGCCCCTTTTCCTGGCTTGCACTGTCTCTCTAAAGTGTTTTAAAATTTTTTTTCAATGTTTTTATTTATTTTTGGGACAGAGAGAGACAGAGCATGAACGGGGGAGGGGCAGAGAGAGAGGGAGACACAGAATCGGAAACAGGCTCCAGGCTCTGAGCCATCAGCCCAGAGCCCGACGCGGGGCTCGAACTCCCGGACCGCGAGATCGTGACCTGGCTGAAGTCGGACGCTTAACCGACTGTGCCACCCAGGCGCCCCTAAAGTGTTTTAAAATGAAAAGCAAAAGTGCTTTAAAGAATATCTAAGGGGCACCTGGCTGGCTCAGTCAGCACGCAACTCTTGATCTCAGGGCTGTGAGCTCAGGTCCCACGTTGGGTGTGGAGATTACTTAAAATCCTAAAAAATGAAAAGAATACCTAAGGAAATTAAAACCAAAAAGGTGATTCTGTCCTTTGGATGAGATGACCTACATTATAAAGGCATCATTTCTTCCCCAATGTTTCTGTAAATTACAAGCGGTCACATTGAAATTTCCAGAGAAGATTTTTTTTTTCAAGTTTTAACCCTATCTCTCATTTAATAACACATTTCCTACTGTATGGAAGACTAAAGATTCACAATAGCTAAGGGAACCTTGGCAGACCTGTCCTACCAACTCAGCCCAGGGACAGTTAGATGGAGCTGGTTGTGGTCAGAGACTGGCTCACGGAACTCAGAGCTGTCACACTGCCTTGGAAGTTGAGAACCTGATGTCAGTGGGGAGAGACAGATTATTCAGCAGAACCGGCTGGGAGAACCGGCCTCTGTTATGGAAAATGACAGTGGGTCTTACGTAGCCGCCCATAAAGGTACACCCTAGATGGACTGAAGACTGATGCAAGAGGAGAAATTATAAGTCAGCTCAGGGGGAGCCCCCGAGCCCAGACAAGATAGAATAACAGGACCAGATTTACCCTCCCACCTTAAAGAACCAAAAATAAAAAAAACCCAAACAAAACCCACCAAAATACGTGAAGCGATGGCTCAAACATCGGACAGCAGGCAACAGGGAATAGCAATGCCTAGCAAAGGAGGAAATATAGGGTGACTGCATGAGCACCCAGCTTACCATGCGCCCATGGTGAGACTGAGGCTGAGCCCTGAGGCTTTACAGGTGAGCAGGAGGTGGAGGGGCATCTCTCTGCCACTTCTTAGGCATCTCCCCAAGAAGAATGGAAAGGTATCCACACACAGACGTACACGCAAGACTCACACACAAAGTACAAGTATGGCTATTTGTCATAATGTACGGTTATAAAATATTATAAATTATATTTGTAACAATCCAACAGCTTGAAACAACACCAATGTCCAACGCCAAGTGTATGGATAAACAAATGGCAGGATATCCGTATGCGGGCATGGCAGGCAGGAATTCAGAGAGAAAGAAGAAACTGACCTATGACAATGTGGATGAATCTCAACATAATTATGCTGAAAGAAAGAAGCCAGACCCCCAAACGGTACATACTCAGGCTTCTGTTTATAGAAATTTCTAGAAAATTCAAAGCAACGAATCAGTGATTTCTAAGGATGGGGGTGGGGGACAAAAGGGATGGGTTATAAAGGGTTGTAAGAAAGTCTGGGGGAGTGGAAGACAATGGGTTCATTATCTTCATGTGATTATTTATTAGGTGTACATATATTTCTAAATTTATCAAATTGTATCATTTAAATATGTATAGGTTATTACATCAATTACATCGATTGCACCTCAATAAACCCATGAAAAAAGGCAAAGAAACAGCAGGGAATCGGGACGTAGGCCAAGAAGGCCAAAACGGTACAAACAGCGAGGGAAAAAAAAAATTATTATTTGATTGTATCAAAATTAAAGATTTATGTCCACTAAAGTATCACCTAGACAATGTCACAGATGAGAGATTGGTTAAAAATACGTGAATAACGGGTCCTGGAACAATTTCATGAGGTTACAATCCTGTTTATTGTGTGATTACCCAAGAAGACAAAAAGGCCAAGAGAAAAATGGGTGCAAATATGAAACGAGTAGTTCATAAAAGGGGAAATCCTATAGTTAACAAGAATACGAAAATATCCCCAAACGTGTTATCAATCAGAGGAGTTAAAATAGAACAGCAGTAAGGCCCCTCTTAAATCTTGTCCCTGTGACCATCAGAATCCTAGCTGTACTTGGCCAGGATGTGGAACAAGACCACACATGAGGCATGAGGGGAACGTCGATGGGTTTGACCGCTCCAAAGAGCAAATCTGCCAGCACTGAAGCCAAACCTCACGCCCGCGTGCGCGTGTGCACACACGCACTCCCGTGTCCTCGCCATCGCACACGCAAGCTCGCGTCCCGCAGCGATTCTGACACAGGCCACGTGGGGTCGTGTAGGAGGACAATCCCACAGCTGGAAGCGACCTAGGTGCTTATCGCGAGGGGAACACGGAAGCCGATGTCAGAGTTAGACACAGCGCATTAGATATTCACACGGTAAATTACAGAGCTCTTAAAAATATAATGGAGAGGTAAGCGTTTAGTTTAAGCAAGAAACTATATGATGAGGTGCCCTACCCCCGATCTGCCTCTCCCCCAGGCTTATTTGACAAGGACCAATCAGACCCTTCAGCGCCGTCACCTCTGAGGGGAGGGGGAAGAATACAGGACTGGAGAATGGACATTAAGGGAATAAACGAACGTGTGTGCGCAACATTCAGGTGGGAGCCTCACACGCTCCAGGGGACGATGTGCCCCAAACTGGTTGTGTGAGGACTTCAAACTCTTCCACCTGAAATCCAAAAAAGGGAAAAAATTGTCCGTATTTCCCAGCTGGCTAAACTGTATTTTTTTTTTTTTAATCAAAAAAAGATCTTCTTTCCAAGCAAAACATACCTTGTGTCTCATTTCTATCCTTCACTCTATTGTGAGTAATATATTAACGGAATTCCTAACACTAAACGTTTTTAAGTTCTTTTAATCAGTTATACTTAGAGGTTATATCATTTTATATACCCTCTTACAATCTTGAAATATTTGCTTTCTTTCTTTTTCAGTATCTACTTGGGAGGAGGTTTCCAGATAGTGGGTATTTGGGGATCAAATCTGATAGGAATTTCCGGATTGATTGGGCTGGGCCAAGGAATCAGGTCTGCACAATTTCTGCTTTTTGAAGGGAAGTTTGTTGATGGTCATGTATGATCCAGTGGTCATTTTGATGGTCATGTATCCATGGGAAGATGCATACTTCCCATGGCGGGGCGGGTGGGAGGGCTTGCGGGGGCGGGGGGGGGGAAGCAGAGGCAAATTTCCCATCACATAGACTCGGTGGGACATACAGCTTTGATTTATTCTTTTATGAATTCTTCATTGGTTTCCAACATACACTCGGAAAAGTAGTCACGTGGTGTTTCCAGCTCGAGGAAAGGTCACAAAGAGAGCATACTCGGGTAACCAGGATCCAGGTCAAGAAGTAAAACATGATCGGCCCTTCCGAAAGCCCCCATGCTCTCCCTCCTAACCACGACCCTTCCCTCCCCAAACATAATCGTTGTTGTGAGTTCTCCAACACTGTAGATAACTTCTGTTGTTTTTGAATTTTATGCCAATGGAATTGTAAGCATGCATTATTTTGTGTCTGGCTTCTTTTATTCATCATTGTGTGGGTGACATTCATCCATGTTGTTTGCATTGTTTTATTGTTTTCCACTCAGTGTAGGACTGTACCACAATTCATAAACCTATTGTTCTCTCTCTTTTTTGGTTTTGATGTTTATTTATTTTTGAGAGAGACAGAGTGCAAGCGGAGGAGGGGCAGAGAGAGAGAGGGAGACGCAGAATCCGAAGCAGGCTCCAGGCTCTGAGCTGTCAGTGCAGAGCCCGACGCGGGGCTCGAACCCACGAACTGTGAGATCGTGACTGGAGCTGAAGTCGGGCACTTTATCGACTGAGCCACCCAGTCGCCCCTCTACCTATTATTCTCTTAAAGGACATTTCATTATTTCACATTTTTGGCTTTATGTCTAATGCAACATGAGACAACAACACTTGAATTTTGGTTTGCCTGTGCATGGACTGTAAGATAAGAGCATATTGAACTCTAGTTGATAAGACTAAATTGGTTTCCAAGGCTCATACTAACTTATTTCCACCACTGGTCCTTGTGAGTTTGTTCCTCTCATCTTTGCCAACACGTAGCATAATCTTTTAATTCTAGCTAGTCTAAAATACATGAATCCTAGAATTTAGCAGGTGCAGTAGTAATATCTTACTGTGTTTCTAATTTGAATTTCCCTGCTGGCTAATGAGGCTGACGTTCTTAGTCTATTTTGGAAAATTCCTCAATACATTTCTTACACTTTTTTCTTTGTGTTTATCTTGGACAAAGGCCTTTGGTCAGTTATATGCTTTACAAACATAAATATATATTTGTATCTATTGCATCTTTATTATGATAAAGGAATTTTTTTGGTGAATAGAGATACTTAATGCCAATTTGTCAATTACATTCAGTGTATCAGTTGCATTCCTTATGTTTAGCGTCTTTTTGGCCCTGTTTCAGCAACTTGTCCTTAATTACAGCAAAGCCATGAAGACAGTCTCCTACGTTGTATTTTACAAATGCATGATCTGTGATGGGGGCCACTAGCTACATGTGGCTCTTTAAGTACCATTGAAGCTAAAGAGGAGAAAAATCGAACTCCTCAGTCACACTAGTCGTATTCCAAATTCTTACCAGCACCCCCCGTGGCCAGGGGCTACCCTATCGGACAGCTCAGATGCTGAACATTTCCATCATCTCAACACTTCTTTGGATACTGCTGTTTTAGAAGCTTCATCGTTTGCCTTTTTTCACATAAGCCTATCATCCATCCACAGGTTATTTGATATTTTGTGTGCGGTGTGAGGGAGGGGTCGCTATGCATTGTTCCAACTGTATAGACATGCAACCGACCAAAGCACCAGTAAGACAAAAACAGTGTCATTTATCCGCGGCTGTATCGTGACAGCGTTGTAAGTCAAGTGTTCAAATATATGTGGGTCTGTTACCGGGCTTTCTCTCTGTTCCGTTAGTTTGGTGTATTTTTGTTCGCTGCAGCTCGGCCTATTGTCTAATTTTGTACCTATGCTACGTAATCCTAATTCTTGTAATTTTACTGTAAGTATTAATAACAGGTAGAGTTTTTGACTCTGTTATTCCCCTTCAAGGTTTTCTGAACTATTTTTGGCCATTGCATTTCCATGAAACTTACCGTGACCTCGTCAATGAGCACAAAATGACCTGCCGATGTGTTGGCTGGGATTGCATTGAATCTATGGATTAATTTCAGTAGAACGGACCTCTTATCATGTGGGACCTTCCAATCCACGAACATGTTGTATAGTTTCATGTAGAGACACCTTGCAAATCTTTTGGTAGATATAGTTCCGTGTGGTTAAAAAAACAAACTTCAGCTGAGTAAATTTAAAGATCCCGTCAGCGGGGCGCCTGGGTGGCGCAGTCGGTTGAGCGTCCGACTTCAGCCGGGTCACGATCTCGCGGTCCGTGAGTTCGAGCCCCGCGTCAGGCTCTGGGCTGATGGCTCAGAGCCTGGAGCCTGTTTCCCATTCTGTGTCTCCCTCTCTCCCTGCCCCTCCCCCGTTCATGCTCTGTCTCTCTCTGTCCCAAAAATAAATAAACGTTGAAAAAAAAAATTAAAAAAAAAAAAAGATCCGGTCAGCTTTATTCAATGATTCATGAGTCAGGCAACATCCCATCTAGCAAGAAGGAAGGGTTGTATAAAACGGAAAGATTTTATAGGCAGAAAAGAAGCGGAACAATTAGCAAAGGAAAAGAAAGGATTGCTTCAGGCAAGGTCACTTCCCTTAGGGGGAAGGGCAGGGGATTCTTATTAGGTAGATGACCTCATCTTCCTTTTGGGGGCTGGAGGGGACCATTGTGACAGATTATAGCATTAGCACTGGTCAGAAAATTCTGGACTGACCAGTTAAGACCACATCTCTGGGGAGGCTGAATGCAATTAGGTATTAAGCCCTGGTTTGAGGACTTGGCCCAAGAGACTCCATTTTGGGCTTGAGGTTTGTTTAACAATATGTTTTATATTTTGATGCTGTTATAAATTATATCATTTTAAATGTTTCACATTGAAATTTTTTTAGCCTTTTCAAAGAATGAATTAAAAAATTTTTTTTTCATGTTTATTTATTTTGGAGAGAGAAAGAGCGAGAGCAGGGGAGGCTCAGGACAGAAAAGGAGACACAGAATCCGAAGCAGGCTCCAGGCTCTGAGCGGTCAGCATAGAGCCTGAGGCGGGGCTTGAACCCATGAACTGCAAGATCATGACCTGAGCCAAAATCAAGAGTCGGATGCTTAATTAACTGACTGAGCCACCCAGGCGCCCCAGATCTTTATTCTTATGAAGCCTTTATGGCATTAGGACTGACTCTATCTACTTGCTAATAATTCTCAAAGCAATTTGTAGTGTAGTACCCTCACTCTTGCTGTGGTCCCATTCTGAAACCCAGACTTGATCAGTAAAGTTTTTAGATTAATAGAATTATTAGGAAGAGTTTAACATTTTGCCACTTTGAAAAACACATTGTAAGGAAAGTTGAGTGATTAAGTGTTCTCTAAAGTGCACTCGTGACAATACTAAATCGTGAGTAATTATGCAATTAATATAATATCATTAGCATTGTATTTGAATTTTTAAAGATTTAAATCTCTAGTCTTTACAGTTTTATTACAGTAGACCTGGTCATATGTCAGTAAATTGGGAAATCACATTTAGAATTTTTTTCTTACCTTAACAAAGTCAGCGATACTAAAAATTAGGATTTGGATATCCTACAGAGTGCTTTTGAAACTTTGGCAGGAGGTAGATTTTGACCCAAGTGTATCAAACTGACATACGTAGCTTATGTTCAGACTAGAAATAAACATTCTTTTACAGGAGAAAGAACAAACCTACACCTTTATTTACTTTTCCGTAAATTTAATTTTTTTTTTCATGTTTATTTTTGAAAGAGAGAGACAGAGCACAAGCAGGGGAGGGGCAGAGAGAGAAAGGAAGACACAGAATCCAAAGCAGGTTCCACGCTCCGAGCTGTCAGCACAGAGCCCATGGGGGGCTTGAACTCACGAACTGTGAGATCACGACCTGAGCCAAATTCAGAGGCTCAGTCGACCGAGTCATCCGGGTGCCCCTCAGAGATTTGAGCCTTTTTATCGTCTGATTGCTAGTTTCTTTCTTTCTGGTTTTATGTTATTATTTCCTGTCTTCTCCCGGGCCTCACGGTCACAGAAAGCAGTTTACAGATTCCGTGTGTAGCTTTTTTTCTCATATCTTAGTTCCAAACGTTTCCTACTTCTTCCTCAATTTTCTTAAATTGGGATTTTCCAGTTACCTTGTTGTTGGCAATTTTCGGCTGAAATCCACTGTAGCCGGAGAATGTACCTATCTAATCCAATCCTTTGAAATGGGTTGAGATCGGCTTTGTGGCTCAGCATGTGGTCAGTTCAGATCAATGTTCCCTTGCACTTGAGAGAATGGATATTCAGCAGCCGGATAGAATGATATACATATTAACAATCTGATCTGTTAATTGCCATACGTAAATTAGGTCCTTTGTTAATTGCAACTGTCACTTCCTCTAAATGCTAATGAATTTTTAGTCTGCCTTTCCTATTAAGTTTTTATTAAAAGAGGCAGGGAAAGCCTCTAGTATCATGGATTTGTTTAGTTCTCCTTTGAATTTGGGCTAATTTTGCTTCATATATATTGAAGCTGTATTAATAAGATGCCTATACATTAAAAATCCTTATATCTCCCTGCAGGATGGGCCCTTTTGTCAGTATGAAATATTCTTCTTTTTCTCTAATAATGCTTCTCGCCTTAAATGTTCTGGTTCATATTAATATAGTTAATATAAAAATTAAACTTTTTGGTTAATGTTTGCTATATATATGCTATATACACACATATGTTATATATATGCTATATATATACATATATATATGTATATATATTAACTTCTAAAGGTAAAAACATGATTAATTAATGAAATTTGGGGACATAAAAATACCTTTCAAAAGATACACCTTTTCTTTCTTTCTTTTGTTTTTTTTTTTTTTAACATTTATTCATTATTGAGAGATAGAGAGAGACTGAGCATGATCAGGGGAGGGGCAGAGAGAGAGGGAGACACAGAATCCGAAGCAGCCCCAGGCTCCGAGCCATCAGCACAGAGCCCGATGCTCTGTGGGGTGGGGCTCGAACTCACGAACCGTGAAATCATGACCTGAGCCAAAGTCGGACGCCCAACCAACTGAGCCACCCAGGCACCCCAAGATACACCTTTTCATTTGTATAACACTATGAAAGCATCACAAGACCACACATGGATACGTAAAGTGCAGCGGAGGGAATCTAGTCAATAATATTGTAATAACGTTGTAGAAGGAAAGGAAAGATGGTAACTAGACCATCTGGTGAGCATTTTATAATGTATACAAATGTTGAGCCACTGTGTTGTATACCTGAAGTTCATATAATATTGTATGTCAACTCTGCTTCAATAGAAAAATACATTAATTTAAATAAAAAGATACATTGCGAGACTATATACAACATCAGAAGTAGGGAGGAAAATCAACCCAAGAGCATATTTTAATCATGGGACCAGTGGAGAGGAAATGATTAGCTTTGGGGTGAAAAGTCTGGAAATAAA
Organism: Herpailurus yagouaroundi; assembly: GCF_014898765.1. Classification (NCBI taxonomy): domain Eukaryota; kingdom Metazoa; phylum Chordata; class Mammalia; order Carnivora; family Felidae; genus Herpailurus; species Herpailurus yagouaroundi. The sequence continues at coordinate 5,466,128 of NW_024412433.1, forward strand.
CAGACGAGATGTTCCTCCCCGTTCCTTTTATAATATGCTAGCGGGTTCAGGAGAAGGAAGATTACAGTTGTTATAGCTGGATTATTTCCACCAGGGGGAAGTGTAGTATTGCAAATAAAGTAACGTCATTTACCAAGTAAGGGTCATGGAATAGCGTCGATTCGGAATATAGTGTTTGCTGGTTTTGCTAAAACAAGGTACAGAGAGAATACTTCTAAGGCTATGTGAATGGACCTTTCACGTTTAATTTTTGTGCCACCTGATAAGGATTAGGGAAACTCCTGTGGAGACACTTGATAACAATTAGTCCTGCTTCTTCAGAAAAAGACATACTATGATTTTGAAATATATGTATATATATATATGTATATATATACCGATATAGATATAAATTTCACCCTCATATATATCACTTTCATCTAACATCAATTACAACTTTTCATCAAGGCTAACTGACCTGCTGCAAGAGTTGAATGACAGTAATTGTGCATTTTACCAGTTAATTTCAACAACTGGGAATTCACCAAGCACTGGTCCATGAGGGGAGGTATAAACAAGGCACCACACAGAAAGCACCAACACTTAAAGGCTGAGAGAGTTAGTGCTACAGGCGATCGAAGGGGCGAGAGGGCAAAGGGAAGACAAATTCAAGGAGGTTCCAGGACCTGGGCTACTCCCTAGGGAACAGGGGAGGCTGCAAGCAGATGGGCAGGGAGGGGTGAGCCTGGGGAGCTGCAAGCCAGCACGGAGGATGCGCAGTTCAGGCAGGACCACAGCCCGGGAGGAGCAGGGCTAAAGAGCTGGGTGTGAATACGGACGACGCTGAGGGCCAGGCCGAGGAGGAAGGAGGTGGCCAGATGTGGCCTGGAGGAAGTAGGGTCAGGTGGGCGTGTGAGCGGACGAGGACTGTGCACAGTGTTTCCGAGTCTCACCCAGAGAGCCAGGCTCAGTCAACGCTTTCTCATGCTCACATCTGATCCAGTCAAGAAAGATCTCACATAGGGGCGCCTGGGTGGCTCAGTCGGTCAGGCCTCCGACTTTGGCTCAGGTCATGATCTCACGTCTTGTGAGTTCGAGCCCCGCGTCGGGCTCTGTGCTAACAGCTCGGAGCCTGGAACCTGCTTCGGATTCTGTGTCTCCTCTCTCTGACCCTGCCCTGCTTGTGCTGTCTCTCTCTCTCTCTCTCTCTCTCTCTCTCAAAAATAAATAAATAAATAAATAAATAAACAAACAAAAGGATCTCACGTAAAACAAGTCGCAAAAACAGACACGTCATGAATGCTTTGTTCAGCCGACTTTCTCTGCCTTGTGAGACCCGAGTATACGTCAGGGTCCACATGGCCCATCTCACCACCCATGGTGTCATCCAAGGTAACAAATGACAGCAAATGCCAACAAAGTAACTCATGCCAACCACAGTGTGTCTGGAAAAGAGCATTTGAGGTGACATATTTCACATACTCCAGTGACCATTTTATCTATTAATTAAAAAAAAATTTAAAGTTTATTTAAGAGACAGAGCGTGAGCAGGGGAGGGACAGAGAGAGAGAGAGAGAGAGAGGGAGACACAGAATCGGAAGCAGGCTCCAGGCTCCGAGCTGTCAGCCCAGAGCCCGACGCGGGGCTCGAACTCACGAGCTGCGAGATCATGACCTGAGCGGAAGTCAGACACTTAACCAACTGAGCCACCCAGGTGTCCCTATCTGTTTTTTTTTTTTTTTTCTAGAGAGAGCACATGAGCGGGGGAGAAGGGCAGAAGGAGAGACAGAAAGAGAGAGAGAGAGAGAGAGAGAGAGAGAGGGAGGATCTCAGGCAGGCTCCGCACTCAGCAGAGTGCCTGATGCAGGACTGGATCCCACGATCCTGGGATCACGACCCGAGCGAAAATCAAGAGCCAGACGCCCAGCTGCACGCTTAGTGCCCCTTTAGCAATCATTTTCAAAGCTTCCTTTCTTCTTTTCTCTTTGCTCTCCCTCTGTACAACCCCTCAAGCTTCTCCCCCTATTTTCCTTTCTGTTCTTCTTCCTTCCTGCATCTTTCAGCTCCTTAGGTAAGCCAGCTTGAGCTTTCTGCTTTCTCTTCACTTCCCTCTGTAACCGTCACCAGATTCTCCACGACCTGACTCAGGGCAAGTATGTCATCCGCCATGCAGCCGGCGCCATTTGTAATTTTCTTTGCCCTTCCTGGATTATATATTTTAAACGTAAGGCATTACCCCGTCACACTCCTTTAATTTTTCCAGGATCATCCCTAATGGTTTGCAGTGGCCTCTCTTAAAATAGTAGCAAGGCAGGGGCACCTGGGTGGCTCAGTCGGTTAAGCATCTGACTTTGGCTCGGGTCATGATCTCACGGCATGTGGATTTGAGCCCCACGTCCAGCTCGGTGCTAACAGTGAATTACTGAATGCAATTCTCAATGATTTCTTTAAGTTTAAAATCTCATTATTGTTATGACGGCGGCCCACAACACGTGGGCAGGATGGGGGTGTAGGCTCTGCCCAGGTCGCGGGGAACTGAGAGAAGGGCCAGCGGGCAGTGCTGAGTGCGTGAGACAATGTCCTCCCTCCCGCCACCACCCCCTGCCTGCAGTGGGGCCCGGGATTGGCCAGGAGGGGGCCAGCCCCTCCTTTCTCCACCTCCCTGCCCAGCAGAGACATCCCGCCGATCTCTGGTGGGATGTCCTACCTTCAACACCACCCAGCATCATTATCGTCCAAACACATGGAGGTGGGGACAAACTGAGCAAGCTCCAGGACTCTGAACCAGGCAAGACCCCTTCACTCATGTGTAATTTCACCAGCTCAGAGTCCCGAGAGTGAACCCTCCGCCATGCTCTGACATCACCACCGACCCGGAGATCCCGCCTTGCCTGAGGCATTGTCACCCCCAAGAGGAGGCACCTTTTGAGATGAGGAGTAGAGGGTGACCAGGGTCAAGTCTGGGGAAGGCTTAGGCGTGGAAGACATCTTCCAGTGAGGAGCCAGCACACACTGATGTCAAGGAAGACGGAGAGATCGGGGGGAACGGACAGCTATTTCTTTTAAGGGATTGCCTCGCCCAATGGTGGAGGCTGGCCGGTCTGAAATTCTCAGGATGGGCCTGCAGGCTGAGAGTTCTGGCAAGAGTAGACACTGCTCAAGTTCCAAGGCCGTCAGGAGGGAGAACCCCTTCATCCTTAGGGGATCTCCATCTTTTTGCTTAGGTACTTCAACCGATTGGAGGAGGCCCGCTCACAAGGTGGAGAGAAATCCGCTTGACTCAAAGTCTGCTGACTTAAATATTTATCACATCGAAAAAGTGCCCTCAGAACAGTGTTTAGATTAGTGTTGGACCAAATGTCTGGGTACCATAAGTGGGCCAAGTGGACACATGGCATTAATTATCATACCGAGTAAATCGCTTTTTGGTACTCTTTACTTTAGTGAGTTACATGGTCCCCGTCTGAATGTTCACGGCTTTCAATTGGGGAAGAAATGCATAAAGAAGTTTTGGAAAGTATCGGGAGGGTCAGTGCACTTTAAGATGAGCCCGCCCCCCAGCTACGGCCTGCTGGTATGTTTCCCAGATTTCTATTTCAGAAGGATGTGAAGGATCCATTTGCATTTTCATCCTGCATACTGTCAAAGCTCTGCCATCTCCAGAGAATAGAAGGCCAATCTTGGTTTCAGTAAGATCACAAATCTATGCAGGCTCCCGGGGCTGAAATGATAGCCTCGCTGTGAAGTGCCTTTCCGTTTCGAAGCTGGAAATAGGACTCGTGAGAGAAAGTCTGTCCTGTAATTAACAGAGAGGGTTCCAGCATCTGAACACTCTGTTGGCGTTTTGTGTCCAAGAAACGCATGGTCTGCCAGCCCTGGGTTATCATTTCACGTGGTCTCACTCCTGCTGGCTAGAGTTCTTCCCTAGAAATCTGAAGGCCTCCTCTCACCGGACATCCCACCGGATGATGTTCACGTCTCCACTGACGAATATATTGACCACAACATAGGAAGGAAAGCTTTACCAGAAAAACAAAACAACAAAAACAACAAAAAACCCACAAAAACCAAAAACTGCTACTACGTACCTCTTAAAATGGCCAAAATCTGGAACACTGACAACATCAAATGTTGACGATGCTGTGGAGCCACGGGAACTCCCATGCGTTGTTGGTGATGATGCAAACTTGGCACAATGACCTTGAAAGACAGTTTGGCAGTTTCTTAACAAAATTGCACCTCCTTTCACCAGATAACTCAGCCAGGGCACCCCTTAGCGTTTACTCAAACGAGTTGAAAACTTCCATCCGCAAAAGCGCAAGTGTGCTGATGTTTATAGTAGTTTTATTCACAATTGCAAAAACTTGGAAGCAACCAAGATATCCTTCCGCAGGTGAAGGGATATTACTCAACACTCACGAGAAATGAAGCATCGGGGCATAAAGAGACGTGCAGGAAACTGAAACGCATATCGCTAAGTGAAAGAAGCCGATCTGAAAAGGCTACGTACTGTATGATTCCAACTACACGACATTCTGGAAAACTGAGCGACTTAACCATTTCTAAGTGCACAATTCACAGGCATTAAGCACGTTCACTTTGCTGTGCAACCGTCACTCCCATCCATCTCCGGAATGGTTCGTCTTGCAAAAGCGAAACTCTGTATCACAGCGCTCTGCCCCAACGCCCCCCTCCCCACCCCGCCCCACGCCGGCCACCAACCATCAGGCTATCTTCTGTTGTCCGTGAATTTGACTATTCCAGGCACCTCTCGGAAGTGGATCAGAAAGGATTGTTCTTTTGTGACTGGCTTATTTCACTCCAGACGTCTTCAAGGCTCATCTGTGTTGTCGCAGGTGTTAGGATTTCCTTCTTTTTTAAGACTAAATAATGTTCCATTGTATGTACTCATCACACTTTGTTTATCCCCTCATCACTTGATGAACACTGCAGCTGTTTCCACCTTGCGGCCATGGTGAGTAACGTTGCCATGAATGTGGTTGTACAAATAGCGCTTTAAGACCCCGCTTTCAATTCTTTTGGGTATATGCCTAAAGGTGAAATGGCGGGGTCACGTGATAATTCTATCTTTAACTTTTGGAGCAACTGTGGTAAGTGGTTTTGAACTAAAACTATTCCATGAAGCTAGACCCTAAGAGGCCTTCATGGTGTGAAGTCCCCATCTCTTGTAGCTTTGGAGCGCGAAGCACAGCCGATGTCAACGTCAAGTATGGTTTCCACATTGCTGCGAAGAAAAGAGGGGGACAATTTCCATGAGCCGATGTGAGAATTCCTGGACTCAATAACGCCTCTACAGCAAAGCTCATGTCACCCCTGCGTAACACCCAAACAGAATCTCTTCTCCAGGACTCCTCATTGGCTGAACCTCCTTCCTCTTGAGGTTGTCAGCCACATTTCTAGGTCTTGCCGACCTTCCCCGACCTCCTGAGCATTTACGTAAAACTGTGCTTTGAAGTGACTGAAAGCTGGCAAGATATCAGACAGGGGACTTTGTTACTCGCTACAACAGAGTGTCCTGTAGGTAGGTTATGCCGTTCGAATAAGTAAATAACAAGCTACATAATTCATAAATCATATATTGTCCGCTCGTTTCTATCTTTTCATTTCGGGAAAACACACTGATTATGTTTTTATATTCACTATTTTCATATAATCTGTGTTTTATTGATAGCGATGACAAAGGAGACAAATGTTCCTAAGTCATCGGAGTTCTCAGATGGTTTTTGATTGGCTTGATTTTTAGGAAACGTCCATCTGCTGAAGCACTGGCAACTGGAATTGTCAATAAAAGTCTTAAATGCAGAAATGCACCAGGAATTTACAAGTTTCACTCAAACGTTGTAACAGGACTTTGGAAAACAGACCATCATTGTAGCATGAAACATGGCAAAATGTTTTAGTCTTACCACGTACATTGTCCTATCACTCATATTATTTTCACCACCCCTTAAAGCAATATCGAGATTCATAGGGAAAGATCAGGAAGTGGTTTTAGCTTTGCACATACTACACCCAGGCTTACATGTGGGCAAAGGAAAAGGAAAACAAATGGTCTGATAGGGGAAAATGCTCCTCTGGGGCCAGATGCCAGTGCTCCAAGCACTCTGCTTATCCAGGAATATTTCTGGAATCACCAACAGGAACACAGAGAGGTAAGCAAACGGATGTCCGGCACTTTGTCGGGAATGATACTTCGTTACGCAACAGGCACTTGGATGGGTGATCTCTGCCTGGGGGGAATGTGACAGGGGGATTATCTTGTATTTTCTCTCCTCAGTGCTCACAGTTCTCCTTGCGCTCACAGCTCATTTGCACACTCTACAAACCTTCACAGCTTTGGGGTAAAGTCACCTTTGGTCTCGAGGCCAGAGACCTACAGGAAAGCATTTCCCTGGGACCTGGAGGGCATTGTTCATGAGGACAGAGGTGTAGGGTTGAGGGTCACTCAGTGCCAGAGCCGAGTGCCAGCGCCTAAGCAAAAGGGGGGCCTGTGTGTTCCTTGGTATATTTCTTGGGCCGGGAGAGTGTTCGTCACGTTACAGCAAATACTCGGTGCCCAGGAAGAGACGAGCAACACGCACCTGGGGAATCAGGAAAGACTGTTTATTTCGCACTGGTGCCGGCCCAGCGGTGTCACCTCCAGAGGCTGAGGCCCGAGCCTTGGTGTCAGCCACTTTTTATGGCTGGGATTGTAGGGACTCAAGAGAAAAAAGAAAGAAAAAGAGGAGGGGGGCACTCATCGGTTGTGCTACGCGGGCAGTTGACGGATGCAGGAGGCCAGCAAGATTACAGAAGCCAAAAGCAGGTGAGGGGGGCATCCGGCCTCGGACATCCGGTTGGCCCCTTGTATCTTGCTTTTACCAGCTGTCCTTCTCAGTAATAACTGTGGCCCTCTAGAACTGGGGGCCCAAGGACGCAGCTCCCCTTGCCTACATCGGAGGCAGAATCAAATCAGCAACTTTGCTGGAGAACTTCACGGGCGGGATCTTGGTCCTGTGGCCCCTCGGCAGAGACTAACTGAAACCAGTGGGCTCCTGGGGCCGGCAGGTGGAGGCCCCTCTGTGCCGGGAGCTGAATAGCAGGGAGGGGCAGCCTTCTCGGCGCGAGGGGAAGGGGTGACACCATCCAAACGATTAACTAGTGTGAGTCTCTCCTGGACCCTCCCGCCTAGACGCTGCTCCCAGCGCCATGCTGTGAGAGGCGCCACACCAGACCTGGTTCACTTCTGTGCCCGATGGGGCCCCGTGGTAGAATTATCAGCCAGTGGTTCATTGAGGGAAAATGTCTTGGGAGAAAACCATGCATAAGAAGGGAAGAGAGGGAGGGAGAAGGGCGACCGCAGTTGATGGTGAAAATCCAAGCACAGGCATCCTAAGAGCTTTGGTTTGGCTCCTCTCTACAGGCTCCTTGGTGTTGGGTGACCCATTGGAGGGGCAGGGGGAGCCGGGCAGGGCGAGGAATGTTCTAGGCGGTGGGACAGCATCCTACGGCATCCCGACAGCAACCCTGGAGAGCCACGCACACGGGCTGCTCCCTCCGAACGAGTTTTCCTGGGACCCAGTTTTCCTTTGCCATCCGTCTGTGTTGGTAGCACCCCCAACCCCATCCCTCAGGCAGAAACACTTATCGACAAAGCCCAAATTTCAGCGAATATTGACTTAAACGTGATCGCCCGTTGCCGAGGGCCCAAGGAACAGCTGAAACTGAGGCCCACGTTTATGTGACTGTTTCGAGTACCTTGAAATGCCCTGAGTAGATCTTCTTCTCCTATCTACAAGCCCAGGGCGAAACAAAATAAAAATGTTTAAAAGCCAGAGAGAAGGCTGGCTGGGGGCCGGCTTCCTGTTCAAGAGAAACGACTGCCTGAAAACTCCCTGAAGAAGCATGGCGTTAGAGCGCAGAGAGGACCGTACCCGCGGCGCCGTCGGGGAAGCAGGCTTGCAGGCAGCCGAACCTCTGAGGACAGAGACGTGTCCCCCGGTTCCTCACTGCCTAGGGAGGGGGCTCCCTCATCAGAGCTCGGCCTTCCGGGAGGAGCTCTGCTCCCTTGAGTCACGCTGGCATCAGTCTGAACGGCCCGCCTCTCTCTTTGCCATGGAGCAGGTGGGCGGCCCAGCGGTAGGAGTTCGAGAAGCCATTTCCCTCCTTTTTTCCTTCTCGGGCTCCAGCCGGTGCAGAAACTTCAGAGACAGACGGCAGGGTTTGACCTGCTTGCTGGTAACTCTCTCTTTTTTTTAAGGGAAGTTTTTTATTTTAATTCCAGCATAGTTAACATGCAGTGTCGTCTTAGTTTTGGGGGTACAATAGAGTGATTCAACCCTGCCATACATCACCCGGCGCTCATCACGACAGGTGCACTCCTCCGTTCCCCCCACCGCCCCGCCCCTGCCCACCTCCGCTCTGGTGGAGGGTCAAATCGATTCGTCCTTTAGAGTTAGGAGTGTATTTCTTGTTTTCTCACGCTCTCTCTCTTTTTTCCCCTTGGCTCATTTGTTTTGTTTCTTCAGTTCCAAATAGGAGTGAAATCATGTGTGTGTCTTTCTCTCGCTGATTTATTTCGCCTGACGTTCTACTCTCCAGCTCCATGTGTGTTGTTGCAAATGGCAAGATTTCATTCTTTTCATGGCCGAGTAATATTCCATTGTGTGCGTGTGCGTGTGTGTGTGTGTGTGTGTGTGTATGTATATATAACATATATAGCACATCTTCTTTAGCCATTCATCCATCGATGGACACTTGGGCTCTTTCCATAGTTCGGCTACTGCTGATAATGTTTCCATAAACATAGGGGTGCATGCATATCCCTTTGAATTAGCGTTTTTCTATTCTCCGGGTAAATACCTACTAGTGCAATGGCCGGGTCGTAGGGTACTTCCATTTGTAACTTTTTGAGGAACCTCCGTACCGTTTTCCAGAGTGACTGCGCCACTTTGCACGCTCACCCAAAGTGCAAGAGGGTTCCTCTGTCTCCACATCCTCGCCGACACCCGTTGATTCTTGTGTTGTCGGGTTTTGCCATTCTGACAGGGGTGAGGGGATAGCTCATTGTGGTTTTGATCCGCATTTCCCTGATGAGTGCCGTTGAGCATCTTTTCAAGTGCCTGGGGGCCATCTGTATGTCCTTGTGGGAGAAATGTCTACTCGTGTCTTCTTCCCATCTTTAGTTGAATGATCACTTTTTTGGATGTTGAGTCATGCCGTTCTTTCCTTATTTTGGATACTAAGCCTTTATTGGATACGTCACGTGCAAATATCTTCTTCCGTTCAGTCCGTTATCGTTTAGTTTTGTCGATTGTTTCCTTTGCCGTGCGGAAGCTTTTCATTTTGTTGTTGTCCCAATAGTTTGTTTTTGCTTTTGCTTCCCTCGCCTCGGGGACATGTCTAGAAAAAAGTTGCTACATCCCATGTTGAAGACATTACTGCCTGCGATCTCTTCTAGGATGTTAATAATTTCAGCTCTCACATTGAGGTCCTTAATTCATTTTGAGTTTGTTTGTGTGTGGCGTAACGAAGTGGTCCATTGTCATTCTTTTGCGTGTAGCTGTCAGCTTTCCCGACATCATTTGTTAAAGAGGCTTTTTCCCATTGCATATTCTTGCCCTCTTGGTCAGAGATTAATTGATTATATAAATGTGGTTTCATTTCTAGGCTCTCCATTCTGTTCCATCGATCTGTGTGTCTGTTTTTGTGCCAGTACCAGACTGTTTTAATTACGACAGCTTTGCAGTATGACCTGAAATCTGGAATTCTGATATCTCCAACTTTGTGTTTCTGTCTCAAGGCCGTTTTGGCTATTTGGGGTCTTTCTGGGGTCTATACACGTTTTAGGATTGTTCTAGTCTTGTGAAAAATAGGGCTGGTATTTTGATAGGGGTTGCATTAAATATGTACATTGCTTTGGGTAGTACGGATTTTTAATGATATTTATTCTTCTAATCCAGGAACATAGGATATCTTGCCACTTGTTTGTGTCATCTTCAGTATCTTTCAGCAGTCGTACAGTTTTCAGAGTGTAGGTCTTTCACTTCTTGGTTAAATTTATTCCTGGGTATTTTATGATTTTTGGTGCAATTATAAATAGAATTGCTTTCTTAATTTCCCTTTCTGTTGCTTCATTATTAGAACATAAAAATGCCACGGATTTCTGTACGTTGATTTTGTATCTGGCAACCTTACTATATTCACTTCCCAGTTCACTTAGCGGTAACTCTTACCCTGCGTCTCCTGGTGCTGTGACCTTCCACCGTGGGTTGGTGTCCACGGGTGCTGGAAACTAGGTCCCTTGACAAGAAGGTGGTACCCTTGCCCCATCAATGGCATTTATGGACAGACAGCCTCGGGGTGGTAGGAGGTGTAAGCGTGTCGTGTTGCGAGGGCAGAGGCAAAAGCATTCCCCGACGCTGGACGAGGAAAGCTGGCCGGTACTGGGGGGACCTAGACATTCTGCAGCTCGGTCACCCCCAAGTTTCTTCACCAAGGATCCTTTGATCGTGGGCCATCCCCCGACCCTCTCCTGCTGTGTCGGGAGGGACATGAGGGCACCTCCCACCCCCTCCACCACCTGCAGCTGCTCTCAGGATTGCCCTCTCCCCACCTCCTGCCCTTCCCCACCTTGGACTGTGTCTGCGTCACTCCTGCCATTGCCCAGAAGGCCGGGATGGCCTACAGTGACGCACCTGTGCTTCCCAGCGAGGACAGCGCGTGGCACATGGTAAGCCGGTGAGCGGCACTGAAGCCACGAGTGACCAGAGGGAACGGGAGCCTGCCCCGACCCCTCGTTCCCCAGCCGTCCCGCCGCAGCACGCACCCCGGATGGCGTCTGAGCAGCAGACGTGATGTCGTGATGACCCCGCTGCGGGGACGTGCCGCCACCTGGATTCTGATACCACGCTTCCTGGGGACCAGAGGGAAATGAGGTTAGCCCGCCCAGGCGCATGGAAGGAATCGCCTTTTTTCTACTCTTCTGAGAGACCCCAGGAGAGACCCCGACTGGGAGGTTGTCCGCCAGTCCTTTCCCTCCATGAAGAACACATCACTTCCTGCCTCTGGGGTTGGAATCGCCCTGGACGGGCTTCTCTCCCTGGCACTGCACTACGGAAGGCGCTTGACCATCGCAGCGTCCCTTCCGGGGTCTGGCACCATCTCTGACGTCACGTGGCATCTTCCCACGGGCACACGTCCCGGGGTCCGGTCTCCACGCCGATCTCCTGTGGGACCTACCGACCCCTCCTCCTCCTCTGGTTTCCTTGTCTTCTGTGGACAACACACGCATACGTGTACGCACCCCACACATGTACACACACATGCACACTACACACGACACGTGTACACACCCCACACATGTGCATAAACATGCACACACCACATACGCACACACATGTACACTCCCCACATGTGTACACACGTGCACACTACACACAACACATGTACACACCCCATATATGTACACACACAACACCCCACATCTGTACACATACATGCACACTACACACGACACGTGTACACAGCCCACATATGTGCATAAACATGCACACACCACATATGCACACACACAACACATGTGCATACCCCACATCTGTACACACACACATGCACACTACACACAACATATGTACACGCCCCACATCTGTACACACACATGCATACACACCACATACGCACACACACAACACAGTACACACACGCCCATCACACACCCCACATATGTACACACGTGTACACACCTGCATATGCACATACATGCACGCCACACACAACACGTTAACACACGTACACACCCCACGCGTGCACATACATCACACGCATGCGCACACAATTACATACAATACATGCACACAGACCACACCCACACCCACACACCACCCACGCACAAATAACCAAATTCACATACACTCACTCACACACGCACCTACACACACAGGCACACATCCACATCCACACACACAGCACTCACAAACACACGCACACATGTGCATGCACGGACGTGCGCACGCACACGCACCTCAGTGGTAACTCTCAGAGACAGTGTGGTCTAAAGTTGCATTTAAGGACGAGGAACGTTCTTCCAAAGGCAGCATGAACTGTGAGTTTCTCGCCGACGGAGGCAGCACTTGGCGTCTTTACGATCGACCTCTTCTCTTCCTCAGGCTGCAGCCCAGGCCGGGACAGCCACCTGCGCACCAGGGGCCGGTGCCTTCCTCGCCCCACTCACCCCTCTCGACTGTCCAAAGTGCAGGTGAGCTCTGAAAGCACGTCTGCGGCACCAGGGCTCAGGCAGATGTCCCGAGCGACAACGGCTCTAGGACAAGGGGCTCCTCCCTGCAGTGTTTTGTTTGTGGCCCTCAGAGCCGAGCCCTTGGATTGGAAACCACTGACTGAATCCAGCTCCTTCTGTGCATGAATGAGAGGAGGCTCAAGGAGGCAACAGACTTCCCCAGTTTCAGAGCAAGCCAGTGCCAGCGACCGGGACTTGCCAGGCCGCGTGGGGACCGAGGTCCCCGAACCACATCCCGTGATCTAGCAAAGCCGTCCGACCCCCTCGGAAGATAAAGCTCCTTCACACCTCTCAACAGAGCGAGCTACTCAAGGACACCTTCCCTTTCCGGTGACGGCGCTCTGTCCCCAAGGATGGGCCCCGTGCTCAGGCCTGCGGGGCCGTTGTGGTCCCCACGAATCACAGGGACATCTTGCCCACTGCCGCCCAGCCTCCGCTGCTCCAGCGTGCCACGCACACAGCCAGGCCTCGGTCCTCGCTGCTCCCTGCGCCTGGCGCCCTCACCCCAGACAACCGCACGGCTGTGACCTCACTTCATTCATGGCTCGTCCTGATCTCATCGGATCAGAGAGGCCTTGGTGCACTGCCCCGTATAGAAGGCAAGCCCCAGAAGGCCGGGGGTTTTGTGTAGTTTATTCATCACTGTAACCCCAGCACCTAACGAGGGAGTGGCACAGTGCTGGTCCTCAGTAATGATTGCGGAATAAATGAGCGACCTGTAAGGAAGACAAGACAGTATCATTACCTACGTCTTATAGATGAGAAAAAATGGGACACTAAGAGGTTAGGGGGCTTGTCCTGGCCAGGGCCAGGTGGCGGGTGCACAAGGGTGTACAGGTGGGCGCACCTGTATGAGAAGGGTGGCTCTCCAAGGACTGTTGGCTAAGCCGGAGAGTTAGGTGACAAGGGAGGGACAAAACACAAGCTGGAAATATCAGTGAGGCCGCATAAGCTGGACTTTTATTTGAGAGCGAGAGTGAGAGAGCACATATGCATGAGCAGAGGAGAGGGGCAGAGGGAGAGAGAGAGAGAGAGACAGAGAATCTCAAGCAGGCTGAACCCAACACAGGGCTCGGTCCCATGTCCCCGGGATCATGACCTGTGCCGAAATCAAGAGTCGGATGCTCAACCGACTGAGCCACCCGGGTGCCCCTGGACTTTTAAAATATACTAGGGAATGGGGCGCCTGGGTGGCTCAGTCGGTAAGCATCCCACTTGGGCTCAGGTCATGATCTTATGATTCGTGGGGTCGAGCCCCGCGTCGGGCTCTGTGCTGACAGCTCGGAGCCTGGAGCCTGCTTCCGATTCTGTGTCTCCCTCTCTCTTTGCCCATTCTCTGTTCATGCCCTGTCTCTTTCTGTCTCTCAACAATAAAAAAAGTTAAAAAAATTTTTTTAAAAGCTCTGGTTTAATAATAATAATAATACTAAAAAGCCTTTTCCTTTTTCAACCACATTTGCCTGAGCCACTGTCCCTGAGGGCTCTAGACTGTCCTCCCTGCTTATGGGGAGCCCCACCCCCCTACCCTGGGGCTGACCTTTAGCCCCCTTCACTGGTGGACGCCCCGAGGGGGAGGGGGATGTGTAAAATCAAAGGGCAGCTGAAAACTTCTCTGTCCACTTTGATGCTTTGGAAATTCCATGATTAAAGAATACAAAGTTCCTTTGTTTCTAGAGCGTGCAATTAATGAAGAATCACCGGGAGGCCGAACTGTAGGATTAAAGCAACAAATCCCGAATCTGGGAAGCGGACCTATTTATTTATTCAGATGTGTGGTGTTTGTGACCTGGCTCCACAAATGCCACAACAGGAGGGGAAGCCCTTTTCCCAGAAGGTTTTCTTGTATTTTCATACAAGTGAAGGAAAGAAAAGCCCTCTTCCTGTCCCAGCTTTGGAGGCTTTGATGCTCACCACCTGTCCCCAGCCCCACGCTCTGGTGCCGTGTGACCCTGCAGGTGACCACCCCACTTGCCGTAGACTTCCAGAGAATGACCACGGGCTGCGCCCGTCTGTGTCTGTCTCTGCGAAGAAGCCATGCTTCTCCGTGAAAGGAAAGTGGCCTTGCACCGACAGGCTGTTCTACCATAAGCGATTGCCACATCAATTTTATCAGAACCATTAGTAATGATTTTAGAACGTTTCAGAGATTGTGGGGGGAGTGATTACTAAAAATCCACCGAAAAGTGACTTTTATTTGTCTAGATCAGGATTTTGTAAAAAAAAATAAGACTCTGGAGGCGCCTGGGTGGCTCAGCTGGTGAAGCGTCTGACTTCAGCTCAGGTCAGGATCTCATGGTCCATGAGTTCAAGCCCCGTGTCGGGCTCTGGGCTGACAGAGCAGAGCCTGGAGCCTGCTTCAGATTCTGTGTCTCCCTCTCTCTCTGCCCCTTCCCCGCTTGTGCTCTCTCTCTCTCTCTCTTTCAAAAATAAATAAACATTAAAAAAATTAAAAAATTAAATAAGACTCTGATTCTCAGAAGGCTCGGGGACTAGATGCTCTGGTTCCTTTAATTTCCTGGTTAAGAAAAAGCCAATCTAAATGTTTGCTTTGGCTCCTGTTGACGAATGTTTTTCTAAAACGTGATGGTTGGAAAACAGGGACTTCTCTTTTGAAAAAGGAAACGTGGTGGTTAATTCTCCAGCTCTAATAAGGTCATTGGCCTCAACATAAGGCACTTTCTGGACTTCTGTGAGCGATTCATTTGGAGACGTCTGCCCAGCTCGCAATGACCCGCCTCGGACGGGGGCACCGAGCTCCGGCCACGCTTGTGTAAAGTGACCCTGTACTCTGGTCACGGTGGCGGCGAGGGCACCCTGCCCCAGGGGACCCGGTCAGAACTTTTCCCCTGGGGATTTGGGAGCGAGACCAGTAGCAAGAGGTCAGTTTCTCCCGGAGGCTGGGATGGCCACACGAGAACTTGGGAGCTGGGGGCCACCGTTTTCTGGGCAGTGTGCGGACTAAGGCACGGAGAGAGCTAGTCTGTTAGGGGAAAAGACAGAGAGGGCTTCACCCCCATCCTGGTTCTGGCTCCCCCTCGAGCCCAATTGCATTTCTGCCCTAGCCTCAGTGGGTCTCCCTTGCAGACTTAGAGGAAATGGCCCATTTCTGCTTCAGGGGGCTCTATTTGGTCCTGCATGGTCCTTGCATCCCAAGCCTGATGGTCCTTGCATCCCAAAGACACATGAGCTTCTGGTCCCCCAAGCGCATCCTGCTGGCCATGGATCCCCTAGCCTGGGTTGTATTTCTCCTTTTCTGGCCTCGGTTTTTTTCTGGTTCCACCGTCTCCCTTCATCCTTGCCTGAAACTGTGATGTCACCTTCAACCTCTCCCTCCGCCCGTGGCCAATCAGATGGCCAGACCCACAGATTCTTCCCCCCTCAGTCTCTGTCTCTGCCAACTTAAAAAAAAAACAAACAAAGCAAAAACACAAACTTTTTAGTTTGAGATAAGTGTATGTTCCAATACCGTTGTAAGAAAGAATACAGAGGATCTCCGGTACCTTCCACGTGGTGTCCCAGAAGGGAGCATCTTGTCTAATATAGTACAATATCATAGCCAGGACAGTGAACTGGTACACACAGAGACACAGAGAAGATGGCTGTGTGGGCACTAAGACAGAGACCGGGGTGACACAGCCAAAGGAAGTTGGAGCCCCCTGAAGCTGGAGGAAGCGAGGATTCTCCCCTGAAGCTACCAGAAAGAGCCCGGCCCTGCTGATCCCTTGATTTCCCGCTTTTGCCCTGCAGCACCGTGTGAGACGAAAGCCGGCTGTTTCAGGCCCCCTAGGTCGTGGTAAGACGAGAAAGATAATATAGTTTTTGACTTTCTCCCCAAACTTTGTATTGAAAAATTTTCCCCAAACTTACTGCAAAGTTGAAAGAATAATCTACACGTTGATCCATCAATTAACATTTTGCCCCATTTGCTGTGTGTGTGTGTGTGTGTGTGTGTGAATGTGTGTGCTACAATACACGGCATGTTTTACATATCTGTGTATGTATCACGTCAATGATCTCCCCCTTGGACTGTTTGACTCTTTGGAAGTTACAGGTATCCTGGTGCTTTACTCCTAAACACTAAGAATAAAAACACTGTCTTTTATAAGCAACTATACCACGATTGCACCCAAGAAACTTACCTTTAATATAATAATATCACCTAATAATTAATCCGTATTTAAATCTTTCCAATTATGTCCCTCATGATTGTTTTACAATCCAAGATTCAATCTGGAGCCATGAATTCGATTCAGTTCTCATGGTTTCCTCTTCATCTTCCACCTTAAGCAGCCCATCCATTCACTGTCTTTCATGACTGATATTTTCAGAGTCCAGGCCAGCCTTTTTTTTTTTTTTCCCAACGTCCCATAATTTGGCTTGGATTTGTCTCACTGTTTGCTCAAAACAGACTTGAGGATAGACATTTTGGGCAGGTATGTCACATGGATGATGTGTGGACAGGTGCCCTCCATCAAGAGACACATGGCAATCGTGACTTTATCCCATTACGGGTAACATGAAGTTACCATTTTTTAAAAATTGGCTTAATGTTTATTTATTTTTGAGAGACAGAGAGTGGGCAATTAGAGGAAGGCAGAGAGAGAGGGAGACACAGAATCTGAAACAGGCTGTGGGCACAGAGGCTGTAGGCACAGAGGCTGTCGGCACAGAGCCTGACGCGGGGCTCGAACTCACAAACCATGAGATCAGGACCTGAGCCGAAGTCAGACGCTTAACCGACTGAGCCACCCAGGCGCCCCGTGAAGTTACTGTGTTTAAATATACATTATCCTTTAACCTGCGGGGTGACATTTTGAGCCCATGTGAATATGTTCGGCAGAAACCTTTTACCCAATGATTTTAGACATCAGTTACGATCTTTACCTGAATAATTAAATCTGTGATTCTTCTAATCTATTGATTCTTCTCAATTTATTTGCTGGCATTATTTCATAAAGAAGACCTATCCCCTCACCGCTTTTTAAATTACTCTTTTGGATTCACGAACACCTTTCTAAAAAATTCACTCTGTTATATAATCACATTGTCTTTACCACTCAAATCATCCCAAATTTGTACAGGGGGAGGGCCCTCAAGAAAGCTGTTTTCACACGTCCACATCAGTCTTTGGGCCCCTCCTTCTCTCTGAGGCTGTAAGATATTCCAGGATGACTTTGTAGTCTCCCTGCTCCAGGCCTGGAGTCAGTCAATTTCCCTTTGGGGGAGAAAGGAATTTAGAAACCACGTTCTGGGGACTGAGTGTGCTCATAGCCACCAAGGGTCATTGTATCCATATCTTGTCAGTGCAGAGAGATTAAAATATATTTTAATTAAATATATTTAAATTTTATATTTAAATTAAATATATTTAATTAAATATTTAATTAAAATATATTTTAATGGGAGAGGGGCAGACAGAGAGAGAATTCCAAGCAGGCTCCACACTGTCAGCACAGAGCCCAACAAGGGGCTTGATCTCATGAACTACAAGCTGAAATCAAGAGTCTGATGCTTAACTGAGCCACCCGGGTGCCCCAAAACCTATTAAGTAAATTTTAAGTTTCTTTGTAGCCCCTTTGTCCTCAAAATATATCCCACCAGAGGGTGTACAGCCAGAGAAAACTCTTCAAAATTTACTTGGATTGTGGGGTGCCTGGGTGGCTCAGTTGGTTAAGTGTCTCACTTCAGCTCAGGTCATGATCTCATGGTTCATGGGTTCGAGCCCCGCATCGGGCTCTGTGTTAACAGCTCAGAGTCTGGAGCCTGCTTCGGATTCTGTGGCCCTCTCTCTCTCTGCTCCTGCTCCGTTTGCACTCTGTCTCTGTCTCTCTCTCTCTCTCAAAAATGAATGAACGTTAAAAAAAAAATTTTTTTTAAGTTTACTTAGATGGTTGTCTACCTGGTTATCAATTTATATCAATTTGATACATAGATTCATCTGCTTCTTTCCCTGCACCTTTGAGAAGCCTTCAGAGGCTGGGGAGACTTCCTAAATAGTTACACGGTAAATACGGGCCAAGTGACTTTGAGACGGGGGAGCAAGATGACACGAGAGGGCATCACGGACCAAGAAGACGTGGCTTGCTGCAAAAGCACCAGTGATCTCAGTGGAGGCAAAGCCAAAACCAAAAGCGCATTAAAGCCCAATATCCATTAGGGAGCCAGACTCTCCGGACGTGGTTTTGACTGATGAGCAGGGGCGAAGCGACCGGCAGGACGGAGTCTCAGCCAGGACGGTCTGGTGGGAAACAGGGGTTTCGGTCATTTTTCACTGAGCTCATTTGTCATTGCAGTATTGGGCCTACAGACTGTTCTGCCCGACATTTGGCAGCCGGGGCGCTCAGTCTCAGTCTTGATTTTCCCCAAGTGTAATACACAGGTAATTAAAATTTTGAGTCTTCTGCGATTCACAGATCTCAAAATTTTTAAGCCTCGTGTCATTTCTTACGTTGCGATCCAACTGATGCTGACCTCCCCGAGGAGTCACTTCAGAGAACACTGAACTGGCAACGAAATGAAAACGTCAGGGGTGAGGGAGATACGCGTCTCTGCCTTAATAAACAGCTCCCTGCTTGTATGCCGTGAGTTCAAATACGTTCCTCTGTGCCTCGTCTTAAAGTTACCTCGCAAGGCCTCAATTCATCATCCTGGGTTTCCCTGGAAACCATTGATAAGATTTCAAAACACTTCAAAACAACATAACCGCCCTCTTGAGATGTTTCCTCGGTTGCTGAGGAAACCTGTCTCTTATTTTGGCCTCGGAGTGGAAGGAAGGGAGATTCCTATGCCAGGGGCAGAACGGAATCTGAAAATTCCCGAGAGGATCAGCCCTGAGGACGCGGACCCTCGGATGCTTCCAGCCCTCCACCCTTACCCTCCCGTGGGGGGCCCCCACGCAGGCCCCAGGCTGGCAATGCTGTGCGAGACCTCTGTTCC
Source organism: Herpailurus yagouaroundi (assembly GCF_014898765.1). NCBI lineage: Eukaryota > Metazoa > Chordata > Mammalia > Carnivora > Felidae > Herpailurus > Herpailurus yagouaroundi. The sequence goes on from NW_024412433.1 coordinate 5,485,338, forward strand.
GAAGGCCCCAGCCCTGCTCCCTCAACTCCCTTGCGTACCTAGAGATGCAAACTTTGGGGAAATGTATAGGCAGGGTAGTGGGTCGTGCGGTGGGTCCCTCCTCCGGGTTTCTTGCTGCTCTGCAGATAATTAATAGAAACCAAGAGTGCCAGACCAGATTCCACCCTGTCCTTCTGCTCCAGCCCACCTTCCCGGTTGTGAGAAAGGGTCTGGGGTGGGAGGCAGGGGTTGGTTAATGCTGCAGGAGGAAACGGCAGCTGGCCCGGAGAGGGGCACAATCAACGAGAGCCTTTCCTGTCCGCTCCAGCCGGGGTGCCCAGCTCCCCAGGGAGCAGAAGGGAGCTCAGCCAAGGTCAGCCTCAGCCCCTGGTCTAGGCGTATGGTGCGAGGGAGCTGCAGGAACAGGGCGGGGGGCACCCACCACGGGAAGGGTGGACAAGGGGGAAGTGCAGGGAACGGGGGGCACACCCTTGGCATCCAGGAATGGGCATGACTGGGCATGGGGCCAGGGCGGGGTGAGGTCTGAAGTAGGGGAGCCCAGCCCCCACTGGCAAGAGGCTCCTTGAGGGGGAGGAGGAAGGAGAGGGTGTTTAGCAGGGCGTGCCCAGGATGAACCCTGGAGGAAGGTTCCAGAAGGAGCTAGAGGTATCTGTTTCCAGCTTGGGGTTAAGAACCGCGTCACAGACGGTGAAGTCCGCTTTTCAAAGAACAAAGACTTTTCAGGAAAAGTAGAACTGTGAGTCGCCCAGGCTCGGTTTTGACTGATGAGCTTGACTCAGGGTTAGGCCTCATTCCCGGCTCCCCCAGCCTCTCTCTGTGGGCCCGCTGCTTGGGAGGGCAGAAGAGGGCCTTGGCAGCCTGGCTCCTGTGGGGACCCGAGATGGCGGGGGACACAGAGGTACGGGAGGCAGGGGAAAGGCAGGGCGGGGCAGGCAGAGGGGAGGCCGGGGATGCTTCATGTGGGAGGCAGCTTTTGAACTAAGCTTAAAATGGTAGGTACCGTTTCTTACAAATGAGAAGGAAGAAAGACCTTCCGGGAGCAGAATGATGGAGGAAGTTCAGTGCCCAGCTGTCTGGAGCTCAGGGCTTGGGGACGGGGGAGCTGTGGGGGGTGTCTGAGCAGGTACAGGGGACTCGGGGCCCCTCTCTGCACAGGTGGGGCAGCCCACAAACCCGCTGGTGGCTTAATGGCTGCGTAGTGTGCCCCCCTTGGAAAGATGGGGTACCTGGCTCTCCCAGGAGGATGGCGACAGAGGCAGGATTCAGAGGAAAGGCGGCCGGGTGGACGGGGACAGTCTGGCTTTTCAGACCCTGCCAATGAGAAGACGCCACCCGTGTCAATGGTGGCTGGTAAGCGGAGCCACGTGGGCACAAGGGAGAAGTCTCAGTTAGCACCCCCTTTGCTGGAGGCCGTACCCTACCAGGCGGGGACAAGGCTCCTTCACGGATACATTGGGAAGGAGAAGAATTTGCTCCAAAGAGTGACTCTCATGCGGCACCGGGTCGCATTCCGTCTTGCCTCCTCGAGGATCTGGGTCCTGAACCTCCCTGTCGCCTGCATCTATAGTCTTTCCGGCTACCGCGCTGTTCCTGTGAAGCAAGCAACTCAAAACGAGCACCCGCGGAACCACCTTGTGAACTTGTCCGCTCCCCCGGGCTGCGGTCACAGCCCGCCTTCCGCCCTTCCCTCCCGCCACGTTCCTGCCCTCGCTTTGCTGTGTCGAGCCTCGCGCACACGGAACGGGATACAGCACAGTCCTTGCTCCCTGGGGCATCCACGCGTCCTTGGCCCCTGGGTGACGCCCCCTTGTGCATTTGCTCATTGAGGCGTCTGTAAGTACCTGAGAACTCCCCGCCCCCAGCCACAGGTGGCGGGTGAGCAGTGACCCCACACCCAGGTGGTTTCGCCTCCCTCCACGTGCCTCCTCCCACGCGAGGCGAATCGTCGCCGGAACCCGGCTCTGCTGCCGGCAGTCTTACCGCAGAGCCGTGGACCAACAGAGCTCCTCTGTCCACCCTTCCCCCTGACGGCCAGGGGGTCGTTCCCATGTCGTGGCGAAGGCCACCGGCGCCGCGGTGAATACTCCTGTCCAAGTTCCCTGCTGCACGTGGGCACTATGTGCCGGGTTTGTCTCTCTTCTTTCTAAACTGCTCTTAGGACTCTTTTCGGGGCCCCCGTGGCTGTTTCGCTCCTCAAGTGCACACAACAGCTCTGCTGTCCCCACTCCATCATTCTAAGCGGAGTTCACGACTCCGTCACAGGGACGAAGCTGTCTCCCGGACAGCCACCTTTGTGCGTGACTCAGGGCGGATGCGGCTAAATCCACCACGAGCGTGCTGATGGCGCGACTTGCCTTGTACTGAGATTCGTTTCTGCTGCTCAGCTCTCTGTCATCTCAGATAGTTGAGAACGGGGGTCAGCGAAGCAAATGGTCACCCCGGACCTTCCGTCCACCTCAGCCGCCTGTGCCCCTGCAGGCTCTCTCGTTGGCATGTTTCTAGAGACTTGTGAAGGATGGACTGTTGATTGTTAAACGCCTGAGAGATGCTCCTTCGGCTTTTCTAGAAGGGCCTGGAAAGTTCAGGGTTTCCCCAGACATAACAGATGCCAGGCAAAAGAGAGGGAAGACAGAAGGAGGAGGAGATAAAAGAGGGAGACCACCCACGCGTGGGTGGAGACCGAGGAGGAGAGCCACCGAGCGAGGCTCTAGTTTTTGGGCGCCACAGGGCAAAGCTCCGTAAACGCGGAGGTGGAAGGCAATGGCCACGTTACTATGTTGATGAATTTTGTGGGTCTGGAATTCACGGGGGCCCAGTCAGGATGGCTTGTCCTTGTTCCACAGGGTGAGAAGCTTGAGTGACTGGAACCTTCTGGAATGTTCTTCACCCCCTTGTCTGGTGCCTGGGCCAGGCTGACCCGAAGGCTGGTCTCAGCTGGGACTGTTGACCAGAACATGTCCTCATGGCCTCCTCGTGGTGTGGACTTGCTCAGAATAATTGGACTTCTCACATGGCAGTCGGGACTTCAAGAGCAGATGTTCCCGAAACCATGTGGTCTCTTGTCCCGACTTCAGACGTCACACAGCCTCACATTTGCCATACTGTCCTCCCAGCTTCGGGGTGCGGGGTGCAGAGAACGTGCATCAGCATGGGAGGAATGACTAACGCCCCTCTGAGAACTGCAGAGAGCAGGGGAAGGAAGCTGAATCTGGAAGAAAGGGTAGCTTGTCATTCTGGGGAGTCCCAGGAGATAGCGGCAGTGGCTGGAGGTGGGTGGTGGGACCCCGACCTGGGGAGCTTGAAGACTTGGTGCCCATGGCCCCACTCCCTCAGAAGGCAAGGGCCGGGGGGCTGCGCAGCGCCCCAATCCATATCCACACATGGCGAAGGGCCGACTGTCCAGACACAAAATTGCTCAGCGGTCCACGGCTCATTCCGGTCAGATGTCCTCACCAGCTGTCATTGGGGCTTGGCGACTCCTCCCTGAGTGAGATAGAATGAGCTGAGATTCAACTGGAATAAATCCACTCTGAGAAAGAGGAGAGTCCTTGCCAGCTCTAGGGAAATAGTGTTTGGGATCCATTGGCTTTCCGGCTGGAGAAAGGAAGCAGCCCAGGGCGCTGGCAGCAGGGGAATCAGCCTGGGGACCGAGATGCCCGGTGGTCTGGACGAGGCCGTGGGGCCAGGAGCACAGTGGGAGCTGATGGTTTGTCAGTGGCTGAAATGGAAGTGACTGCCTCTGTTATTCCAAAGAAAAAACAAAGCGTTATGTGAACGATGAGTAAGACAGCCCGCGTTCTTCATGTTGCTGGTTTCCAAGGTGTGACTATTCCCCCCCTTGGAGCCGGGGGCGCTGGAATCAGAGCCTTTTTGAGAGGGGTGTCTGTGACCCCAGGCTGGTGCTGGGGACAAGATTCTGACTCAAGGGCTTGCTGATCCCCCAGCATGCTCTGTGAATGTTTAACTGTCACTGGGACGGTGGTCATGGCAGTGAGTGACCTTGGGTCCATCCCGGAGCCCCTCACAGTGACCATGCGTTGGAATTCTCTCAGAGCTGCGGAAGATGCGACGTGGCCCAAACTACACCCGGTTCGAAACGTGTCGTTGATGAGGGACTGCGGCTTGAGGGAGTTTCTCATGGGGGGTGGGGTGCGGGGAGGCAAACGGAAAGAGCCTTCTAGGTGCTCTGCCCAGTCCCGGAAGGAGAGCTGCACAGGTCCTGTAGATTTCCTGGGGAGATGTGTAGGAACTCCTAGAGGGGGTTTTCAACATTTTTCACAAAGACACCTGGATTACTAAAAAGATTTTCTTCCATTGTTTTCCTTTAGAACAAGACGAAACAATCCTTTGGAAAAACATTCTTTAGGCAGCACTTAGCATCTCTCTGTGGGTAGTGACCTCATTGTTTCCTGGTACCGTGGAGGCAGGGGCGGGGCTCCCGCAGGCCGGCCTAGCCTCTGCTCAGCCTAGGGCTCGGCCAGACCTCGACGGGTCCCTGTGGCCTGTGTACATGGCCTCTGGGGTCAGCCCACCAAGGATACATTTGGAAATAACTCATCTGAAGACGGAGGAGTGTAGGAGGGCACAGAGCAGAGAGGGGAGAACCATCTGGACTCCGGACGGTGTCTGTCCCACACACTGGTCCACGGCCCAACCCATGCACACTCATACCTGTGTCTGAGGAAAGGGATCTGGAAATTAGAAAGTGGTTAGGAACGAGCGTGGTGACCTCAGCCGCTCTCTTGCGGCACCATTGGCTTCAAAGACATTGTAGACCTCCCCTTGCGCAGCCGGAAGCAAGGCCTGGCATCCCGTACTTACCCGTGGCCTGGAACGTGGACAGGTCCTGGGGGCTGAGCACAGAATGGCTTCCACACCCAGCAGACCAAAGGGCCTGATGAGATGGGAAAGACAAGGAGTAGAGCGGAGATGATAAAGACCCAGCGAGGAGGCCTGGCAAGGAGGCGAGGACCTCCCGGGTCCTCGACAAATAGGCAATGAATCCACAACTGACCGAGTAAAAACTGGTCCAATTTCTCAGCTGTCAAGTTGGCAAAGATACTTAAAAATTATAATTCCAAGGGACGTCTAAGAGACCTCACCTCGGGTCAAGAGGTGATGGGGTCTTAAAATGGATGGATTAGACTGGCAATAGCTGATCCCTTTCATCTATCTTAATGTCACCAAGGGAGGGCCAGGCGTCAGGCGCTTCCCAAAGCTCTGCGGTAAGAGGTCTGCGGCACCCCCTGTGAAGCACGATCGCCTATAAATTGAACTGGAACCTAATCAAGCCTCTAGATCTAGCCATTCACGGGAAATAGGAGGTTTAGAATAAATTTAAATGCCCCAGTGACTCAGCCGACCGAATCGGGAAGTGAGACATTCTGTCGGGCAAGTGACCTGGAAAATGATCAGCTTGTTTCCAGTAAATAACTGACATGGAAAAACCAGAGGAGGAGGTGAAACTGTGAAGATTACAGGCGAATTAAGAGACACATGAACTGAAAGCAATAAAGAGGGCAGATGAACCATAAAGGTCAAGTCCAGTTTCTTGGGACAATCGGGAAAGTTGAAGGATGAGTAGTTATTATGAAATATGAAGAAATCACTGATAGTGTTTTGAGTGGAATAATGGTATTAGGTGTGCATTTAAGCTTCGATCACTTATTTGTTAGGTGTAAATATTGGAGTATTTATGAGTGAGATGATATGATATCTGGCATTTATTTTAATTCCTCCAAAAAAAAAAGAAAAAAGAAAAAAGTTTTAGGAGGACGTAGAAATACAAAGAACGGAAGGTGGGCGAATGTTGAAACAGGTGACGAGCGCTGTGAGGTCATCGTATTCTTCTCTCTACCTTCGTGTGTTTGAAATGTTTTCATGTTAAAAGATTAAAAAAAAAAAATCATTCCCTTGGTTTCGCAAAGGTGTAGAGATGTTTTTATTTCAGGTATTGTATTATCCAGCCCAGCAGTTTCCTATGGTTCCATATTCTATTTCTCTCCTCATTATAATCTGCTTGCCTGAAAATGGTGGGGCCCATTTATAGTAACTGTTTTAAAGGTCTTCTCTGCTAGGGCCATCGCCTCTCTGTCATCTATAGCATTTCTGGGTCTGTCTCTATGACTGATTTTTATCCTGCCCATGTGTCACGTTTTCTCACTCCTTTCTTTGTCTAGTACGTTTTGATTGGATATTGGACATTTGTGTATGTTACATCACTGAGTGTCCAGATTTTGTTGTCTTCCTTTAAAGAGTATGGCAGGGTTTTGTTTTTGGCTTTTTTGTGGGTTTCTTTTTTGCTTTGTGGAAGCCAGTGAAATTATTTTTGCATCAGATTGATCTTTTTGAGTATTGTTTTCATGCATTCATTCATTTTTTTTTTTTTTTTGGTGATAGGCTTAGAATCATCTTTATTCTGGGGCTAGTTTTGTCTGTGACTCAAGCATGACTTTTCTGAATTCTTTTCCGAACGCCTTGTGTCTTCAGTGGGGCCTCTCCACTGGGCTGGTTGGAACGTACGATCTCTGGAAATTGCTTGCCTTCCAAATCTCCAGAGTGGCTCTTTAAAAAGTCTTTTTTATTTTTTAATTTTTTTATGTGGCGTTACTGGAGACATAGCGACTAGTCATCACTTTGTTGGTGATATTCCTAGGGAGGGGCCGATGGGAGGGTGGGGGCACGAAGTTTCTGAAGTTTCAGGCCGGGTTCCTGAAGTGTTTCTTTCCCCGAAAGTAGGACTTTCAACCCAGAGAGGTGGTCTCATGTGGGCGCAGTATAGTTTTTGCCCAAAGACACAAGGACGCTAAAGGAGACCTTCCAAAGAGCAGTGTTTCTGGGTAGCTCATTCTGCTCCAGTGCTGTGCTCCACATATCCTGAACTCTCCGAACTCCAGTCCCTGACCCTTAGCTCAGTGGGGTCTTTGTGATTCACTTGGATTTCTTCTCCTTGTGCTGTGCTCTGGAGAGTACCTCCAGGCAGGAATCTAGGGTAACGGTGGCATTCCCTTGTTTTTCTCCTCTGAAAATCCTGCACTGACTTTGGTCCAAAGTCTGAATGCTGTTGTCGCTTACATTTCATCCAGTTTTATAGTTGGTTAGGTTTTTCAGCACAGGTTTCACCTCGTGGCTGGAAGCAAGAGTCCAATTTTACCATTTCTTAAAAACAAACAAAGAAACAAACAAACACACTTAATCAGTCTAGAAACTCCTTCTGCTAAATGAACCAAGGCAGAAATGAGGTCTAGACAGAAGTATGGTTAGTGTTTTACGGCCAGCATGAAGGACACCTAAGGTAAGAAGTGGCCATGACTCATTATATTGTCTTATTCTTATATTACATTTGTGATCTTTGTAGGAAGAAAAAAAAAAAAAAAAGAACAGATAAAGAAAACAACCGTAAATCAGAATAGAAAGGAACCAGTTCCCATAGGCCTCAAAGTTTAAAAAAAAAATTTTTTTATGTTTATTTATTTTTGAGAAAGAGAGAGACAGAGCATGAGCAGGGGAGGGGCAGAGAGAGAGGGAGACACAGAATCCGAAGCAGCTCCAACCTCTGAGCTGTCAGCACAGAGCCCGACGTGGGGATCAAACCCACAGACCGCAAGATCATGACCTGAGCTGAAGTCAGGAGCTTAAGTGACTGAGCCGCCCAGGCACCCCAGGCCTCGAAGACTTTTAAAAAATGTTTATTTATTGTAAGAGAGAGAGAGCTCTTATGTGAGCCTGAGGAGGGGAGGGACAGAGAGAGAAGAACAGAGAGAATCCTAAGCAGGATCCACACTGTCAGCTCAGAGCCCTGCTCGGGGCTCGATCCCATGAACCGTGAGATCCTGACCTGAGCCAAAACCAAGAGCCAGACGCTCAACCAACTGAGCCACCCAGGTGCCCCTCAAAGAGCTTTAAAAGAAATCCGATCCTTAGAGTGAACGATGAGCAAGCAGCCCTGCAGAAACCCGGAAGTCTCCCTCCTCCCCCCGAGGACACACTCGATACCCACACATAATAGCGTCTGGACCCAACACATCATAACCACGCACTGCTCTCAGTGGCACGCAGAAAGCTTTGAATTGCCAATAACCGTCCTTGAGTGGAGAGATGTTGGTAGAAACCACTTTTATCACGAGTGTGAATTCAAAAGAAATGAGCCTGTTCAAGAGCACAGAGAGGAGGGGAAAGAGAATCCCCATAGGTTTCTTCTTCAGGACCGGCCACCTGCTCCCTCAGGCTCTCGGGTCCAGGGCAGAGCGGGCTTCTCTGTGTCCCCGTGGGGTGGTTGGCCTGATGGAGCTCCCCTCTGACCCTCCAGGGTGGAAGGAGGTATGCTAGAACGCGGGCCAGGTGGGGAGGGTGCTAGCCAGCGACAGCCCCTCTCGGTCACGGACGGGGCTATGTCTCCAACATTCTGAGCTGTGCTCCTCCCTGATTTCCACTTGCAACACAGAGGATCCTGTTTCCCTCGATGTGAGGTTCAGGCTGACGTCGCGGAGGTAAGGCATCATTTTGTCTTTCCTCATTTAGCTCCGGTTATGTGCGGATGACTCGGGGAGCAAAAGCAGCCGTGGAAAACACTTGTTGCAAGGCAGAAGGTGGTTAGGTGCAGCTCAAGGCCGTAAGTTTTCCCGGTGGACTAAAAGGAACTTCAGCCGACTTCCTGTTTGTTGACGGCTTGACCAAGTTGAGCCCTAAAGCCACAGGTAATGATATTAGAAGCAGATATTCCTGCAGGCAGTTTTCAGGAGGCTACCATACGTTCGGATCTCTGGGTATGAAAGGGTTTTATAAACTAGGACGGCGCTTTTGTTCCTTGAAGCGGCTCCAAGCACAATAGAGGATGCTGCTTAAAAGCGACATGAACGACGGTGAATGAGCCAGGAGTTGGGCTGAGTTCTTCCAAGGAAGGAGAGTCTCACTGTTGGCCATGTGGATGGAATCAAAGTAACCGACAAAACCAATACTGTGCTCGGCAAGTTTGGAGCTCTGCAGGCTGTCAGAGCGGATGGTCCAGGTGAGAGTTTGAGCCACTCACCGGCGAGACCCTCCCTTCCGCTCCCCTGCTTCCTCCCACCAGTGATTACTGCCCTGCCCAACACTGGCCACCAGGGGGCCCAGCGGTGAGCGGAGCCAGACAAGGCGTCAGCCCAGAGTCCTGCAGGAGAGGCAGACATGGAAGACCGTGTAGGGGCGTCTGGGTTAAGCATCTGACTCTTACTTTGGGCTCAGGTTGTGTGTGATTTTACAGTTTGCGAGACCGAGTTCTGGGTTCTGGGCCGTCAGCGTGGGGCCTGCTTGGGCTTCTCTCTCTCCCTCTCTCTTTCTGTCCCTCCGCCACTCGTGCTCGTTCTCTCTCTCGCTCTCTCTCTCTAAATACATTGCCTTAAAAAAAAAATAAAGATGGCGTCAATGACCAAGTGAGGTGAGTTCTCAGGAGGAAAGAGTCACGGATCTACGTACGAGTGGTTTACAAAGGAACCTGGCCGAGGCCACAGCTGGGAGGGTAACCCTAGGGAGGTGCCGGAGAAGGGGCCACCCAGGGGTGGGCCTGGAGGGGTGCAAGAGAGAGCCATCTCAAAGAGGGGGACCCCACTTGTGCCTCGGAAGCGTCAGAGAACCGAGAGCGGGTCTCAGATGTGACCCTTCTGTTCCTCTCGTCCTCAAGGACGTCTCGGCCAAGGTTCAGCCTTCTCTGGGCTGGCAAGATGCCATTGCCTCCCAAGTCTATCCAGATAAGAGAGTTCTGGCTACCCATTCTCAGAGGGAGTGGAATCCCCCGAGGAGGGGCCGGGCAGACACCCTGGAAATGTCTGTGGGCGTTCTCAACAAAAGCACTCACAGCTCCCTACGTTTTTTAGTGGGTATCTCTTTAATTTTTTACGCAGCTCCCACAGGGACGTTTTAAAGATTCACAAGCTGTCAGAGAATGTTTCAAAGTACTCTAAAGAACCAGACTACATGAAATCTACCTCTTTAAAACCTTTTAGGGATACGATAAACAAGGAGTATTTATGTTAGGGAGACAGATTTAAATTTATCTTCAGAAACTAAAGCCAAATGAAACCAAATGGAAGAACTGATGTTTCCTCCCCAACTTCAGCTTTTGAATCACCTTACAGTTACTCCCGTGGGTGTGTAGAAAACATAAATCGAAGGTGCCTTGTGTGATTTAAAAAAATACCATCATGTGTAACCATAAAAGGCAAGCTCTATCTGAACTCCTTCTCCAATCATTTCCCCCAAAGGCGGAGCAGGTGCCATGTATTTGAGTCGTTTTTTTCTTTTTTTTTCTTTTGGAACATGAACTCTCACTCCCTTCCCTCACCTGTGGCCATTTCTGCAAAGACAGACTCGGGCAATTTTTCCTCACCTAGGAAATCCGGATCCAGACGAACTCTTAGAGTTGAGGACAGATATCACATTGCAACAGACAGGGGAGACGGAGTCTGAAGATTTGGCTTCGCGGCAGCATCTCTTTCAAATACGAGGCTTTTAAACGAACGCTTCAGCGTTACTGTCAAGAAAATGGAAGATTTCCAAGGGGGAGGAGGGTTTTAAGTTTATATTCAGACCCGGCATCTGGCGGGGCGTGGCTGCTCATCAGTGGGGTCTTGGCCTCTGGAGAAATACCGCGTTGCAGAAATGTCTTAGCAAAACGTCCCCCAGAGCAACCCTTCTCAGCTCGGCCGAGGAGTTCCCTGGCTGTTTGGTGGCGCCGCTTGGACCGTGGGCGGCTGGGGTCCGGAGGGGGGTGGGCATGCGAGGGGTGAGCCCTGGGGGCCACCTGCTGGTCCCCCGGGAAGATGCTTCTATTGCAACTGGAGACGACATCGTGTAATAGTGTCAGGTCAACAGATGCCAGTCGTACGTGAGTGCGGGTCTGTTCCTTCCGTGGCCAGTCACGGCCCGTTCCTTTAGGGACCTGTTGGCTCACTATGGTTCAAGACTCTCTCACATCACCTCCAGCTCCCGCTTGCTCCGCTCAAACCACCTCCCGGTTCGCAGGTTCGTTCCCGGGAGCAGCCCCGGCCTCGGGCTTCCTGTCCTCAGTTAGGAGGGGTTCTAGCATCTGGCGGTGTCTGGGAAAGGAGCTCAGGTAAAAGGCATCCTTGTTTTTTTATCGTAGTGAAGAACGCGGACCGAATCTGCCCACGGGCCAGGCTCCTGGCACGGCGGGGTGGTAACAGGTGCCCTCGGTTGACTCCGATCCGAGCTCTGTGTGGCTTCAGTGAAGCAGCCCCTGCTGTTTGTTTCATTTATTTCCTTGAATGTCAGGGTCGGTTTTATTAGGATGCGTTTTGCTTACACATTAAAAAAAAAAACAAACTTAAAAAAGGGAGCGCCTGGGTGGCCCAGTCAGTTAAGCGTCTGACTTCGGCTCAGGTCACGATCTCGAGGTTCGTGGGTTCAAACCCCGCGTCGGGCTCTGTGCTGACGGCTCAGAGGCTGGAGCCTGCTTTGATTCTGTTTCCCTCTCTCTTTCTCTCTCTCTCTCTCTCTCTCTCTCTGCCCCTGCCCTGTTTGTGCTCTGTCTCAAAACTAAATATGTAGATAAATAACATGTAAAAAAAATCATGCAATTATATTCATCTCCGATTCCAACGGCACTAATAAATGCAGGTCCGTGAGTTATAACCCCTGACTGCACCCTCACAATGAGGGCGTTAGGCCAGTTTTTAGGGCCAATTGACCAACTAATCCACGCTTGCCAACTCGCGGCAGAAAAATAGGTCCATCCACACACGCTCCCCATGGGGCCCTTGCAGTCTCCACTGGCCCCCCTCTCATCCCAGCAGGACTTCTCGTTAGCTTCTGGTTACTGCAACCAACCAGCGGACACAGTGCTCCCCACCCCCAGCCTCCTCGGAGCGGGCGGTGGCCGTGTGACCGTGCCCTGGCTAAAGAAAAGGCCAGAAGGGAAAGGAATTCTACTGAGTGCCGTTGCCGGGAAAGTTCTGGTTTCCCTTGTAAAAGGAGACAAGCTTAGCTGACGACCCCATGCCACGTGCCCCCTCCCCTTATGCCTGTCTGGAAAACAGACCTGGCACCTCGAGATTCGACAGCAGTCTCGACGAGGGGACAAAGCCACACGCTAAGGATGGCCGCGCAGGGAGAACGGGAGGCTGGTTCCCTGAGCAAGGGCGCCAGCCCCCACGCACTCTCCCTCCCTGGCCACCGTGTCAGGTGACAAAAACGAACCGCTTCCTTGACCCAGCCCCTCTTAGGTTGCTGTGACAGGCAGCCAGATGCCGTCCCTGCGGATTGAACGATGATGATACGTGTCACACGTAGGCTGTTCGTGATGCGTGGCTGCCGAGAGCCTCTGGGCGGGGCGTGCCCCGGGCACAGGCTGGCAGGCTGCATCGGACCATGGCCCGGGTGCCGGCCTCTCCCTACTTTACGTTTCCTTAGCTGGAGGCTGCAGGATCCCTCTGGGGTACTCATTTAAAAGCCTGAATCGTATGGGGGCACCTGGGTGGCTCACTCGGTTAAGCGTCCGACTCCACATCATGGTCTCGCGGTTCGTGAGTTCGAGCCCCGCGTGGGGCCCTGTGCTGACAGCTCGGAGCCTGCTTGGGATTCGGTCTCCCTCTCTCTCTGCCCCAACCCTGCTCTCTCTCTCTCTCTCTCTCTCTCTCTCTAAATAAATAAGTGACAAAAACCCAATTCTGAATAGTATAGTCTTCTATATGGACATCATCTTTTTGCATAGCTTCTAGGCAAGTGGTTGTTAAACTTTTGTGGATTATCGACCTGCAGGACAAGCCATTCAAAACTCCACGTAGCCTCCTCAAAAGATACACAGAGCAGAATGAACAAAAACGCGGCGCACCCCTTGAGGGTCTCCTAGACGCCCCCGGACCCATCCGGGGACCCTGTCTGCAAACATCCTGTTGGAGGCACGTAAATCAGTTTTGATCATCTGCCTCTCTATGCCCACTTTGCTGATTAACACTATGCAAAGTAGGTACTCGCTTGATTTTTTTTAATTCTGCAGATTGGGGTATTCGTTCTATCCCCGCAGCCGATTCTAAATGACTCTCATTTCATAAATTATTACCTGGAGCAGAAGATAGATAGAATCATGAAAGTATCACCACGAGAGAGTAGGAAATCAAAAGGCACGAAAAGAAAGGCCTTCCCCCAGGTGCGGCTTCTCCAGGATCCAGGAACCCCCTGAGCTTCCTTCTTTGGTGTCAGTCTAGGGGTGCTTTGTGGATGGCCCTATTTTTTCCCTTGTAACATAAATGAAAGCTTCTGTACCCACCGTTCTATTCTGTTCCGCTTACCGGGTCTTGGAGACCCTTTCGCGCCGATGATTATAGAGCGCCCTGTTCCCGTTAACGGTTGGACGGTATTCCACTGTGGAAATGGACGGCAATTTATTTCACTTCCCCGTTATTGGCGGGCATTCATGATGTGGCAAATTCTAGAGTCACTCTTACTCCAGCCGGCCTCTGTGCGGGCTCCACACCAGCCGCTGACGTCTGCGGACAGCACGCAAACTAATCACATCCGCCCGACCCAAGGAAAGTAAGAACAAAGAGGCTGTTGCAAACCCTTCTCCGCTTTTCATCATCCCCACGTAAAACATTCTGAAGTCAGAAATACAATCTGTGCCGCGTATCACTTTCAGTGAGGCAGGCGACAGCTTCCTTCTCTTGCTAGGGGGTTTGGCTCACAGGAAAACATCACCTGGCCGGGGCAGGAATGGGCTACAGCAAGGACCTCGGAGCCAAGCTGCCCGGGCTTTGAATCTCAGCTCCACACTTGGACGCTGCGTGACCTTGGGAAGGTTACTTACCTTCCCTGGGCCTCACTTTCTCATCTGTCAGCTGTGGCTAATAATGATACGTATCTCACAGGGATGTTGCAAGGATCAAGCGAGTTAAAACCTCTCGAGTTCTTAGGACCACGGCAAGGCACAAAGCAAGTGCTAAGTGTTGGTTGGCTGTTATTAGTCTGGGTGGCCTCGGCACAAAGCTGAAGGGCCGGTTGCTTTGTGGCGGTGACGTCGCCCCAGGTAAGCAATGCAGGGGCCTGCCTCAGAGTCCTCCTGGACGTCTGGTGGAGACACAACACACACGCTCACACGCTCACGCACACACGCACACGCAAGAACACCCCCACACCTCCCGGGGACATCTGGGCCCGTCGAGCCTGCACTGGCCAGCGGGAGGGACTTCTCCGGAGTCCTGCCTAATGACCAGCGTTAACCAAATGACAAGACTTGCTTCTGCCCGCAAGAGGCCTCCCACTCGGCAGCTATAAATCCCCACGGCCGGCGTGGACCGTGGTCCCTGCATTCGGATCACTGGGTGAGGCCCAAACCCGGGCCCAGGGCTGCGGAGCACAGTCTCCAGCACGGGGCAGAAATCCCTGCCTGCCAACCAGGAGGTCTGGGAAGGCACAGGACAGGGAGGGCTTGCCTGCCACTAAGCACTGGCGGCCCCCTTATGTCCTCGGCGGGGACAGGGGCCTGCGACATGGCTCGCGTCCGAGAAGCCTCCCAAACAATCGGCTGGATTTGAGTTCAAGTTCAGCGGGAGGGCGACGGAACATGGAACGATGTGCCAAGTCCAGGGGGCTCAGGAGCCGGGAGCTGTGGCTGCGGAAATGCGCGGACCCCACAAAACAGAATCCGCACCTGTCCCTCCTGCCCAGGAACGGAAGTCACTTCCATTTCTTTTCTGCCTGGGGTTTTACCGTAAAATCAAAAATTGAGCCTGGTCTTCACACGTTAGCCCACCCCAGACTCAGATGGAAAGCCTGGTAAAAAAATGCAGACTCCTGGGCTGCCACAAGTATCAGATTCTAAAGGCCTAGGAAGACCTCGGAATCTGCATTTTAAAAATATGCTTCCTCCCCGTGAGTCTCACTCAGGCGGTCCGTGAACTTCACTTAAAAAATCAGGTGAGAGGCGCCTGGGTTGAGCGTCCGACTTCGGCTCAGGTCGTGATCTCGCAGTTCGTGGGTTCGAGCCCCGCGTCGGGCTCTGTGCCGATAGCTCGGAGCCCGGAGCCTGCTTCGGATTCCGTGTCTCCCTCTCTCTCTCTGCCCCTCCCCTGCTTGTGCTCTGTCTCTGTCTCTGTCTCTCTCTCAAAAACAAATGACACATTAAAAAAATAAAGAAATAAAAACAGGCGAGTGGTCACAGCAATTACGGTTTTAAAAAATCTGAAGTAGCTGAATTTTCTTTCTCAAGATTGTTAGGCTGGGACCTGTTTCATTTCCGCCCAGAGCTGTGGGTGGAAGATGTATAGGAATCCAAAATAATAATGTCTCAACCAGACTTCTGTTGTAATCTGATTGACTTGCAAAACACCCCAATCGGAGCGAATATTAAAAACACTTGAATGACACAGAGTGAAGTTTTATGTTTTGAAAACATTTTGAAAACAAGGACACTAATAACCTGTCTTGTCGGAAGGGAGGCAGGAGCATTGTGCAAAGCTTTTTTTTTTTTTTTTGTCATTTAGGAAGAAAATGCTGCCCGAGTGCATCAAAGGTATCCAATAATATCTTAAGCACAATTTTGGGATACATTACATGCCACAAACAGAAAAGGGAGCTGCTTTTACTTAGGTATGGATTTATGAATGCAAAACCAATTTATTTTTGTGTTGATAGCTCTGATTGTCCTGTGCGTGGCATCGTGACGCTGGCCATCACCAGGTACCAAGGTACCTCTCTAGGTATTTTGCACAAATCTATTATTTGAAAAATGATCGCTAACTCCCGGGGCCTGGGAACAATACATAAATCTCCAAGGGCTGTATAAATTAGTTCTAACTAGGTCAAGTGCCTGCATCCCTCACTCACATCCATTACCTTCTGTGCCTTTAATTTCTCAACTCATCTCTCACATGGAAAATGTGATAATTAGGTATCGGTGAAAGTGTTTTACAAAAATACTTGGAGAACTGGAATCTAATTTTCCAAAGAGATTTTTAAAAAATATTTATTTATTTTTGAGAGAGAGAGACAGAGCATGAGCAGGGGAGGGGCAGAGAAAGAGGGAGACACAGAATCCGAAGCAGGCTCCAGGCTCTGAGCCATCAGCACAGAGCCCGATGCGGGGTTCAAACCCATGGACTACAAGATCATGACCTGAGCCCAAGTCGGACGCTTAACCGACTGAGCTACCCAGGCGCCCCCCGATTTTCCGAAGAGATTTTTAAAAAAAAAAATTTTTTTTTTCAACGTTTATTTATTTTTGGGACAGAGAGAGACAGAGCATGAACGGGGGAGGGGCAGAGAGAGAGGGAGACACAGAATCGGAAACAGGCTCCAGGCTCTGAGCCATCAGCCCAGAGCCTGACGCGGGGCTCGAACTCACGGACCGCGAGATCATGACCTGGCTGAAGTCGGACGCTTAACCGACTGCGCCACCCAGGCGCCCCGAGATTTTTAACACATAAACGTATCCTTCTGAATTCACCAAGTGCACAGGGAATACACCTACTTCTGTCCACACACAGGATTCTATTTGTACGGTGCAATGGGACAAGTCGTGAC
>NW_024412433.1:5501949-5517689 GCF_014898765.1 Herpailurus yagouaroundi
AGGCTCCAGGCTCTGAGCCATCAGCCCAGAGCCTGACGCGGGGCTCGAACTCACGGACCGCGAGATCGTGACCTGGCTGAAGTCGGACGCTTAACCGACTGCGCCACCCAGGCGCCCCGAGATTTTTAACACATAAACGTATCCTTCTGAATTCACCAAGTGCACAGGGAATACACCTACTTCTGTCCACACACAGGATTCTATTTGTACGGTGCAATGGGACAAGTCGTGACGCTGACCTGTCGGCCCGGATCGTACCATATAGTCTTCATTCTGTGGACGTTAGTTCTAACCAGGCTCAGAGTCGAAAATGAAAGGGAAGCAATTCTCCAGATCTCTTCCCTTCTGGGGGAGAAGGAGTGCCCTGGGATGGCTGGGATTGCCAGGCAACCCGTCCTGCGTCCTGCCTGCCCGTCCTGCGTCCTGCGTCCTGCTTGCTCAGGTGCCCAGGTAGGCCTGTGACAAGACCGTTCCCCGGGGGGCTATAGATGTTCACCAAGTGCTTCCGCGTCTGCTGTTCTCACCTAGCTGTGATCATCCACACCTTGGGTGTGAGATGACTTTGCATTTGGGACGGAGAAGAAGATGTGGATGTGTGAACAGTAAAGCAAACCCTTGTTTTTCCGAGTGTGAGCTCCAGCCGAGCAAAAGACATGTAATATTATAGCGGGA
The DNA here is from genome assembly GCF_014898765.1 of Herpailurus yagouaroundi. Classification (NCBI taxonomy): domain Eukaryota; kingdom Metazoa; phylum Chordata; class Mammalia; order Carnivora; family Felidae; genus Herpailurus; species Herpailurus yagouaroundi. Next base: position 5,502,622 of record NW_024412433.1, read on the forward strand.
AGACTGGTGAACTGAGTAGAGATATAAATATTTCTAGAAAAAATCCAGAATAGTCTCCCCATACAACTTCTATGTGCTTGAGGGGCGCCTGGGTGGCTCAGCCGGTGAAGCGTCCGACTTCGGCTCAGGTCATGATCTCACGGCTTGTGAGTTCGAGCCCCGCGTCGGGCTCTGCGCTGACAGCTCGGAGCTCGGAGCCTGTTTCGGATTCTGTGTGTCTCTCTCTCTCTGCCCCTCCCCTGCTCATGCTCTGTCTCTCAAGAGTAAAAATAAACATTAAAAAAAAAGAAAACTTCTATGTGTTTGATAAAAAGAACCCCCTACACAAAGCTATTCAGGAGCCAGGGCTTAGCTTCCGGTCCCCTGGATGGATGGGTTGGCAGGTCCCTGGAGTTGTCCACTCATCCAGCCACGCATCCGAGGATTTAGTGAGGGGGCGTCTGAACTTAGCGTGAGCTAGACATCTCCCTTGCTCAGTTTATGGTCTGGGGGGCCAGCCAGCAAAGGCACAGCTCCGACACAGAAAGCTTCAGATTATACTTGGGGTAAGGGCGGAGGGCTGTGGGAAAACAGGGGAAGGGTTTTCCTTGGTACATCCCAGAGGACTTCCCAGGGGAGTCTGATTATCAGAGCGGAATCTCGAAGGAATAAAACCGGTCGGAAGCCCACATGCTTATTTGCAGGCAACAGAAATTGGAACTGGGTCATTCGCCAGAGGGCTGGGAGAGGAGCCACGCTCCATGCCGGTGTCCAGAACCAGGCTGGTGAGGGATGCGCCCCTGCACACCAACCACGGACGCTGGCTAGCACCGATGCCATGACGGGGCGAGGAGGGTGCCCCGTGACCACCGCTGCCCGGAACGCCGGAAGGTCCATCACACCCCCTCCTCCCTCTGCAAGTCGCTGGTCTGTGAATCAGGGAGCTGCATGGCGTAAGTGAGCCACACGCCCGCATTTAGCTGCAAGAGAAGCTGCGAGTTTGCATGCTCTGGGTTCCAAACATAGCAAACGTGTTCTCCGAGCACCCAGAAAACATGATCACGCTATCACCACGGGTGAAGAGGGTGGTCTGAGTAGAAACAGCCACAAAGAGTCACAGAAATAGACGGTTTCGTGTCGTTTCTCCCTTATTTGTCCAAAGATTCAAGTCTTCAAAAAAAAAAAAAAACAACCAAAAACGCGTGGATGTCTGTCCTCGGCCAACATTTTACTTTGCCAAGACAGGCATTAAAACCGCAATATCTACAGTTCACTATTATCAGTTACCCACATAAAGGACATTTTAACACCAAAAAAGCATGAAGGACTTAATCGCAGAATCAGGAGTGATTATTGGGTGGACCTAAGTTTGGCCGAACGGAAGTGCTCAGCATGCTGTCCTTACTTCAGGGTCAGCAAGGACTTGTGGGCGGGCGCTTGAGAGGCTTCTGTTCATCTGCTTTAAACACAGGGGGCTGGAGAAAATGGGGGCATGGGTTTATATTTGAGGAGGACCATTCTGGTGGCCGTGTGCAGGATGGCTGGAGGGGACAAGCCCGGAGTTGCAGGTAGGGGGGAGACGTGCTGGTGGTCGGGATTAGAGGCGGAGCCCCCTGAGAGAAATGGAAGGGGTTGAATCAGAAGCCTTAATGATCAATAGGCTGGGAGCTGGTGTGCGTGGGGAGAACACACCATGGTTTCTCAAATTCTTTCTCGGTCCATTCGGACGATGACGTTTCAATCTCCCTTCAGTTTCAAAGGCCTGGATCTTCCTTCCTGGAATACAGACTCCTGGAGGGCCAGGAGCCGGCTCTCCTCTCCCTTGACACCCCGTGTGCCCAAGACTGGCTTCCAGGCGACACACGGCAGGCGACCCTCCCTGCCGCACGCACACTCCGTTTTCGTGGTCTTCTGCTGACCCCCGAGGTGAAGATTATAAAGAAGGTTGTGCTATATACTCAGGACATGAGTTTATAGACATTCTTCTGAAAAGCACACCAATTGAAATGGAAAATTAAGAAACACGACTTTGGATATTGAAAAAGTCACGGACACGACCAGCGTATTTTTTCGAGATTCCCTTCTCCTCCGTTCTGTGGAATCGGCTCAGAGAAGCAAAAGCTTTAGAAATACTATTCTGGGGGCGCCTGGGTGGCGCAGTCGGTTAAGCATCCGACTTCAGCCAGGTCACGATCTCGCGGTCTGTGAGTTCGAGCCCCGCGTCGGGCTCTGGGCTGACGGCTCGGAGCCTGGAGCCTGTTTCCGATTCTGTGTCTCCCTCTCTCTCTGCCCCTCCCTTGTTCATGCTCTGTCTCTCTCTGTCCAAAAATAAATAAAAACGTTGAAAAAAAAAATTAAAAAAAGAAATACTATTCTGGCTAATGTCGGGGCGCCTGGGTGGCTCAGCTGGTTACGTGTCTGACTCTTGGCTTTGGCTCAGGTCATGATCTCACGGTTCGTGGGATGGAGCCCCACAGCGGGCTGTGTGGTCAGCGGAGAGCCTGCTTGGGATTCTCTCTCTGCCTCTCTCTCTCTCTCTGCTCTTCCTCTGCTCGTGTGCACTCACTCTTTCTCTTTCCCTCTCTCTCTCAAAATAAATAAACTTAGAAAAAAAGGAAGACTTAAAATCTATATAAATATATTGGGGGCTGGGGGCAGGGACAGAGAGAGAATCCCAAGCAGGCTCCACGCTGCCAGTACAGACCCCAACGCAGGGCTTGATCCCCCGAACTGGGAGATCATGACCTGAGCTGAAATCGAGAGTCGGATGCTTAACCGACTGAGCCACCCAGGTGCCCCAGAAGACTTTTGTTTATATGTCAAGTGTACCTCAATAAAGCCAAAATTTGTCAAAAAAGAAAAATTTGGGCTAAGTGCAAATACGTTACATACTGAAGGTTTTCACACATGCTCTGGCAGAGATCCGAGAGGGGTGGACCCCCAGCCCCCTTCCCAGAACGCAGCCGTCAACGGGAACCCCTCGCTCCCGGGCACCTGCTTCCCAGGCGGTGGCCGTGAACTGTAGGGGTTCTCTCTGCTTCTGGTGTGGCGGGAGGGCACGGCTGGGGTGGACGGGGCTCTCGCTGGCCCCCGCTCATCCTGTTTGCCGCCCGCCCCCTCCCCGCCCCCGGCCAACCTCCTCATCTTTGAAACCAAGGTCACCACGAAGGTTAAACAGCACACCTTTCATAGACTACAGGTGCGCAGCAAAGGCTGGACACTTGGCAGGACAATTTTTCCCCTAAATTCAGGTTACTTGACGGTTTCAGATGAAGCCATCTCAACCTATTTTAGACAATACTGAATTTTATTACAGCATACATCGTGGGGCCAAACTGACAGTGTTTCCCTCGTGCCCAGAAATGAACTAGTAGGAAAACTAATTGCTTTTGGGGTACACTTGAGTTCCACCCCCGCCACGTTTCCCCCTTTGAACACCCAAAACTGAGTCCAATGCCCCCATTGCTGGGCCAAATACGTGCACACGGGTCGTAAACCCAGTACAAAGGCCGTTCTAGGCCCTCCGAGAGCCAAGCGATCCTCGTTCGGGATGCGTTTCTATTGCGGAGGTATGGTCAGTTGCCTCCCGCGATACGTTTATGGCATCACGCTCTGGGGATTCGGCGACAAGTTTAGACACAGGATGCCCTTAAGGAGCTCAGTGTGGCTCCTTGAAGAAAGGAGAGGTGTGCCAGCTTGGGGCAACAGCTCAAAGGCAGGGAGTTGCGGGTGTAGGCGATGGTCGAGGGAGCTCAGCCTGGGACAAGCGCGTGGGAGGCACAGCCAAGGGTGAGGGTGAGCCCAGAGTTGACCGTATGGCGGGAAGCAGGAGGGGAGAGCGGGCTGTGGACCAGATGGGAGGGTGCTAAGTAGTAAGTAGTAAGGAGAGTAGAAGGAGAGAAGGCAAAGGTTGTGGTCCGGTCAGGACAGTAGCAATGGTTGGGAGATCGCAGGGTGCTGGGATCTGGTGACCCCTGGTGGGGAAGGTCCCAGGACCAAGCCTGGGCTTGGCTGCTGCACCAGGTGACACAGGGGTGGGGGCTCGGTGATCACAAGCGATTTGACATGGGCCCCACGTGACATGACTGCGTGGCGGTCAAGCGAGGACCAAGGCGGGAATTTATCATGGACACAATGGTCTTCTTCTTGGGAAATTAGAATGGTTTTCAACCAAATTCTTTTCCTGAATATTTGGTCCTTAAAAACACCTGCAAATACACTCACTTCATATGCAAATTACTATTATTACAAGCGTTGAAATTAACATCAATAAAGAAATGGAGGTTTCAACTGAACTTCTTGGACCGGCCTAGAGAATATTCAGTAAGAATATAAAAGTAACGTGCTAAACCAACTGTCACACTGTCATCCAGGGGTGGCTCTTTAAGGAGGGAGCCATTATTCTATGCACAGATAAAACACTAGGTTTTATTGTTTTTTAAAAGTTTGGTGGGGTAGGGGTGCCTGGGTGGCTCAGTCGGTTAAGCGTCCGACTTCGGCTCAGGTCGTGAACTTGCGGTTCATGGGTTCGAGCCCCGCGTCGGGCTCTGTGCTGTGCTGACAGCTCGGAGCCTGGAGCCCGCTTTGGATTCTGTGTCTCCCTCTCTCTGCCCCTCCCCTGCTTTCTCTCTCTCTCTCTCTCTCAAAAATGAATAAATGTTAAACAAAATTTAAAGTCTGGATGGGTACAGAAAAACACACGCACACTAATAGGTTAAAATACGCAAATAAAATTTACTGCAACTTTTGTAGAATTCAATTTGTGCTACAAGACATGTTGCATAGGAAACTACTTCAAGCCCCTGAGGAAAAATATCCACGGTTTAAGGTGCAACTGGGTTTGTCTCTTCTTTGGGGAGAAGGTGAGAGACAATCTCTGGGAAGAATGAGGGTGGACACGGGGAGCAGAATTTAAGGTTATTTCGTGTGATCATTGGGGAACTGCGGGTCCTGCTTCTTGCAGCATAAAAAACGTAGTTTTTCTAGGTGTTTTTCTTTTTATTTCCTAGCCAGTTGGTCTTCAGTATCTGAGTCGATAGGTACATAAGAATGTTTCAGCCCGATAGGGATCGTAGGCTGATTACACCCAGTGATCAACATGATGTGTTTCAAAACAGCAGATTCAGAAAACGAGGTCCAGGAATCCCAAACCGCCCGGGCGGGTGCTGACCCATTCCCAGGAATTCTCTCCATGTGCCACATAATTCCAATTCTTCAGTCCTGCCCCTTCCTCCCTTCTGAGCTGGGCGCAACCACGGTGCGATCAGGGGCCCGACACCGCTCGCCCGCACACGGCCACGCCGATCTACAACCGTAAAGGCGGGCAGCATTCTGCCTCTGGTTCCAGGCGGGGCACGTTTTCATTTGTAGAAAACATACATCCTGCTCGGATAATCTCTAATTGTACAAAAAAAAAAAAAAGGTGTCCCTTACGCGGTTTTTTTCCTGGGGGACATGGGTGCACCAGGAAGGGAGCGGGGTTCACGTCACATGGAACACAGCGGAGTTTGGCCAGTGACGGCAGGCACGTCTGCACACACACGAGCACAGGGGTCCCTCGTGGTGAAGTCTCCTTCACGCCCATGGAGCAGAGAGGCCCGGAGCCCTGCCGGAAGCCTTCCCCTGCCCCCAGGGTAATGGCATCTGAGAGCTGCAGGGACCACCGCATTGCACGTGGCACCGTTCTCTCGAGTGACCGACCGCACGCAGGTGGGGGCCACAGCGAACGCCAGCTCCCAGCGGCCCGTCATCTCAAGGGCACCTGCTGGCTCGTGCAGGATTTTACTTTGCCCACTGAAGCTCACGGAAGGGTCACAAGTGCTGCCGCTGATCGTTTACTGTAACACGGGGCAAAGGTACAGAAGCGAACGGGAGTTCAGAGGGGACAGCAGGGCCCAGGACATTCCCAGAAAGGACGGGCAAGAGCTAGACTCATCTACCGAAAAACCACGTTTCCTATTTGATTCACCCTTTTCACAAGGACAGAGCAAAAGAGGTCCGACACTGGAACAAGCGTCTCTCTGTGCTAAGTGTTCAAATGCAAAGTGAGGCTGGGAATCGCCTTTAAATACATATATACATCTGTAACATAATTTAAAAAGGTCTCTCTAGAACATAAAAACCTCAACAGCATCCGCCCCTATGAAGGTGTTTTGTTTTGTTTTGTTTTTTAAACTTTTCTGGTCCATTAAAAAAATTAGATACCACCTGTCTCATAGGCCTCCCCCCGTCCTAAAAAAAAAAAGTGATTTTAAATTTAAATTTATACCTAACAAATAGAAAGCTATTTTGGTTGGCGACGACCTGTGGTAGAAATTCTCTTCAGCACCCCCTCTCCCCCCTCAACGGAGGAGGACGACGGAGCATTGTCTGTGCTTGGTCCTCGGGGCCGGGTCCAGCCGAGAGGGACCCCGGATGTGTCCGAGCAGCCGGCCCCTCCTGCCTCCCCCGCTCCAGGTGACTGCCCGGGCATCTGGGACAGACGGGGGGCGGTGGGGGCGGGGGGGGGGGTGCATGCCCCAGAGCAGCAGCGGACGGGAGGGAACCCGCTCAAATGACAAAGTCGTCATGGTCCACAGGACTGAAGGCCGCTGCCCTCAGGATGTCCAGGGAGTTCACCAGGATCAGAGTCCCCGTGAGGTGTTTCCAGCGCTTGGTGATGGGGTTTTTCATTTTGTCCAGGCCTATGTGCAGCTCCTGGATGACGTCCCGGTAGCTGTCCCCGATCTGGTGGCTCCACGTCAGTAAAAAGTCATAGGCGGGTTTCCACATGGCCTGGGTGGCGGAGTCCAAAATAAAAGGAGGGAGGGGGAAGAAAAGGTTAGGGGACAGCAAAGACATTTGATCCTATTGATTCGATCCTCTTACCCGCAGCTCCTTGGGCTCATTACTTAGGCTTCTCTTTTGAGAGTGAGAAGCCCAGCGAAGCAGGGGGGACGGACTCTGCCTGGGACCAGCACACGGAGGGAGGAACGTGTTTCGTGCGAGGGCCGGTTAAGTGGCAAATCGTGTCTGGGCCAACAGGAAGGATTTCTCTCCTTACAACCCCTGTGGCATTTTCCGTGTGGGCCATTTCTTTAGAAACTCGCTGCGTTAATAAAGGACTCCCTTATTCTTGGGGACTTCCTGCTTCCCGGGTCTCCCGGGCGTGAGCCATCTTTCCGGAAGCTTAAAGCGAACAAGGGAGGATACAAAGGACCTCTGAGCAGGAACCCCACCAGCTGTGGCCGAAGGTACACAACATACCTGGTACCCATCCAACACAGACCCGGACGGAGACCGACCACAAGCGGCCACAAAGGGCTCCGTTCACACGGGAGGTAAAGTTTCTCCGTCCGACGGAAGGTAATTTAAGATCAGGATCTGCAGGGGCGGGCATTTCTGCTCTGGCCGCTCTGACTTCCCTCCTCTGGGCACAGCGGCCCTGCCACGGTCAGAACCAACTGTCCCGGGGGGGATGGGGCCTGCCCCACGCAGGGAGAGCCCGCCACGTGCTTTCCCACACTAACTCGCTTATCCCCACGAACGCACTGTCGGGTGGATGTCGCCGTGACTGTGTGTCACAGCCCACGCTCACCTCGCTGTCCACGACCCCGTTCCTGTCCCGGTGGGGAGACTCGTAGGCGTCCATCTGTTGCTTGGACACCTTGGCGAGCTTCTCGGCCAGCTCCCTCCAGCGCTGGGCCACCTCCACCGCCGTGGTCAGGAGCACAAAGTCCTGGATGAGTCTGACCACCAGGCCCTGGCAGTCCATTTTCAGTAAGGCCTGAGGACAAAGGAGCAGAGCACCGGGCAGGTCAGAGGGCTGGCTCTGGTCTCAGGCAGAGCTCCGCGCGGAGGCGGTGCACTCTTTTCCCCCGCAAAGTTTTAAGCCTAGTAAGTGCCCCCCGAACTCCAGCGTGGCTGCGGCACGGGACGGAGCGAGAGCAATGGCTTGCGGGGTGGCCTGGGCTTGACTGTGCTCTCCCACCAAGTTCACGGGCAGCCGGAACCTCACAATGACTGCGTTTCAAAACGGCGGCTTTGCAGACGTGAATTAGTTAAAACCAGGTCACGGTAGACGAGGGCCGCCCCTCAGCCAGTGACCGGTTGTCTCTATCAGGAGAGACATGTCCACGTCGGAAGGACAGAGGCAGAGACGGGGGAGAGGCGGCCGCAGGCAGCGAGGGCCAAGGATTGCTGTCAGAGCAACCAGAGGCAGCCCCTCCCTCGCAGCTCCCGGAGGACCCAGGCCCGCGAACACCTCCAGCGCTGGGAGAGAATAAGCTTTTGTTGTCCCGGGCCACCCGGTCCGTGGTACTTTGTCTCAGCGGCCCCAGGATGCTGACTCCCGGCGGGAGGGCAGGGGAGCGCAGCTGGCCCCGTTTCTGCACCCTCGGGACGGCTGGAGAGGGCGATGCTTCGGGGAGACAGAACACACGCCCGGGGCTTAGGGGACCGGACCCAGAGCCGGGCTGACGTTAGGTGCCGCGGGCCTCGGCCGGATGCAGAGCTCCGCAGGCAGAGGGCTCAGATTGGGGCCCGCAGCTCACCCGGACATCTGGGCTCTCGGGTTTGGGGGGCAAAGCGAAGGCCTGGTGTGGAGGAAAAGGAGAACGGGGAGGCCGGAGGCTGAACCCAAGGAAGCACCATCAGAAAACTTTCTGGAACTGACAGGACTGCTCCCTTGCCTAAGCTGCAGGAACTTTCTAGTGTGTTTTCAGGACAGGAGTCTGGAGGGACTCAGGAGGGCAAGGAATGCCGGCCACCCTGGGCGGGAAGGAGGCAATGCGACAGAGGCGGGCCCTGGACCAGCTGGTGGCCACCGGGGACTTGCTTCCCCATCTAGGAAAGGGGTGGGATCAGGCCGGCTTCCAACACGGTGTGTTCTGTGCGACCCCGGGCTGGGGTCTTAAAGAAAGTCACATCAGCCGGCGTAAACCAGCAGGCCCACGCGTCTGCACACGGGGAGATGCAGAAGTCCAGCCACCCACGTTTCGTGACGGCTGCCGGGTGCACGCGGGCCTGGCACCATCCACGAGGCCTCTGCCGCCCAGCACCCTCTCGGACTACACCCCGACAGTGGGAAAAGTGGGAGCACCCTGGAGATGGTTCCTCAGGCGAGCATGGGGTTGGGGAGGCTGGAGGCAGAAAGGCACCTGGAGTTCGTCCTGTCCCTCCACGCTCCATGGAGCACCTGCTGTGGATACTTCCAGACTCCAAAGAGCACGTTAAGAACAACAAAGGAAGCAGCCCCTTCCCGACTGAGCCGAACACGTGGCTCGTTCGAGAACTCTGTCCGTATTTTGTGAGGATGGCGGGTGGCCTTGGATGAGTGCGGCTACGGTCTGCCGGGTCGCTAACTTTAAAGGGCGCAGCTAGGGGCGGCGCCTGGGCGGCTCAGTCGGTTGAGCGTCTGACTTCAGCTCAGGTCATGATCTCGCGGCCGGTGAGTTCGAGCCCCGCGTCGGGCTCTGTGCGGACGGCTCGGAGCCTGGAGCCTACTTTGGATTCTGTGTCTCATTCTCCCTCTGCCCTTCCCCCGCTCACACTCCGTCTCTCTCTCTCTCTCTCTCTCTCTCTCTCTGTCTCCCCAAAATAAGTAAACATTAAAAAAAATTTAAAAATAAACAACAAAAAAATAAAGGGCGCAGCTAATCAAGACAGAGAACCCTCATCTCGATGTCTGGGAATTTAACAGTACGGACGATTAGTGACTTTTTTTTTTTGGCAATTTCCTAAATGCATTAGTTGGATGCCCCAGCAGGTCAAGCTCTGCAATTTTTTTTTAAAGTTTATTTATTTATTTTGAGAGAGAGAGAGAGAGAACGTGAGCGTTGGAGGGGCAGAGAGAGAGGGAGAGAGAGAATCATAATCAGGCTCCGCACTGACGTGGGGCTCGAACTCACAGACTGCGAGAGCATGACCTGAACCAAAACCGAGAGTCGGACGGTCAGCTGACTGAGTCACCCAGGCGCCCCAGGCTCTGCAACTGGAAACAGGGGTGACGGGTCAATCTGGTGCTGTCCCGGGTCCCAAAGCTGCAACTAGCTGCACCTGTGGTTAGCCAGAAGGCAGCTTGAGGATCCCGTGGTCCTTTTCCGGTTTGTTTTGTTTCGCAGTAGGCCACTACTAGTGAGACTTACTGTGAGCCAGGCTCATTCTGTGGGCTCATGTGGGCTCATCCGCTCCTCAGAACCCCTGTGAAGCAGGGGCTGAGCTCACCCTATTTTGCAGATGAAGCCGAGAGAGTGACGGAGAGGCCCCCACCCCGACTGAGCGTCAGAGCCGGACCCGCCTGCCTGTCCTCTGCTCCGATCCAGACACCCGGAGACGCCAGGTGGCTTGTCCGGGGTCCCACCGCTCGGGGTGACAGAGATGGAGGCAGGGCCACATTTCGTGGCGCTCAGGCCAACGAACGGCCTCCACGGTTCTGCGGACACTTGCTACTCGACGTCAGGAACGGAACCCGATAAAACGCGGGTCTGGATTGCGCCTCGTTTCAACTACTTATGTATTTCAGAAAATGGGCTATTCACAGAGCTGGACGGTCGGCCCCCCAGTGTCCCCACTCAGCTTCCACTCACACAAAGCAAGCGTGTGTCTGTGCACTCGCTCAGCCGCCCGGCTCTGGAGGCGACCTCATTTTCCAGGTAACAGAACGTGCCAGAGTCGCGTCTCTGTCCCCAGGGGCGCTGAGCAAGGACGGGGTCTCCATCCCGTGGAGCGCGGGGAGCACAGGGACGGAGGTGCCTTCCTTTACCAACTTCAGCTCCGGTGACACAACTTTGATCGAGCCACACCAGCTTCAAGCGTCACAAAACTGCCACGCCACCACCAAGGGGCAGTTTAGACACTTTTTTAAGGGCACATTTCGGGTGCCACCAGAGCTGGGTAGTAGAGAGCTTCACCATAGGAGGCTCTGACACCTTTCCCTGTAGCTTCCTCCTCAATTTTCACACACACACACACACACACACACACACACACACACGTCATCCCAGAAAACCCCATTCAAAACGATGCTGATTCCGGCTGCAATCTCAGAGTGAACTCCAATTTCAGCCAGGTGGCCAAACCTGGTGGACAGAGGGCCACACGTGGCTCTGCGGGCCACGCGGTCTCTGCCACAGCCACCCGAATCCACCGGCGTGGAGGGAAGGCAGCAGAAACGTGTGGGAACCGCCGGGCACAGCTCGGTCCAGCGCGACTTCCTTCACAGGAAGGAGCCAGTCTGCCAAGCGCTGTTTTGGGAGACACTCTTAGGAACACGTAATGAAGTATCATTGTGGTTTTGCTGTATGCGAATCCCGCGCGTGCTTCTATTCCCGAGATGTGCAAACACCAGAAGGGCCGCACTCCCCCATGAGCGGCGGGCAGGGGAGCCCCTGCTTTGGGGGCGCAGGAGCCCCGGGAACCTGCCGAAATGCACACTGGTTCGCTACCTGCCTCCTGTTTGGGGCGATAAGGAGGCTCTTCTGCCGATTCGCAGAGAATCGCCGCACGCCATCCCGTCCAGCCCCCGTCTGCCCCCACCTCGCGATTTTCCCCGTGACTTCCATCAGCGTCCAAGGCTCTGGGGGTTTATCCCACCCCACCTCACTCCTGGAAACAGCCGCCCCTCCCTCGATTTGTATCCTAGAGTAAGTTTCTCTTCTCAGAGAACCTTCTCCAAAGAGCCCGCACCCGGACTCAAACGACCCCAGCCATAGCCGCCACCAGTGACCCCCGGCCACCCTGGCGGCTCCAGCACCCAGCTCTGAGCGCTGGCCTCGGTCCCTCCAGGGAGGCCTGCCCCTGTCCCCGACGGCCCTTCCCTCCCCGCCACGAGGACAGACCCTGTGTCTTGTTTGCGAGGGATTCCCGGACACGAGACATAACTTCTCCTATCGGAAGCATGTCGCGGAACGAAAACCTCGGGGTTCCGTGTGCCACCTTCCACGCACACACTCGGCCCCCCAGATCTACTCAGGGCCACCGCTTGAGCCAAGCCCTCTCCTTCAGTGTCGTCACAGTTCCCGGTACAAACACACTCAGATACGTGTTTTGCACAAAGTGGACCAGAAGCAGCGGTAGAGAACCTCAACGTGCCGACGGCAAAGAGCCGGCCGTGGTTTGTCCCCACAGAGAGTAAGAACCCCGACACGGAGCCCAAGGTCGATGAAAGTGAGGAGGGGTACACACCGTGCGGTCAGCCACCACGGTAACAGCACCTGCCACTCACAGCTGTGCGCCCCTCCCCCCCCGCCCCGTGACGCTCGCGACGTCGCCGACGGATGGCTTCTCGAGCTCGGGAAGGGCCCACGGCTTAGTGTCCTGGAACATCTGTGGACAGGTGTGCAGAGACACACGGACAAGGAGGCACCAGCACCCGGCCCTTCCACAGACCCGGGAAGCAGCAAGCATGCGCCCAGGGCTGCCCGCACGCTCTCCACCGGGCACCGCAGAGGAGGGGCCAGCCCCTCGGCCAACCCCACGGAATTTATACACAGCCGCGGCGTCTACGCCCCAAACCGCTCAAAGAGGTTAATGACGGGCGATGGGGCCAGGGACCCCTCCGCCTTCTGCTTCTGTCCTTCACGCGTGTAAAATTTCGGTGCAAAAAAGAAACACAGGCTGTGTTTACAGACAAACAAAAATCAGTGAGGACTGTTTTCATTCAGGAAAAAACAACACCTGGGGTGAGTCGAGGAAGGTATGCAAACTCAAAGACCGCCCCCCGCGCTCTGAAGGTCGACACTGATGTGCAGGAAGACAGAGCCTGTCACCAGCGACGCAGTGAGAGAGTGACCGCAGGCCCTGGGACCCACCAGCCACCCGACGGCTACCCGCCAGAGGAGGAGGGAGTACGCGGCAGACCGGCAACCACAGGCCTGGCTGCGGGGCGCGCCCTGCGGCTGTGGACAGCCAGGTGTGAAAACCAGACGGAGGGGGCGTGGCCCGGGGAATCCGTGTCAGAATTACTCATTTGTTTCCTTCACACAAATCTACCTGGAGAGGAGTACGAAAATTAGGTTCCCCCACCCCCAGGCGTCCTGATCATCGGAAGGAAGGACACTCAGGGTTGGGGCTCTCCACTGACCGCTGCCTCTGGGTGGCTCGGAGACTGGGAGACGTGGCAAGGAGCAGGGACGCACCTGGAATCCAAGGTCCAGGGACACATCTGGATCCAGCCTGACCCCTTCTCCTCCCCTAAAACACGTAACCCCCCCCCCCCCCCAGTGCCTACAGAATGAAGCACAAGCATTATCTGGTACAGGGGGCTCCACGCCCCACATATCACCATCCTCTATCACCCCAGCCTCTGATCGGACCCCATCTATGTATGCCCTCGCGCACCCCGGTCCTTGCCCGCGCGGTACCCCCAACCTGACAGCCCCTCCCTCATCAGGTGGGTTTCTGTGCTTCCTGCCCGAATCAGGATCCACCCTGCCTCAACCCCGTTCGCCGTTCCCTGATCCGCCGGGGGGCCCTTCTCTTCGGGGCTCGAGACAAGTAAGTCCTGCGCTGTGACTCTTCACTCCGTGCCTTCTTCAAGTCAAAGACCCGTGTTCTTGGGAAGCCCAGCACCCAGCATCGCCCCTAAGCACACAGGAGGCGGCAAAGACACGCTTCGTGAATATCGAGTACAAACGCTCTGTGGCAGCTCTTTCATTCTGGGCCCCAGGGGCTCTGTCCACCCTGCCTACCCTCCTCGGTCAGTGCCAGTCACGCCCCTTCCCGACAGCAGCCCGGCAGTGCCCCTCACCACCACGTTCAATAAGGTCCGGGGTGGGCCGTCGACGGGCTGGCCATCCTCCGTCACGGGCCGTCCCGGCTTCTCCTGCGGAGCTCGGTGAGCCGGGGACAGACGGGGCATTCTCTGACGGCGGTCATGCACCGCGTGGGTGAGAAAGGGCAGACGGAGGCAGGCGCACCAAGGAGCCCACGTGGTTGTGCGAGATGGCCCTCGGAGGAGCTCTGATATCGAAAACCCGCACTGAACCAACAGCAAGGACACGGAATCAAAGAAGCGGGGCCAGGGCGCGGGCTGGCCGCGTGGGTGGCACCCCTTCAGGTTCTCAGCCCGGGCCGAGGTCTGCTCTCATTCACTCGTGCATTTCCTCAAGTAGCGGACTGTGTCCCGGGGGCCAGGGTCCTTTCTCTCGCGGCGTTTATATCCGATGCGGACAATAAGAAGAAACCGGAACACGAGTAAACGAGGCCACTGTGGACGGGAGAAAGCCCAGTGAAGCCCAGGGTCCGGGGCGACGAAGTACAGTGACCCAGGGCCCCGGGTCGCTTCGCGGGAAAGGTCTGCCAGCATGGCCTCCGGGCTGGTTCCCCAGGGACGTGACAGCCTTCCACCTGACGTTGCGAGCAGAGCTCCAGGCCTGAGGCAGGGCCCGGACCCCACTCGACGGTGGGCAGGACGGAACCGCCCGGTTCTCATTTCGTTCCGGGCTCCTTCCCATCTCCCCGCAAACCTACCGTCTCAAACCTCCCCCCTTTCCAATTCGTTTACTCAGTTTCCAGACCACGGACGCATAACCGAACAGAAAACCATCTTCAGAATGCAAGGGGGTGGGACATGACTCGATGGCCGGGGTGGGGTCGTGGCGGCCGCGCCGTGACAGCCGGAGGGCCGGCTCACCCGAGGCCGAGACTGCAGAATACCACTGCTCAGTGATGCGAGCGGCGGGAGAAAGGAATCCCGGTTTTCAGGACTCCTCTGCATGCTGGGACAAAGCAGCCCGGGGTTTCTGGAGGTTTCGCCCACGTTCAGATCCGCCCGCTCTCAAGATGGTGACGGATTCAGCCCAGGGCCCGGGCGAGGGAAACCCACAAGCCTCCGAGCAGACCTTGCTGTGCCAGCCTTCCCACCCAGGGGCACAAGAGACCCCCCCCCGCCATCGCTCCCACAAACAAACCCAGGGACGGCCCCCCGAAAACCTGTGCTGTCAGAGAAGTCCCCCAAGCGGGGCAGAAAGAGCTTCGCTTAAGTCTGAAAAGGCCTGACATGAAGGACCGGGATGAACAAGCCGCCTCCTCGGTCTTTATTTTTCCACAGCTGGGAAGGGCCTCTCCCGCTGTGTTGTTTTTCACCTCCGCCCACTTGGGGCGGGGGGGGG
>NW_024412433.1:5518089-5531471 GCF_014898765.1 Herpailurus yagouaroundi
AGAGGACGTCCCCCACGGAAACGAGGCGGACGCCAAGAGAAGGACGTTACCGAGTTCCTCCAAGTCAGCTTCTCCAAGACAGGCCACCGGGAGCAGATGAACTGTTGAGAGCGGGTGGGAACCCGGGCCGGGGAGGCCGTGTTCGCTCAGCAGTGCAGCGAATGCCTTCCCCCCTCACCCGGCGGCCCGGGTGTATCCTGTAGTGTGACACCAACCCCTCCCCCTTTCCTCTTCTCAGATCGCAGTTCCCAGAGGCCCTCCTCAATCCCTACTCACACACACACACACACACACACACACACACACACGAGGCAGAGGAAGACGCCTCGATCAAGTTAGACTTCGGGGCGATCCTGCAGATCCTGCAGGGAACCTGATGAAACCTGCACCTTCTCCCAAGAGATCGGAGCAGAGGGGGCTGAAGCGCGAGCCTCCCTGCGCCCCCACACCCACCGGGCACCCGGGAGACCCGCCTGAGGCCTCCAAGGAGCTCGCAAGCCCAGCGGGAAGCCGCCTGAACGGGGCTCTCCACGCTGGACCCTGAGCCGTCTGGGGGTCCCTACGCAAACGCCCATCTCCAGGCGCGCGCGCGTGTATTTCGGGGAGCGGAGGTGAGCCCAGATGCCGGTCCGGCGATTCACCGAACCCGCGCCCGGGTGTGCGGGGCGGGGGCGGGGGCGGGGGCGGGGGGAAAGGCGGCAAGACTGGACTTGGCCCCCCTCCGGCCCCTGCCGGGCACTTACCATCATGAGCTCCTTCTGGAAGGACTTCCGCTCTTTGTTCTCCGTGTTGTTACAATCCTCCTTGAGCTTTTCCAGAACGGACGCCACCCGCTCGGGCTCGCTGTCCAGCTCGGCCCGGCAGAAAAAGGTGAGCGGCAGGTTGCCGTAGCCCAAGGCATCGGCGAAGGAGCGCCAGCTGCTGACGTTCTCCATGAGCAAGGTCCTGACCGAGGCGTAGATGTAGGTGAGGAACTTACAGGGTCGCAGGATCTGCTCCAGCAGCACCGAGGTGCTCAGCTCGGGCCCCGAGAGGAGGCTCGGCCTGGCCCCGCCCACCACCAGCACGTTCTTGGCGTGCACGAGGCCGACCTTGCCCTGGTGGTAGCCGATGTACCACTCCTTGGTCCACAGCTGCCCCTTCAGCCGGATCTTCTCCTCGCTGAGCAGCGCGACGCTGTCCCCCTTCCTGTACTCCAGCAGGTAGTGGTTCTTGCTCTGCCGCACCACGGTCTTGAGCAGCTTGCCGAACTTGAGGCTGGACACCGGGCGGTCCTGAAAAGTCGGGTATTTGGTGGTGGCAGCAAACGGGGACAGGATGATTTTCCCGACCTCGTTCTTCTTGAGAAACCGCCTCTGCCCGGAGGGCCTGATGGCACTTTTGGGGGGCGGCTGGGGAGTCTGCACGCAAAACTGCGTCAGGACGGCCTCCTGGCCGCCCTTCACCTGAACCCGCAGGGTGAAGTCGGACAGCTCACCAGAGCTCTGGCAGGTGATGGGGAAGATGAGGCGGCTCACCTTGCCCAGCTTCATCTGGAACCCCCTCACCACCTTGGCCTGCCCGCTGGCCTCGACCTCGTAGTTGGTCATGTTGGAAAACATGCAGACGTGGAGATCCTGGGGCCTGGACAAGACGAACTGGTGCTTACCCCAGAGCTGCAGGGCCACGGGGGCAGGGCTGGGGGCCTGGCGGGTGACCTCGCTGACCAGCAGCGTCTTCGGGGCGCAGTCGTGCCCAAAAATGGTCACCACGGTCTTGAAGGATGGGTGAATGTGTTTGGGCCCATAGAGGCCCACGGTGATCTTCTTGTGGATGAAGTCCCACACCGTGGAAGGGTAGAGAATGTTGGGGCCGTGGGCCACAACGGCCAGGTACATACAGGGCTCTAGGTTGTCCAGCTGCACCTGGACCGTGTCCCCATAGCTGTAGGTGAGTGGGATGGGGACATAGGGCCCCTCCTTCAAGTCACTCCTCAGGCACTGGAGACCCACCGTGCTTTTGCTAAAGATGTCGTTTTTCACCTCGGCCGACACTTTCATCTCCACGATGATGAAGGTTTTCACCTCCAGGGTGCTCACCTTCACCTCCAGCACCGGGCTGACGCTGCTGCACCTGTCGCTGTTGAGCTCCAACGGGGGGTCCAGCAGGGCTTTCATGGAGATCTGCTGCGTCTCCCCCGGGGCCACGTGGCCCTCGGGCACGTGGATGCTGATGCCGCTGTCGGGCAGCTGCACGGCGCCCCCGGAGCTGTCCAGCTTGCACGCGATGCTCGTCTCCACCGCCTGGGTCTGGCCCCACCCGGGGCTCTGGCCCAGCAGGTCCAGATCGTGGCAAGACCGGGCCAGCTTCCGGTGGCTCAGCCAGGCGGCACGGAAGTCCTCCCGGCTCTGGAACTGCTCCGGGGCCGGGGATTTCAGGCCCGTGAAGAAGCCCGAGGAGTCGGGGGCGTCGGACTTGGCCTGGAGGACGGAGAGCTCCGACAGGCTGTAGGAGCGCTTGCTTCTGAAGAAGGGGTTGTCCCGCCTGCCCGGCGCCTCGGCCTGGAGGCGGCCTGCGGCCGGCAGCTCGTCAAAGATGTTGCCGACGCTGTTGGTGGTCGCGGAGCTGGATTCGGTGAACGAAGACGTGCCCGTATCAAAAAGGAGCAAATCCACGGTGCTTCTGGGGGTCAGCTCGTCCAAGCTGGGCATCGCCGGCGCGTTCCCGTTCAGAAACGGGTTTGTCTGGGCCCCGTTCCAGAAGGGGTTATTGCTGTAGGTCTTGCTCGGTCCCTTGTCCTCTGTCCACCCCCCGAGCAGGTCTAACTCCTTGGCCACCTCGTCTGGGCTGTCTGGAAGATGGTCGATCACCCCGCTGTCGCTCAGGGTGGAGTCCCGGTAGTTCAAGGGCTGCACGTAGGAGGACGGGATGTAGCCCATCTCCGTGGTGCTGTGGGCGTACCACCACTCCCCGCCGGACGCGTCCAGGACGTAGAGGTGGTCGCCCTTGGAGAACTTGAGGGTGGTGAAGTTGGCTGGGTGGTAGTCCTTGATTGCGATCACTTCCTTTGCATTCCCGAACGGTGTGGGATTGTCTACGAGCAAGGCACTGGGGGAAGGCACTGCATAAAACACAAAGAAACAGGGGGTGAGGGCGAGGCCCACGGGCGCCGCGGAGCCCTGGCCGGAACCAGGGAGGAGGGAGAGCGCTCTGGGCGGCGAGGGCAGAGCGCCGGGCGGCTGTGCCAGAAAGAAGTCCCAGGGAACTCCACTGTGCTCCCGAGGGCCGGCACCGCTGTCCCAGTCCGCTGGGCGGGAGGGCTCATACTCCCGTTTCCCCGGGATCGCTTCGGAAACGCCATCTCATTTTTAAACCTTTTTTAAGCTCTACAGATTTTATTTTTAAGTGACCTCTGCACCCAACGTGGGGCTCGAACTCACAACCCCGAGATCAAGAGTCGCAGGCTCCACCGACTGGGCCAGCCGGGCGCCCCCGATGCCATCGGATTTTGGCCAGAGTTTTCCTCATGTAACTGACTTACCCGGAGCTGCCACTGGGCCGAGAGAGAAGCCGAAAGTGACTGGCTTAAAACCTGTCACATTCTGAGCGGGGTGACCCATGGCCTGTAGCCAGGGACGGGACACGAAGAGCCTGGAATAGGATCTGAGTTCGTGCGCTGGTCCCACGCTCTGCCTTGAACGCAGAACACGTGAATGGGGGGAAGGTTCCCTGACAAGCAGACCCGTCTCTTACGTTTCCAAGCTGAACCCACTCCTCATCAAAATAAGACTTTGGAAGGGCGCCTGGGTGGCTCAGTTGGTTAAGCGTCTGACTTCGGCTCAGGTCATGATCTCATGCTTCGTGGGTTCGAGCCCCGTGTCGGGCTCTGGGCTGACAGCTTGGAGCCTGCTTGGGATTCTGTCTCTCTGCCTCCTCCCTGCTCATGCTCTCTCTCTCTCTCTCTCTCTTAAAATAAATACACTTAAAAAAATAAATAAAGTAAGACTTTTGAGGCCGGTGCCTTCCAGCCTCCTTTAAATGATCATTCAAAATGACAGCTTGGAAAGGGGCTCTCCCGCATGCCTTGAAGATGAAAGGTTTATGTCCACGGTCATTCATGTCATCTCCGAGCAAGTGTTTAAGTCTGAAAACCCCCCAACTCGTTCAACAGCGACTCGAGCTAATTTCGGGTTCACGGCGTTCAACTATGTGTGCTCCCGATGTAGACAGCAACGGGAACCACGAAAGTCAGCTCAACAAGGGGTGTGTGTTTTGGAAAATATCGGACGATGAAATACCTAAGTGTCTTCTCTCCCACCCATACATGACAAAGCACATCCAGAGAAGGAGGAAAGCACCTTGTGAAAGAAAAGATAGCCCCCACCCCAGCTGTGCCTTGTTTCACAGGGTTTAGGGATAGTCTGGCTTCCTGTAAAAAACGTTAAGAAAGGCCCGTATTTTTAGTGGAACCTACACCCACGTCTTCTCTAATATACGATGAAGTCAAGAAGCGTTCTATTCTACCAAACTGGCCCTCCAAAAAAACAGCGTCTGCCAGTTTCCCTTTCCTTTGAAAAGAAATAATGGAACTGGAATTGTATTTCCTTAGCAAAGTCTGGGGAAATAAAGCAGGAAGTTTCTGTTTGTTTCCATGAACCAAGTTAGAGAGAGAAGCTTGGTAGAAAGCTCATCTGGGCGGTGAAGGCCGTCGCCTCCCGCCCTGCATGCGGGGCGGTGGGGAGAATCTGGCTCTGGGTTCACCGGGCACGGGCTTCCATCCAGACCTCAGGAGCCCGACATACTCTCTCAACAGGCTCTGGTGGAGATAACGTTCTGATGATGTGCTTAGCATAATGATGCCTAAGGACACACAAACTGTTATGTTAAAGGAGACATCGTCGCCACCCCTCCTAATTTTATTTTCTCCGTAGCACTTATCATTAACCAATATACCACGAATATTTTAGTGGGGGGGGGGGTGCTGCATCGCCCTATTAGGGTGAGAGCCCTCTTAGGGTGTTTTGCTCACAGTGGTATTCCCGGAAGGCAGCCTGCCACATAGCAGGTGTTCGACAAATATTCGTGGAATGAATGCTCCTCCGGTATGCACACACCAGAGAGGCCATAGTCATGTGCTGGGGTCAAGGTGTCGGCCAAAGGCAAAGCCAGAGTTCTCCGTGGCTGTGCCCTGCTATAAAAATCACCCCAAGGAGAAACCACTTCACAGTGAAGGGAGGGGAGTGAATAAACACATTCAAGTGAAAGAGAAGGACCCTGAGGGAGAGGTGGGGAGACAGGGGACGGGTCAGGCTGGGGTCGGGTGACAACAGCAGACCGCTCTTGCTTTGTTTTCCAGCCACCGTCTCCTGTAGTAGAAACCACTTTGTGTTTCCTTGACACATCTAATGAAAATGTCACATGAAAATTAAAACCAAATGAAAATTAGAGCGCGTGCCAGCTATTAAAATCTTGTTAGAGTCCCTCAGAAGTTATATCCCTATTATGTTCCCCAGAACAGTTCCCTTAGAGTGATATTTTTAAAATTAAAAACCAAAGCTATTAAGCAGGCTTTGTATATAGCCTAAGAGAACGTATCGATGCAAATTATCACTTTGGTTTCAACAGACTGAAGAATGAAAATGGTTTCACTTAAAATTCCAAGCACTCCCCTTAGCAGAGAAGCAGTAACATATTTCACCCAAGGATCAGGCTCATCCAATGGGAAATGGCGATCCTTCCGTGGAAATGGACTGTGGTATGAGCTCCTGCCAGACGGGTCCCTCCATCAGTCAACTGTCACAGAGCACCCGGGGACACCCGGTGGGGCGTCTATCCAATCCAACGCAGGAGAATCCCTATCGAATCCCATCTTAATGAATTCTGGGGAGTGCTGCTCAGATTCACAGCTATCTCTGATTTCCGTACGAAAAAAAAAAAAAAAAAAACCTTGCGTGTCGGGAAGTTCAGTGCACTGAATAATACATTTCTTACCCCTCCGCCTCGGTTCTTATACGGGCGGAACATTTATCAGGGGGCAGAGGATTTCACAGAGGACACTTTGGCTGGAATACCTTCCCACCTGTCTACCGTGGGGACGCAGGGGAGGCCACCCGCTGCCCTTGGGAAATGGGTTTGGGGCTCCCCCCCAGCGGACCAGCCCCAGCTCACATCCCAGGATGTCTCCTTTATCTTTTTCCCACAATCGGGGTGTTTAGGACTCTGATGCCTCTCAGATCATTATCATAATTTTGAAAAATTCAGCTCTCTCCTTTCGAGAACCCGGCCCAAACCCCCACAATTTATGCTCACGTTTTCCAACTTTAACCATGATCAGCTAGGCTATAAAGAAAACAATGCCCATTACTGGGCTATGAAAAATAAATGGTTCCATTATTTATAAAACTACCTGGTAACTCTGTTACTGTGATTAATAAAATCTCATGACTTCTTTTGCCAGTATGTGTGTTTGAGGAACATTTAAAGCAGTGCTCAAGGCTCCCAGCATAAAGCAGAGGCAGGAAGCGACTGAGGATACAGTGAAGGGAGAAGGGATTAGGAAGAGACAAATGGGGGACATACGGTTGTTAGGACATCAGGGAAGAGGGCCACAGTGTGACCCAGGAGACAGCAGTTTGGTTCAAGAACTATTCACTTAGCACTGACTTTGTGCCAAGTTAAAGATACAAAAGTAAAGGTCTGCTCCCACTGCTCAGCTTGTACTCTGGATGGCCCAGGGGGTAACCTCAACACGTTGTGGTCAACGCTGTAGGGAAGCCGCCTAACGATGGATGATGAGGATGTAACCCATGACACCAGTAAGCACCTAGTAAGGTCAAGGTGGACTTCTAGGAAGAAAATGACCCATCCATCTCACTGACCCAGTTGTGTCTGTTAGAGGAACCCAGAGGCTCAGGGTGATTGACCCTGGGGCCACCTCTAAACCAGGGGTCAGCGAACAACGGCCCCTGCGCTGTTTTTGTAAATAAAGTTTTATTGGAACACAGCCATATCCATTGCTGACTCTCTCCTGTGACTGCTCTCGAGCTGCGGCGGCACAGTGTGACGGAACCCGGAGGGCCTACAAGGATGAACATACTCCCTGTGTGACCCAGGTCCCTACCTTAATGTCACCCAAACTCAACGAGAGGAGAAAAGACAAACATATTCTGTATGAAGAAGTTTCATCACCAACGGGGAATTCATAACCTCCCAACCCACCAACAAAACAAAACAAAACAAAACAAATGGTTATTGTTCCAGGGCTGAATGTGTCGTCGTGAAGTTTAGAGAGCTAAAACTTAACATCTGAATGGGGCCTTGAGACCCTTGAAGGCAGAGAAGTCCTTGGGTCTCAGAGCACTTACAAATCTGCCCCCTCAGCCACAGCTGTGTCTCTTGGGAGCTCACCTTTGACATCATTAAAGCTCGTTTCTGAAAACCCTTCGGTCAGGTCAATCAGGGTCCCCTCGGACTTGCACCGAGGGAGGCCGCCGGAGTTGGCCGCTCGGATCCGCTGAGCTGCCATCTTGAAATCTCTTCCTGGGGGGACCGGGGACCGCTAACGTGTCATATCTCCTCCTCCAGGTATCCTGGCGCTCGCTGAAGCTCTCCTCAGGCAACCATGCCGCACACGGGTCAGCTGGGCGATGTGCTTCTTCCTGAAAGTGGGGGGAAAAGGAAAAAAAAAAAAAAGGAATTTCCCTTGAGCAAGCGCGACATAGGTTGGACAGGAATTTTGTGGGCAGTGGGAGTCCTCTTTCTTCCAGGGCCATTCCAGTCAAGACAGACCCAGGACATTCTTCCTGGCCCGAGAGAGCGAGGGGGGGCCCACTCCCCGGATCCTGTGCACACCCTGTTCCCATCTCACCCGCTGTGCGGGCGCACAGAGCCGGGCAGCGCATCCTGGCCTGCTGTTCGCACCCTCTCTTCCTGGGGTACAAAGGGGCTTGTGAAGTTTGTTCTAGCACCTGGCCGGCCTGTTCATCACGAAGAGGGGGACGAACGGGATCTGTAGACTCCACGTGGCCGGTTCCGGGGTTCAGGGCAGAAGAAATGAGTCCGTGTGCCCAGACAATGGCTGGTCCCGTTAGAGGCATAGCCCCGGCCGCGATGCTGGATACTCCGGAAAGCAGCACTCAGCACAGCACCTCCTGTGGCCCCGCCTCGGGGGGGGGGCGGGGGGGCTGCTCCCTGCCTGCCCACGCTCCCCTAAAATCCTCCCTGGATCCCCAACAACCGACAGTCCTAAATAAGACACACACGTCGCCACTTCTGCGCATGAGGCCTTTGCGGAACGTGTGCCCCTGAAGCTGGCATATGTGCCCAGACGGTGTCACCGAGCCTCCAGAGCCACTCTCGGGCCTGTTTCTTTCCGGAAGGGGCACAAAGGCATCTGGGGGGCTCTCTCAGGAGATGGTGACGTGATCAGCTGTGGGATGACCCTGGCCAGCCCACGGAGGGGAAAGAAACAGCCAGGAGCCAACCTCAAAGCGGCAAATACCCCATGCTCTTCCCCGGAAACGGGCGGCCACGCCATAGCTGGCCGCACCTGTCGGGGCACGGAGGGACCCGAGGGCAGGCGAACTGTCTCACCACGGCTCGTGTGACCGGTCTCCGGTCCCTGGCTCCCTGGCTGCGCCCTTCAAGGACGGCTGGGAATACGGCTTCTGGCCCAGATGAGTGGCCTTCACCAATGAGAGGGACCCGCATGGCCCCAACACCGCCTCCTGCAGCGGCAGGGGGGTGGGGTGACCTAGCCCGTCCGCCTCTACCCTTCCCCCAGGCTCCGCACGCAGCCTCCCGGGGGCTCAGTGCCAACCGTACAGCGAACACACGCAGGTTTGCGTCCAAGCTCTGCCGTCCGCGGGGACGTCTTGTGTTCAGCGTTTAAGTCGGTGGCCTCAGTTGTTGCACCTGTGACGCGGGGCCAAGACAGCACTGCCCTCACCAGTGTGTGGGGAGACTGAATATGAGAATCCGTGTAAGGCGCTTGGAACGGGGAACAGGGGCTCACCGCGGCCCCGGGCGTTCTCAACCACCGAACGCCACACTCCTCACTGGAATGCTCTTGGAGAGAAGGGGGAGCGGAGCTGGCCGCGGAGGCCGGTCATCAGGCCAGAGGTGGCTCTGTGCCCACCAGGCAAGACGTGGCCATGTGCATGGGGAGCCCGCGGGCCCCGGGATACAAGGAGAGCCCACCCCTGGAGCAGCCTGGCTTCAGAAAAGAAGCGTGATAAGATCCATCACTGAGGCGAGAGGATGTGAGAATCCTTTGGGTCCAAAAGACGGGTCTCACCTACTGGCAGGAAGAGAGAAAATGGGACTCGTGTATGGGGGTGGGGGGAGGGGATCGGAGAGGACAGGCGGGGGGGTGCGGGGGAGCTTCAGGACAGTTCTGAGACCATGACCTGTGCTTGCCGGGTAGACCTGCAAATTAACCACCCAAGATTCTAGGTCTGACGGTGCCTCCTGGAGATACAGCAGCCAGCCAGCCAGACAGACACGGCCAAAGCCAGCTGGCTGTGAAATCTGACTGGCACCCTCGGCTCGTCCCATGAGGGCTCCCCCCCCCCCCCCCCCCCCCCCCCCCCACTGCAGAGCTGCCCAGGGCACTCGGTGAACGGGGTGGGGAGGGGGAGGGCGAGTTCTTCGCTCTCACGGCGAACAGGGCTGGCGTGGCCCTGTTCCCGAGGACCCCGAGGCAGGCTGGGGGGGCCCCCGTGCTATAACACTGAGAGTCCAGCCCGATTAGCTGCCTGGGGGAGGCCCGGAAAGCTACCCAGAGTAAGGGACATGCCGGAAGGTTCTGGAGGCTGAGGAATGGTCGGCAGACAGAGCGGGGCCCGGGGGCTACCTGAGCGCTGGGGACCGGCGAAGTGAGGAGAGAGAAGGCAGCCCGCCCAGGTGGCAATGGGGCTGACCTTGGAGACCACGACCTTGGTCCTGGAGACCACGGGAAGTCACAGAAGCTTTCTGATGGAGGACACCTGGCCGCAGTTGAGCAAAACGGAAGCAGCGATGCCGTTACTGACAGTGCAGTTATGGACAGGCTGCAGAGGGCTGGGGGGGGGGGGGGGGAGACGGGTGCACGGGGCGATCGGCAGGGGGCACCTGCCCCAACACCCCCCACAAAGTCCTGCAGGGCGACTTGGTGTGGTCGTCGGAGGGGCTGATTTCATGCAGGGCAGGGAGAGCGAGAGCCAGCAGCTCCCCTGAGGTGCCTGCAGGACAGGGCACGGCTTCCCAGCGAGCACTCGGGAGAATCTGCGGGCTGGCAGATGGAACTGGAGATAAACGTTTACGAGTGGTCAGATTCCTGCATTCGCTATCACCACCGAGAAGGCAGCGGCGGCGGGGAGGGGGGTGGGCGGTGAATCCGGGCTTAGGGGTGAGCAGAGGAGAAAGCGGTTCAGGACGTCACTGGGATTTCTGGAGATAGATCATTGTTTTTGTTTACTGTTGATGGGGGACCTAGTTTTTTACCCTGAGCCAGCAGAGACACAAAGGCATGTTAGCAGTTACATAAAGAGATCTGCAGTCCTTTTTAAAAACAAAGATACCCCCAGAGAGGGTGCCATTCAAGGAAGAGATAAGCCACCGACTGTACATCCTGACAAGCCCAGCACTCATCAGCCAGGGTGAATTCAGTCGAGGCACCAGAGCGAGGCTCCCGGGCAGCCAGAAGCATCGCGTGCTCGCCGAGTTATCAACGCACTCGTTCATGCTACCCCTTCCCGGGAAGAGGGACGCTTGTCCCGTGGCGCTCAATGCCCTGTGTAAAGCCCAGAATGGCAAGTTTTCTTCAGAGACAATGGGAGACCATCCTTGGACATGTCCTGACAGCAAAGAGGGGAGCCGGCCCTCGCTGGACAAGCCTGGCAGACTCTCTCTTCCTGGAACCTGGAACCTTCCCTGACCAGATACCATCAGGGTGAGGGTTCCCAGAGAAGCTCCGCATCTCCACTCATTCCAGAGCCAGGCATGGAGAGATTGCTGGAGTAACTTGCCCAGGAGGCGGGTGATGCTCCAGGGGTGGGTGATGCTCCAGGAGGCGGGTGATGCTCCAGGAGGCGGGTGATGTTCTAGGAGGCGGTGAAGCTCCAGGAAGCGGGTGATGCTCTAGGGGGCGAGTGATGCTCTAGAGGGCGGGTGATGCTCTAGGGGGCGGGTAAAACTCCAGGAGGCAGCATGGACAAAATGCCTCGAGTTCTCCCTAGCCTTGCTAACTACCTCTCTCCAGACCCAGAGTGCACCAGGCCCGTGCTGCCGGCGGCTGTGGGATCCCCGATTCCTCCTGCTGTCCCTTACGGAAGCGCCCTTTTGTCTCAAGGCTGTCCCATCGACGTCAGGTCACTGCCCAGCTCAAAACTCCCTGGTGTTGCTTCCTGCTTTTAAATCCGCGAAGTTTGACCTCCCTGCCCTGGCATTCAGAGCCCCCCCACGACCCGGTTTCCACCTGCCATTCCGGGCCTGTCACTCATCTGCACCCCAACGTGAGTCAGTGACCACACGCGGCCCTGCTGCCTCTCAGGTGCGCCCGGCGCTCTGTGGCTCCTGCTCCCTGAGCACCCTCCCCTCCCCTGCGCCTCCAGGAAAACGGTCCTCTCCACCCTTCTCGCTCCACCCTCCTCCCCACAGGCCTGCAAGCTTCTCCAGTGACTCATGTGCTGCCTCAGATCTGCAGTCATCGTCCCCGAGCTCCACGTTCAAGTTGCCGGAGCTCAAGGAGCACGCCCCCGGGAATCAGTCCCTGCTTCGGTCAGAAAAGTCGTGTCGGGGTGAACAGCTCAGTGCTCCGATCCGCTTTGTCACGAGTTCGAGTTCGTGAAGCTTCCTCCCAGCACAGGACACTGTTGTCACGTGTTATTATGTCCACCAGACGCGATGCCATTTTCCCCATTTACGGTTTTTAAATTATTTGCTATTTTCTTACTATTTTCCTATGTGCGTACGTCTTTTAACGGGCCTGCAATCAAACAAACAAAAACCACGAGGAAGGTGATGTGAGGAACCATTCATCACCTGCCTTGCCGGAGAGAGACGGGGAATGTTGTTGTACGCGTCTCCCTTTGCCCCGGGGAAAAACTCTAAGGAGCCACGGGGTCACATGGCCAAGGCGCTGAGCCCCCTCACAGCCTCACCAGGAGACACGGCCGGGTTCCTGCTCAGCTGGACAAGAAACCCCAAACCCAGCTCACCGAGGGCCCCCTCAGAACGGAACCTCCCAGGTCCGAACCCAGCTCGGGGGCTGCCTCGGGCCCCCTCCAGGCTTCACCACCGCGGTCGTGGCTGAACGGCACGTTCAACCAGCCACAGAGCTCGGTCTCCCTCCCCAGCAGCTCCCTCCCTCCTCCCCTGTGCCCCAGCAGCCACCCCCCTACTCCGTGGAGGCCGGTGGGCCCGCAAGTGTGTGTACGCCCAACGCCACGCACGCCCCGTTCAGAATGCACCTCCGCCTGACCTTCCACGTTTACAGTAATCGGCATCGTTCCACCAGGTCCACTGTGTCCAACTCTGCCCTTGGGGAGCCTACCCCTCAGTTAGCCCTCAGAGTGATTTTAGAAGTCAGGACTCTCTTCAACGCCCTGCAAAAGCCTCTTAGCTCTTCGTGTGCTCACAATGCCCTCAAGGCCTCATATAAGGGGTCTTCGCTAGCTCTGTGGACCCTTTTCCAGAAGTTCTTTCCCTCTTCCCGACCTCAGGGCCTTTGCACCTGCTGTCCCCTCACCTGGGAGGCCCAAACCTAGATGCTCACCAGGCTTGATCCCTCACTTCATTCGGCTCCCTGCTCGAATGTCACCAAATCAGCAGGGACAGGTGCCTGCTCTGGTAACATCCCTAACCCCACCCTCTCTCCCTACTTTCCTTATGGACCCAACAAATCACATGCTGTCCTGCCTCCAGCCTGATTTCTCCAAGAGAATGTTAGCTCTAGGAGGCCACAGCACTCACCCTGCTTCTGCGTCCCCTCTGCTGTGTGAGACCCGCGTGGAGCAGGAGCACGAATGAATGAATTCTATTTGAATAAAGACAAAGGCTTCGGACACCATTTCGAAAGGTATCCCTGGGATAATCTTGCAAGAGTCAATATCCCCCGTGAATGTCTAGTGTCCCCCAGATGGCCACGTGACTTGATTATACAAAGCAGGATGAATCTGAGAATCCTAGCCTATTCTGGAAATCTACGTGCGCATTCTTAATCACTGATGGGTTCCCTTGGGGGGGGGGGGGGGCACCTCAGTCAGATGTGCCTGGATGGCACGACCTACAAGCCTGGCCACCCTCCCTCCGCTACAGTCAGTCAATTCTCCAGGACGGCCTGTGGCTGCACACACCCTTGCCCGGGGCGGCTGGCACAGGACCTCAGGACCTCTCAGAAGTGGGGGGGGGGGGGGGGGGGGGGG
>NW_024412433.1:5531571-5554914 GCF_014898765.1 Herpailurus yagouaroundi
CCCCCCCATCCTCCCCAGGCCACGCCTGGACTCGGGAACCCCCCGCCCCCTTGGTAGTAGTCAAGTCTGGGAAGACGGGAAGGGGCATTAAAGCTTCCTTGTGTCTGACTCATAACTAATGAGTTTTTGTTTTCTTTAGCGCAAAGGCTGGTTCATCTGCGGAGACAAGAGCCTGCTCCTAGCTCCTCCCCAGGAACGAGGAGGCTGGCCTCGGAACAGACAACATCGTTGTACATGCACAGAATTATTTCCAGATTCTCGAGGCAAACTTGGGAACCTAGGCCCAGCCCACCGGCCACCCATGCAGACCCGCCTCACTCCTCGGGCTCCAGATTCACAGAATATTCATGTGGGGGCCTCCTCTGCCAAGGCCCCGCCCCAGGAACATCGCAAAAGCAAAGCAACCGAGAAAACCCAAGGAACGCGAGCGTCTGCAGGGTCCCTGACTCAGGACCCCAGGGTGTGTGTGTGACACGCGGGGCTCCCCCGGTGGCCCCGACCTGAAGGTGCAGAGGGCACGCTGTGGGCCCGGCCCCGGCCTGCGGGGGAACCGGGGCACCCAGACCGCTCTGGGTTCCTCCCCGGTGAGTTCTGTTCGTGCCTTCTTGGAGATGACTCATCTCCACATTTGATTTTAATTTCTGGAGTAAGAGTGTCGTGTTGATTGCATCAGATTTCCTCCGGGTTAAAAAGCAGGCACGAGTTTCAACCCGCCCTCGGTGATTTCGGTCCCCGGACCGTCAGCACAAACTGCATCCCGTGTGCCCAACTGGCTCACTCCCCACGCAACAGCGGCCTCCGGAGAAGCAAGGTCATTCGGAGACCCCCCCCTCCCCAGCTGACCTGTGTCCCCGTAAGCAACAGCCCGGAGCCCGACGCCCCGGGGCCCTGACCCCACGGGCCAGCTGCGGACAAGCCGCCACGCGTCCCAGCACGCCTGTGGGGCCTGCGGGGGCCGTTGGGGACACCTGATTCCCACAGGGGTCACACCGAGGACACCGGAAGGTGGGAGCCCGGCAGTGACCCGGCGAGGCCAGGGCAAGCCTGTGTGCCTGCCAATATCTCGGTCACCTCTTTCCCTCTGAGGCAAACAGCCCTGCGGGAGGCCCACTCCTCCCAGCTTCCCAGCTCTCTGCCGCGTCCTGACCCCCGACCCGTCCGGGCTGGGCAACGACCCAAGTGGAAAACCAGCACGTGACCTGTGTCCCCTTTCCAGGCTTGCTCTCGGTTGGCGGGGACGGCACGGGCTCCAGTTACGAGAGGGGAGCGGCCGGCCCAGAGAAACCCGAAGCTTCCACGCCACCTCGCACAGGCGGCTTCAGGAGTCTCCTCTCCGGGGCTCTGCCGCTGTGTGCACCTGCAGCACGAGACGGCGCCTCGTTCTGGGGGTGCCAAGAGCGTGGGTCCACTGGCGGGGGCCCCGGGGAATTAGCTTCCCTGACCCGTGTCGGGAGTGGGCCTCACTGAGGCTGGACGCCCGGGTTTTAGTTCAGGGCAGTGGCAGCAGGGGCCACTCGGGGCCCCCAGCACTTCCGTGAAAACCCACCGAGCGCCGGCTTCTAGAACAGGGCTCTGTGCTCAGCAGAAGGAAACGTGAGAGCAGACGTGTTCAAGGCACCCACGCCCGAGGCACCGCTGGGAGCCTAGAGCTTGGAGGAGGGGAGGTTCTGTGCGCTAGATGCTAGAAGGGGCACGCGCGGAAGCCCTTATCTGTTCCCCCAAAGCTCAAGAAGCACCTCCCAGGGCCCCACGGGTGGCAGGGGTCCCTCGGGTTGCGGGGTGCCCACCCACGTCCCCACCTCTCACTCGATGCTTCTGTTGTCCAAGGAGTGAGGGCCGGGCAAGACGGCGTGTTTCTCCGGCCAGTGACAAAGGAGGATACCCCGGATCTGGAGCGTCCCAGGGCTGGGCCTCCGCGGCCCAGCTTCCCCCTGCCCGGCCTCCTTCGGCCAGCGCCCTGCCGCCCAGGGTCCTGGGGTGAAATCCGCAGTCCCAGGCTCTTCTCCCCAGTCTGCCTGCATGCTCCTTCCCATTTCCCGGACTCTCGCCAAACACAGGAGCTGCTCCTCTCGTTTGCCTCCTGACAAAGGCAAGTTCAAGGCACCCCTGAACTCACCCGGGCGCCTACTTTCTCCCCCATTAAAACCTGCCCATCTGAGAGGGGCCCTCGGCCAACAGGGCCCTTGCCAATGGAATCCCATCTCCATTCCGAGCTCTCAGTGTCCCCTCTGGGCACCGGCCGCTTTGAGCCTGAACATCACAGCTGTTATCATGCTCGTGACTTGGTCCCCTGACGACCACGCTCGTTTCCTTGCAAGCGGGGGACACGGTTCCTCGGATTCCCCGGCACTAAACACGGGGCTTGGCCCAAGCTGTGCGTGGTGTCACCTGCTGAATGGACGGATGGCGCACGCGACCAGTTCTTCAGCACCACGGGGCACCGAGGGCCGCCAAAAGGCACAAGCGGGTGGAGTCCCTCGTCCCTTCCCTCCACCGCTTATCATGTAGCTGGGACAGCAACACGCGTGACACATCAGGAGGAGAACGAGGTGGGTCCTACCGCGTCTTCCCGGCACGCACGGGACCGGAGGCCCACAGACCTCTTGGTTCGCCCGTCATCCCGAGCACGTTATGGTGGCTGCTGGCCACGAATGGTGTCTCATTAGCCTGCTGCGGAAAACGGCTAGAAGTTCAAAGAATAACGCTCATGTGGCGCTCGTCAAGCGCGGGAGGTTCGGGAGGTCTGGTGGTCTGCGATCTGCCACGCTGGGTCACATGGGAAGGCCGGGCCACCTTGTGACGGGCCTGGCGGCAGACGGGCTGTGAGGGAGGGTCTTGTGACCAGCCCAGATGAGAAATACTCACCACCCCTGGTCCCCGGCCAGTGGCCAGGAAGAACGAGTGTGGCCATCTCTGAAATGCAGTCAGAGCGACGAGAAGAGAGGTCCGCTCACTGGCCTGGGGGCTGCTGGTCAGGGGACGGACGCCCGTCTGACACGGTCATCAAAAGGCAAAACAGCAGCACTAAAAGGGGTTATGATTTCTAAATGTGGGTCATTGATTAACTGTCTTCCTTAAATAAAAAAAAAAAAAACAACTAAATTAACAGTTGTCTTTAGATCAACCCACTTTTTATAACAAGTGTATTTAAGGAAGTTATTTTATTTTTTTAAAATTTTTTTAAGGTTTATTTATTTTTGAGGCAGAGAGAGACAAAAGCATGAACAGGGGAGGGGCAGAGAGAGAGGGAGACACAGAATCCGAAGCCGGCTCCAGGCTCCGAGCCATCAGCACAGAGCCCGATGTGGGGCTCCAACCCATGAGCCATGAGATGGTGCTCTGAGCTGAAGTTGTACACTTAACTGACTGAGCCACCCAGGTGCCCCCTAACAAAATTCTTATGCAGAAGCTCTGTAAGAACAATCATTTTTCTTTTTTTTTTTTAAATTTTGTTTAATGTTTATTTTTGAGAAAGAGAGAGAGAGAGAGTGAGCAGAGGAGGGGCAGAGAGAAAGGGAGACACAAAATCCAAAAGCAGGCTCCGAGCTGTCAGCACAGAGCCCGGCGCGAGGCTCGAACTCACAGACCGTGAGAACATGACCTGAGCCGAAGTCAGACACTCAACCGACTGGCCACCCGGGCGCCCCTAAGGAAGTTATTTTATTTTTTAAAAAAAAATTTTTTTTTCAACGTTTATTTATTTTTGGGACAGAGAGAGACAGAGCATGAACGGGGGAGGGGCAGAGAGAGAGGGAGACACAGAATCAGAAACAGGTTCCAGGCTCCGAGCCATCAGCCCAGAGCCCGACGCGGGGCTCGAACTCACGGACCGCGAGATCGTGACCTGGCTGAAGTCGGACGCTTAACCGACTGCGCCACCCAGGCGCCCCAGGAAGTTATTTTAAAGGCAGCTTTCTGTTGCTTTGAAGAGGAAGCTAGTCGATCCTTTCAAAAAATATTCCTTAGATACGCGGATAACTTTTCCAGAATACATTAACTTGGAAACAGCGTTTTCAAGGTTCGTGTTTGATACCACTCTGGGAAACGAACACCTGGCCGGTGCCACTCTCTATGCAGACAAGGAAGCGGAGGCTTATCTGGTTTTCACGGAGAGAGACTGCCCCTGAGGTTTGTTTCTGAGACCCCGATTAAAGTGCCAGATTCAGACAAGGAAGAGACGGGAGGCGGCTTCCTCGGTTCCACGCTGCCCCGACCCCACGGACCGCTCTCGTTCATGACACGTGCAGGCCATGTCTGAGGCTCAAGTTCAAGGCAGGGGTTTAACATCCTCAAGACATGGCAGGAGCCGCAGAAGCCAAAAGGGCCACGCGGATGAGTGACCGTGTTTGCAAAACTCCGCAGGCAGAGAGCAGGGCTGAGCCCGCTACACGGCACAGCTGAAAACCAGCCACAGAGGCGAGCGGATGCCAGACATACTGATCCACAGCCTCCCTCCTGGCCTTTCCGATTCAACGAACCTTGCAACGCGGGCTGCCTGATGGGAGCTGAGCGGGAGACGGGAAAGTCAACACAGAAAGTTTCATGAATGGGCTGGCTAGCTCCGACCCGGCCGGCTGGGCCTTCTCCGTGGTTCCGCAATCGGAGAACACCCTGACCCTGCTCCTCCTGGCGGGAGCCAGATTTTTGCTGCTATAAATGGCCCGGCGGTGGTGACCATCTTTATAACTAATCTTCCTCAGCATTCTGGATTATCCTCTTAGGACGACTTTCTAGCAAGAGTATGAAGCGTTGCCAAACACTTTCCTGGAAACAAACACTAAAGTTTAAGTTCACATTCCTTCGGCCACGACGGTCAGAAATTTTCGAATATCTACTACTTCCTGCTTTCTGTTTTTAAAAAAATCACAGGCACTTGCTTTTTTATTTTATTTAAGCTTATTTACTTATTTTGGGAGGGGAGGGGCCAAGAAAGGGAGAGAGCATCCCAAGCAGGCTTCAAGCTGTTGGTGCAGAGCCCTATTCGGGGCT
This sequence comes from Herpailurus yagouaroundi, assembly GCF_014898765.1. Classification (NCBI taxonomy): domain Eukaryota; kingdom Metazoa; phylum Chordata; class Mammalia; order Carnivora; family Felidae; genus Herpailurus; species Herpailurus yagouaroundi. The sequence continues at coordinate 5,536,561 of NW_024412433.1, forward strand.
CGATCCCATGAACGGTGAGATCATGACCTGGGCCGAAATCAAGAGCCAGGTGCTTAACCGTCGGAGCCCCCCAGAGGCCCCCCCCCCTTATTTCCTGCTTTATGACTATTATTTCGTATCCTTTGCTGAATTACAGCCTAAAATTTCATCCTAGCCATTGCAAATGTCTTCCCTGCTCGGCTGCTTTGTACATGCACAAACCCATTTGCTAACTTGATAAAGTCTCAATTATGCAGCCACGTATCAATCTTTCCTTTGTGATTTTGCCTGGAAACACAGAAAGGCCTACCTTAATGAAAAACCTGATAAACATTCACATCTATTCTCCTTTATTTAAAAAAATGACTTGTACAGTGACATTAACGTACAAGAAATTTATTGTGCTGCTCGGTGAGGAACTTTACAAAATTCATTACCGAACGGCTAAGCAATCACTCCTATGTCAGTTCCCGATCAATTCATCCCCTGCTGATGGATGTGATGTCATCTCAGTGCACTCAGTGTGGGCGGACACCGGGGTTTGAATCCCATCTATTCCGTGCCGTCGGTCTGCAAATGTTTATAACAACATCAGCCTGTATTTAGTACAGTAGAAGTTGGACCACATTTGCCTACCTGGAAGGTCCAGCAACTTTGTACTTCAGTCTCTTATCAGCAATTTTTATCTATTGTTTCTTCCCAACGAACGTTAAAATAATCTAATAAAATGTCTCCCCACCTCCTCATTCCCTCACAAAAGTAACCCCTCTGGGATTTTGTTGGCATGGCATCGGTAAGAATTGGCATCTTTATATACTTTATTTTCTTCTAGAAACATGGTGGGTCTCATTTATTTAAAAATGAGTCCCAGGGGGCGCCTGGGTGGCTCAGTCAGTTGGGCGTCCGACTTCGGCTCAGGTCAGGATCTCCCCGTTTCGTGAGTTCAAGCCCCGCGTCGGGCTCTGTGCTGACCGCTCGGAGCCTGGAGCCTGCTTCCGATTCTGTGTCTCTTCCCTCTCTCTGCCCCTCCCCTGCTCACACTCTGTCTCTCCCGCTCTTAAAAATAAACATAAACCAAAAAAAAATTTTTTTAAATGAGTTCCAGGATGGCATAGAGCAAAGACAGGCAAACTCTTTCTGTAAAGGACAAAGAATAAATTAAACTTTGGGGACCACACATTCTTTGTCACAAATCCAGGCAATTCTGCCTCCAAAGTGTGTTGATCTGACCCTTCTCTCACTCACTGCAGCAGCCCCCCAGCTGGTCTCCCACGTCTCATTCCCTTCTCCCCTGACTCCTAAACACACACTTTCCTTAGAACAGCTGGAGGTCTCCCCACAAAGTCTCTCCAGTGGCATTTCCCTGCACTTAGATTAAATCTGGCAGAGTTATCAGGGCTCCCCGATCTGGCCCCACCCAGCCTTCCATGACCTTCTTTCCTTCTTGGTACTTTTCCTGTTCCGAATGCAAATCATCTCTGCCCCAGGACCTTGGCACTGATGGTTCCCTTTGGCGGGCAATCTCCGTCCCCCCCGAACTTCACTTAGCTGACAGCTGTTGTCACTCAGGTCTTGCTCACTGCTTCAGAAGGTCCCCATGTAACCACTCACCACCTCAGCCACACTCACCCCGACCTCTCTGTGCCCGACTGTCCTCGCCTGCCCGAGGAAGGCAAAGCGGTATTGAGAGCTCCCACGACAGGTGATGCCCTTACGCGGTGCACGGGGCCTGAGGCACAGGAAAGAGTCCGCAGAGGTCAGAGGTGAGGCTGTTATCGGGACCCAGCGCCCATACAAGCCCTGTACTTTCCATCAACAAGTGCTCGGAGTCCCTGCGAAATATCCTTTTTCTTCCTTGCTATTGTCCAACTGCACCACCGTGGTCCAGAGCCCTACCGTTTGCTGTGGCGAAGAATTACACCAAGGTGGGTTCACGGGTGCCTCATCAAATGACCTCTGATACCTGCAGATAGGACTGCACTGCAAATAGGATCTCGGCGGATGATCCGGTGCAGACGAAGTGACTGGGACGGCCCCTCGTGCACTATGACTGGGGTCCTTATGAAGGGGAATATTGGGCACAGAGGCGGGGCAGTGGGAGGACACGCGAAGAAGCTGGCTGGCCACACACCAGGGGGAGAGGCCTCTCACGGCGTCTGCCTCACGGCCTCAGAGGGAGACAACGCTGCGGACCCCGTGATCTCGGCCGTCTGGCCTCTGGAGCCCCGAGTGTGAACTTGTCGCTTTCAGCCGCCCGGTCTGCGGTACTTTGTTACGGCGGCCCCAGGAAAATACACGCCTGTCCCAGCGTACTCCCCCCTGTGTCTCCCTCTCCGTCACATCTAATACGACCGGAACGCCAGGAAGCAGACAAGAGTCAAGGTCCTAAACCAGAGAGTCACGGACTCAACTGAAACATGTGACCTTGCCTCCACACTTCCAGAACATTCCATCCCCGGGTCCCCAGTGACCAGGGCACCGCTGATGAGTGCTCACCTCAGGCTCCTGAAGGAGGAGTCGGGGGTCGGCAGGCAAAGGGCAACCGTGGACTTGTACCTCCTAAGTGTTATTGGAAAAGTCTGGCCAAGTCACCTCAGCGGCCTCTCAAAGGCATTTTTTTTTAATGTTTATTTACTTCTGAGACAGAGAGAGAGAGAGAGAGAGAGAGAGACAGAGAGAGAGAATCCGAAGCAGGCTCCAGGCTCAGATCTGTCAGCACAGAGCCCGGCGCGGGGCTCGAACTCACGAACCGTGAGATCCTGACTGTGAGTCGGTTAAGCCCAAGTCGGACGCTTAACCGACTGAGCCCCCATTCATACGCTTGGCCCGGGCCTCCAGCCCCACAGCCGGCCCCATCCCGGCTCTGTCCTCGGCCGCGGGCCTCGGTCTCCTCACCCGATGCTCAGTAAACCATTAAATTATCGCCCGCGTCTTCCTCCTCCAACCCTCGGGCTGCAGTGGGGACTGAACTTAGGGGAGGTGACACAGAAAACATGGGGCTCCAGGGTCGATCTCAGCGTGAGCACCAGCTCGAGCTGTGTGCTCTTGGCCGAGTTACTGAACCTCTCTGAGCCACCGGCACCTGCAGAAGGACAGCAAAACCTGCCCTGCCGGGTGGGCCCACAGCGGGCCTCAAGGTCTATCGTGCCCCGCCGTGTTCCCTGGGGAACGGACACAAATGGGAACGGCACTGGTGTCCCCACACAGCTCTGCACCAGGGACTCGATTTCGTGGTGTCCCACAAGCCACAAATCCTCTGCATTTCCTCTTGGCAACGTCATCATCTATTCAAAACCAAGGTCCCCACTTTCTCACCTTTGAGGACCTCCTCCCGCCCCCACTTTCTCAGTGATGTCACTGCTCCAAGCTTGAAACTCTCAGCTGCGTGGTGCCTTCGCTTCCTTTCTATGAAACAGGGATAACACCATCCACCTCCGCAAAGCGTGCGGATGAAATGTGCGGATACGGAAGTGCCGGCTCCCCAGGTCGGGGTCCCCAGCCTCGGGACGTGAACATCCTGGACGGGATCGTGCTTTGTCAGGCACCCGGGAGGACGTTCAGCTGTACCCCTGGCGTCTCCCCACTAGCAGCCAGGAGTGTCCCCACTCCAGACCGCCCAAAATGTTTCCGGCCACTGCCAAACGTCCCCGGTGGCGAGAGCACCCGTTTTGAGAACCGCTATCCTCCGCGAGGGCTATGATTAATGTTATTTTTCCTTTCGATCGGAGCCACCGGCCAGCGTGATCCCCTCTCTGTCTCCTTTCTCTTCCGTCCACAGCCTCCAGCTGGTACGGCCCTCACGCGCCTGAGCCCCAAAGCGGTCCCCGTCACCGCTGCTCGACCCTGGATGTGCTGCTGACAAACACCCGTGCAGGCTTTCAAATACTTCCCAATCCAGAGACCTGCCAAGGCTCTCACGTAACCGCGACGCACAGACAGGACAGAGAATCGCCGAGCAGCCTGCACCCACGCGCCCACCCACCGAGGGGTCGCGCCCCAACACAGGACCAGCCTCAAGTGCAAATGGTAGGCTGAGGTGCCCCCCACCTGGCCTCCTCGAGACCCAAACAAACTCTACCGGGTGAGGACGTGGCCCTTCCCTGACACCCTTGAAATCCCTGCCCCCGTCTCTGTGGCCTCATTATTTGGGAAAAAATCCTCATTTGTTCTGCCCCCAAGATAACATCTGCTCACCCACCCCCGCTATCTCCCGCCCAGCCTCTCCCCTGGGACTGCCCTCATGTGTGATGCTGGGTCAGCCCACCCTCTGCCCGGCTAAAAGTATCCCCCCTGTTGAAAACCCAATGCGGCCTGCTCAGCCAAGGCTGTTTCCCTTGCCTGGAAGGTTCTCCCCGTCTGCTGCTGGCCAAACCCTTCAACCGATGCTCCCGAAACCGCTCTGCCATCACCGAGTCCCCCGCTCCAACTCCCAGCGCAAAGGCACCCCGAAGCAGCAGCCCTTTCTGGGTGCCACACACAGGTCCCGAGTCAACACGCCCCCCACACTAAACTCTTGGAGGCGAAGTTCGTTTGCAGACGTGCACGAGGCACACACAACAGGGCTCTTGGGGTCACTGGTCCCTCATCGGGTGCAGACTCCGAATGCCCAGGTGATGGGAGCTCTGCCAATGGATGGGCAACTCGGTCTTAAAGAACGCTTCAAGGAGCGCCTGGGTGGCTCAGGTCATGACCTCACAGTTCGTGGGTTCGAGCCCCGCATCGGGCTCTGTGCTGACGGCTCGGAGCCTGGAGCCTGCTTTGGATTCTGTGTCTCCCCCTTTCTCTGTCCCTCCCCTGCTCATGCTCTGTCCCTCTCTCTCTCTCTCTCAAAAATAAATAAACATTGAAAAAAAGAGAGAGAGAACACTTTGACCTTGAGAAGATCCATGTGTGTCCTAAGAGAAAAGTGGGGCAGAGCAGGGACCCCCGGGACGGTCTCCTGGTGTGGTTACCGTGCAGATAAACCTGCGGTCCCGATCGAGCCCAGCTCCGCTGTGGGGGGCCGGGGTCTGAACCGAACCAACCACAGAAACGCACAGTCGAGCGCTTGGGAACAGTCGCTGTGCATCGTGAGGCCCGGAGGGCACAGCGTTCCATCTTCAGAAGCAGAGCCCATCCTTTGGGTCTTGGCAGAAGCCCAAGGCAAGGGCGAGGAGACTACGCAGTAGCTCCACGTGTAGGTGGAAAGGGGGGCCGGGCAGGCGTCTGCAGGAGGAGCCGGGTCCCACCCATCTGCTCACCGGCTGCCCCCCGCCCGCTCCAGGCGGTCGAATCCCTCGAGATCCATCCGGCCGGAAGTGTCAGTCACATCCACCGCTTTGGGACACTTCCTGTGTGCCAGATACGGCAATCGTACCCCTGAGCCCACATGCCCGGGAGAAAAGAAGCCTCTGTCCACGGAGGGGGCCTGCCTGACGATGTCTGCGGGGTTTTATCCCTAACGGCCCCACGCTGGAAACAGCCCTGTGTCCACCAACTGGAAACGCTCACATGCGGCAACACAGAGGAAGCCCACGGGAATTATGGCCAAGAAAAAGCCCAACACAAGAGAGCACACACCATGTGACCCACGAGCATGGTGGAAATGGACTCTGGGAACCAGAATACTGGTCGAGGGGAGACGGCGGGATCGGCAAGGAAGAAGGGCCCGGAGAAGGTTCTCCGGCGACGGGAGGGTGGCCACGCGGGTGGAAGGGTGCGTGAAAGCTCACGCGCTCGGGACCAGTGCACGACGTGTGCAGATACAGTAACAGCACGCCTCGCTCGGCGTATAATGAAGCAACCAGGAGAGAAACGCAGAGCTGCTGACCCAAGTCAGAGAGTTCATCAGTCCCGCAGAGCTGAGAACCCAGGGTTCCGGGTCCCAGCCTGGGGCGCTCTCAGAGGGACACAGAACATCCACCGTGGCACCTCCAATGACGGGAGGGCTTCCCTGCAGTAGACAGAGCCCTCTGGTATCAGCTAGAATCATCTGCAGCCGATGCCCCAACCTGGCCTCCACTTGCCCACATTCGCCAAGGGGAGCGGGGGACGGGCTTTCCTCCTAGTCGAGGTTGAGGGGTGAAGGCTTCAGAGCCCCGGGCAAGGGCTTACGTGGCCGGCACTGTTACCGGCCCCCTCACCCACAGGACACACTCCCTGAGCCCCACGGCCCGCACCGTCCAGCGCCTCCCCGCTCGCGAGGCTGGGGCACAGTGGATGGGTCTGTTTCCCACGGCCGCTGGAATCAGTCGCCACGAACTGGGCGGCTTCGATCAAAGGAACTGCCCTGTCCCCTCTGTCAATCCTGGTCTCTCCTCGACCCCGGGAGCTCTGATCTCGGCTTCCACACCACAGTCTTCGCACAGCTGCCTTCTAAGGACACAAGTCACGGGATCAGGGCCCACTTGACTGCGGCGTGACCTCCAGTATGTTTTTTTCTTTTTTAAGTTTATTTATTTTGAGAGAGAGCGAGAGGGAGCGCGTGCACCTGTGAGTAGGGAAGGGGCAGAGAGAGGGAGAGAGAGAGAATCCCCAAGCAGGCTCTTCGCCATCAGCGCGGAGCCCGCTCTGGGGCTCGACCTCATGAACCACGAGATCGGGACCTGGGCCAAAATCAAGAGTCAGGCGGTTAACCGACCGAGCCACCCAGGCGCCCCAGACACGACCTCATCTTAACGGAACCGATTACATCTACAAAGACCCGGTTTCCAGCTACGTTCACCTTTCGTGGCTCTGGGTGGACACAGCTTTTGAGCGAGGCCACCGCACCTGGCACATCAACGGACACGGTGAGAGAGAGGGCCTGGGGCTGGCTCCTGCCAGGGCAGCCTGGTGCGCACCTGGGCCCGGCGGGCCGCGCAGGTAACAGAGGCAAACGGTGCGTGGCTTGGGATGAGGCCAGGCCTCGCGGGCACAGGGGTCCCCGGTAAAAGCAAGAGCCCACTTTCCTGGTGACGTGGGCCACCCGCCCCACTCAGATACGAGAGGCGCAAAGTCATCTCGGAGACACTGGAGGACACACAGGTTCGAGAAGAAAACACAAGGTGCACTTGACAGGCTAACTCTGGCTTCTCCCTCAGGCCCCACGAGAAGAATTTCACGGAGCCCCTAACCGGCACCTTTCTCAACCGGCGCACCCAGGGCCCGTTCTGGTGACCTGCCCAGCAAACCGGGTCACCGGCTCTGGTCCTCAAGCCCTGAACTGTGCTGTGATGCAGAGGGGGCACCGTGGGAGCTGGGTGCTCCGTCCCCAGTTCCTGTCCTTGCTGTCTCCTCCGGCCCGCTGTCCCTGGGGTGCTCCGCGAGCCCATGCAGGGCAGAAAGGAAGCTGCCAGGAGGCTCCAGACCCCTTACACCAGCAAGCTTCTCTGGGCGCCAAGGCCAACATCTGCAGTCACCAGCCCCGGCGCCCCAGGCACCATGGGACCCAATCACTTGACTACGACCGTATTTAAATGAGCGCCTCTCCAGCTGGGCTGCAAACTCCGGGTCGGCGAGGACGGTGTCCTCCAGCAGGCAGCCCCACAGCGCCCCGCACAGAGTGACAGCCGCTCAGCAAAGACCTGAACCAGTGAACGGCCCGCGGGTTGTCCCAACCTCACCGTTTAGGGATGTGGCTGCCTCTCCAAAGCCAGACTTCCGAGGTTCGCGGCCTTCCTGAGGCCCGTCTAGCACAGGCTGCTGTTCTGAAAACGACGAGGGTCGTCAGAAGGGGGGGGGGGGGTCGTCCTTAATTTCAGTCAACTACAGAGACGCATCGGCCACACGCCACGTCAGCTGCTACAAGAACAGAGAGAAGTAAGCCTGTTCCTGCTGAGCCGGCCGGCAGAAAGGCCGAAGGCACACGAACTCCCAACAGAAACCGTAACACAGGCAATCAGACAACCACACCCACCGCTGTCAGCTAAATGCACCCCCTCCCCCGACCCAACCGCGAAAAGATCCATTAGATCCTGACCCCCAGCGTCTGTGAACTTGGTATTTGGAAACAGGGTGCGCGCAGATGCGATCAGGTTGAAGTAAGGTTAGACCGGATTAGGGTGGGCCCTAAACCCAATCACAGGTGTCCCTCCGAGAGGAGGAAGATCGGGACAGAGACACCCAGACAGACACAGAGGGACGAAGGCCACGTGGAGACAGAGACAGATCCGAGAGATCGCGGCCACCAGCCGAAGACTGTCAAGATGGCGGGTCCCCCGTCGAGACTTCCCAGACGCCGGGAAGAGGCAAGGGTGGGCTCTTCCAGAAGAAACGTGGTCCTGCAGGTCTCCGGATTTGACACCTGCAGCCTCCTGGCTGTGAGAACTTGTTCCCGTGGTTTGAGCCACGCGGTTTGTGGACGCGAGCACGCACAGCGCCTGTTGGACACTGAGTGACTGGCAGGCTCTGTTCTAGGCGCCTTCCGCGCACCTGTTCCCGAGACAGACGATCACTGCCTCCACCGTACAGTCGAGAAACCGAGATTCGGAGAAGTGACCGAACTGGCCCAAGGTCTCCCCGCTCCCAAGCGTCAGGGCGAGGGGCTCCAGGACCTCCAGCAGACCTGCCTGCCCTCCCCCCGAGGCTGGGGTGAGCCTCGCCACAGCCAGGCCGCCCCGAGCAACGGGGCCGCCTCGTCTCTGCTGATCCCCAAGCTCACGTCTCTATGGCAGCCATCTGCCTCCCACACCCGCTCAGGACGGCGACTCGCTGGCCTCGCCTCCCCCCCTGCACCCTTGCATCCCCATCCCAGCAAAGGGCACCACTCAGAATCACCCGTCCTAGACGCCCCCTTCTCCAACCAGTTAGCACAGAAAACCGCTTCTGGAAAACAGGATTTCTCAACCCCGGGGCGACTGCCATCTGGGGCCTGGTCGTTTCTTGCCGTGGGGCTGTTCCGTGCATCGTGGAGAGGCGGGCGGCATCCCAGCCTCTACCCACTGGATGCCAGCAGCACTCCCAGCCCCAGCTGCGGCCACCGGTCATGTCCCCAGACACTGCCCAATGTCCCCGGGACAGCACTGCCACGAAGGGCCAGGCGGGGAGTTTCGCGGGCTCTGTGGGCCTCTACTGGGACCCCTCAGCTCCGCCTCCGAAGGCCCAAGACAGCACAGATGACGAACGGGTGGGCGAGGCTGGCTTCCAATAAACGTCTCCAAGGCAGGTTCGATTAGTAGAGATGATGAAACAGATCTGGAGAAGCAACGCGCCCCAGGACACACAGGTGCTGTGTGATGCCCCCGACCTTCACCTTCACCGTGATGCTACACAAGCCCTCCCCTATTACCTCTTGGTCTCTGCCCTCCTCTGGGTCCCCGGGCACAGCCAGAGGACGGAGGGGTGGCCCTGGAGGCCTGTGGCAGCACTCCTCTCAGTGGTCTGGACGCTGGTGGAGCAGGAATCTCCCCGGCTGGTGGCCCCAGGGGGCAAGTGAGGTGAGCTCGGTGTGCAGGGAACGCCGGTGCTGAGAATCCTAGAGGACTGGCTGCCTCCACCCCACCGGCTCCTTTCTGGAAAGTTTTTGTATCACCCTTAAAAATGCATTAGAAATAAAAGGGAATATGCTCTGTTTCCCATAGCAGTGCTATTCCGCGAATTTCTGACTGATCCATTCTTTACTAAGACCCAGGAATATTAGGTAGGATACCGCCCAAAGCAGCAAGTAACCCTTCAGAGATTTCCTCGGCCGCACCCATCTCCAAAGGGAGGGGGCGGGAGGGGAGGGGAGGAGAGGGGAAAGGAAGGGAGGGGAAGGAAGGGAGACAGAAAGGAGGAGGAGGAAAAAGCCTGGTTGGCTCGAAGCGGGAAGAGACAAAGGAGGCGAAGTCCAAGGCCCCACCGCCCACCTGCTATCGGCTTCCGTCTGCACCTGCTCTGTGGGCGGGAAGGGTCGGTGCCCAGCCCACACCCCGGTAGGGAGAGGGCAGCATCCTCGGGCGTCCTCCACCACAGCCAGCCCAGGACAGGATTAGTTAGTATCTGGAGCCAGGAGGCCAGAGCTGGGCAGCTGCAGGGGCACCCGCACCGTCAGGGGCGCGGGACACGACCTCGGGACGCCCAGTGCGGTCGCTTAACATCCGGTTGTCGGGAAGGGCTCAGTAAACATCTGCCTCTTCTTATTTTTTAAACCTTTCAAAAACTTTTATTTACTTAAATCATCTCTACACCCAACGTGGGGCTTGAATTCACGACGCTGAGATCAAGAGTTGCTTCCTCACCCGATTGACCCTGCATCTGCTTCTCGTCTGATGGGCCTTCCAACCGGGGGAGACTGGCAGCGACCAACCAGGTCAGTCGGGGTCTGAGAAGTGCAGGTTCCCGGGCCCTGCCCTGGAGTTTCACTGGGGTGGGAACAGGCTGAGCTGTCACTCGAGAGTCCTGACAGGAAGGGGACGGTGTGTTCGGATCAGCATCCTTCGAAAGGACTTTCACAAAGAAGCAATTGGGTGAAGCCCTGGTTCTTGGGACTGGCACGGGGGCAGGCTGGGGGAGCTGGAGCCCAAAGCGAGCGGTCTCTCTCCAAGAGCTGGGAGCAGAGAAGAGAGCCCGTAGAATTTAGCTAGAACATCAAAATAGAAACGAGCCTCAGCGCTACATGCAATCACCAAGAGGAAGAAAGAAACAGCCCGAGTGTCCACGGACGGAAGAAGCCGACAAGACACGGTCCAGCCACACAATGGACGTTACTCTCCACAAAAGAGAGGCAATTCTGACACATGCCCCAACACGGATGACCCCCGAGAACACTCTGGCAAAGGGAAGAAGACGGTCACAAAAAGTCACACATCGTGGGGCTCCAGGCAGGCACATATCCACAGAGACGGAGAGCAGGTTCGCGGTTTCCAGCGCTGGGGCCACGGAGGGAGGTCGAGTGGCTGCTCGCAGGTCTCCTTTTGGGTAAAATGTTTTGGAACTAGACAGAGGTGGCGATTGCCCCACTTCGTGACTATGCCGAACATCGCTCGATTGGGACGCTTTCAAAATGTGCCCGTCAGGAACCCATTAAGGGGCTAAAATGTCGTGTCTGTGCTGGGCCAACGGTCCGAAAAGACGCGTTCGCTGAGAAGCGTGTACACACGGAGGCTTCTGTCAGTTACAACCAGGAAGAAACCACTACAGGACAAAAGGAACTTAACGTGCAGTCAGGAGAAAGGAAAGGAAAACTCGGGGGGAAAAGCAGGCGCAGGAAGAAGCCGCGAACAGGCGGGATCGAGGCGGTAGTGGCCAGAGGTGCTGACAGAGAACCCGGGAGCACTGGGGTCCCGCTGCGGCCGCACACCCCGAACAGAGACAGGTGTGGGGCCAGTTCGGGTGTTTTTTGGGGCTCTCAAGACCCAACTCCGGCTCACTAAGCAAAAGCGGGAACACACGGGGGTGCCCGTGGTCCAGCCGAGGGAGGCCAGGGCTGGGCCCTGGAGCCACTCGGACGCGGACATGCAACGTCCCCCAGCCTCCAGCCCCTGTCACCGTCCCTGCGGGACCAGCTCTATCCACAGATGCGCTTCTGTACGAGGTGGGAGCGCAGTCGTGAAGGCACCACGCTCGCGTAACTGCAGCTCCTCACTCCCATTTTACAGATGAGCAAATTAAGGCACAATGGCGGGTCAGTCATTGGGGCCACACAGCTGTTAGTCACCCAGACAGGTTCTCTCCAGGGTCTGGACCGCAGCCCTGCAGAACCACACTGGTCAAGAGGGTTCTTCTTCTCCCAACCGGTAAAGCAACACACAGCGGCTGCACCCAACCCCCCCTCCCCCCCCCGAGCCAGGATGCGCTCACCAAAGCGTCTGCTCCCCTCACACCAAATCCATGAACCAGGAGCCTGGCCTCCGTGGCCTGGGTCTGTAGGATGGAAGTCCCTCCCTGAGTCTGGACTCTGGGGCCAGCAGAGACTCTCTGGGTCGTGCTGGTCCAGCCTCGCCGGAGGACTGCAAAGTGGGGGTGCTGCCTTCCGTCTCCCGGCCACCCCCCGTCCACAGGGCCCTTCGACGGGCCTCACGCACTCATTCAGATTCACTCAGACGCCCACTCCCGTGTGGTGCCCTGAAGAAATTTCCACAGAAACTTGGCATCCCAAGGTGGGCAAACTATTTTCTGGTGACTTATATGCAACTCTGCCCCCTGATCAATCTTCACGCCTTGGCAGATGGGGGCCTGGTTCTCATTAAATCCCTCTGACATCAAGAAATCCAAGCCAGATAGGAATCTGGTGAGCACTGTTCCCGGCAGGCCCATCCAGGAGCCCCTGGACTCCACTAGAGTCGGGCGACTTCTCCAGATGGACAATTCCAGAACCCTGCTTTTAGCCTTCCACCACGGGATCCCAGATCTCATTATGGGGACCCTGGGTGATGGCGCTGAGGTTGGAAGGTTCTGTCTGACCTCACTTTAATCCCCGTTCAGTTTCTAGAGGCACAAATCTCCCTCATCTGTATGACGAGGCTAGTAGTTAATATGTGGCTCGCTCTACCTCTCCCTGCGGAGATCTAGAACAAATCTAAGACAGCTTTGCAAACTGTGAAGTGCTGTGCGAAATTTAAATACGAAACAAAGCTACAGAAGAGATCTTCAAACACGATACAAGTAACATTTCTCTCCCTGAAGCTTCCTCTTGGCCCGATCTGACTTTGGCCCCAGGACTTCCTGTACCATTCATTAAAAAGAAACAGCCTCCTTTGAAAGCCACAACTCATTAATTCCTCTTCTAATGCTGCTTCAAGACCTCAACGCCGTGGAACCTAAGCAATTTGGGAGGATCCACGGATGGCCTGCCGGTAATGTGGATGCTGCCCCTTGATCTGGATGCTGGCTTTCCATTAGCCACCTGCACGGCGCCTTTGCTCTTCGTGTGTTGTTTTTTTGAAAATCCAAAGCATTTTCGTAAGCCAAGTCTTCCCCATTCTGTAACTGAGCAAATAATAGCTGCATTGAACAAAAAGCAAAAGAAACAAAGGGAAGGTAAAGAAAGAAGAGAGTTTACTGGTTTCTGTCCAGTTCCACATTGGTTTCCGCTCAGTATTCCAGCCAAGGAGAGAGATTCGGTGCCTCGGTGGGACCCGACCCCCGCTTAATTTATCTCCAATTTATCTGATCTCCAAGCCTGTCGTGGGCTTCCTTCCAAGTCCAGAACTGTTGCCTTTTTGAGGGTGCAAATCCTTTGAGAAACCTGGTAAGGGCTTACAGGCTTTCTCTTCAGAAAACCACCTGTACCTGTAAAGTTCTGCCACAGACTCTCTAGAAGGACCACACTAGGAGGCCGCGGGCCCCAGGTGAAACACATCTGCTCGCCTCTGATAAACATGATGTTCGAGAGAACAAGGAACAACCCAGACGGTGGTGGACACTGTCAGAGGCCAGCCTAGGCCAACCTAAAGCATCACTCGGTGACACTTAATTTCAAGGACAACTGAAGGAGGCTGCACATTCCAGCTCCTACAGGGAACAGAGTGTAAACAGGATTTCCAGTGACGACAGAGAAGGAAGGAAAAAGGATCAAGTTGTGTTTACTGAGCACAGAGTCCAGGGAGGCCTGGGGGGTGGATGGGGGGCATGGGGGACGGGGGTCCGTGTTCACAAGGAGCCAAGGTGACAGGCACACCACACAGTGTAGAACATGACAGACCCTCACCAGGGCGGACCCCTGACCTGTTGGGATAGCAGACGGCCAGGTGGTCAAGGGAAGACACCGTGACCTTGGGAAAACGCTGAGCTTGGACAGACGCCGGCTTTTTTTAAGTTTCTGCTTCCTCTCCTGTCAAATGCAAGGCTTGGCCCCAGGGTCTTTTAAGTCCCTTCCTACTCTGGACAGAGCGGGAAAGCAGGTCCCAGGCGCATCACAGGTAGAGCTCCAGGACATGCGTCTGCCCGACGACAGCCTACAAAACACCACCAGACTGTGCCAGGAAGGTCCAGGCTGGCGCCTCCGCCCGGCCGTCCCGCAGGCCAGCCGCTCACTTCTTGGAAAGAGGGGCCCCAAGTCATTCACTCTGGCCAGTGGGGCATGTTAATCCCTCTTCTGACCTTTGGGACCCTCGGGACAGCCCAAGGTGGGGAGGGCGACGTGCCTGATGGGCAGCGTGGACCGAAATGTCAGGGGAGGGCCGCCCCCTTGACCACATTAACCGCATGTTCGGAGGAGCCACGTGGCGGATGCTCGGTCCCTCAATAAAGACGCGAGGAAAGGAAGGCCCAGAGGGGCTAAATGGCTAGTCCAAAAGGATGGGGTGGTGCCAGGTCCCGAAGGAAGGAGGAGGAGAGAGGGGGGAGGCGAGAAGGAAGGAGGGAAGGAAACTGCATGTAAGTCCAGGTGGGGGCGAATGCAGATCTCCTCCTCACCTGCCCGGGAGGACCATCAGCCGTCACTGCCTGGCCCAGGGACACGCCCGTGGCCCCGCCCATCCCCCTGATGGATCTGCGAGGGACACCCCCTACCGGAGAGCCAGTCCACGACCTGCCTGCTGACCCAACGACTCAGCGAGGACTGGCCCAAAAGGATGAGCTGGCCCAAGCAACTCCCGAGTGCCGGAAGCCAACATGGCCCAGGGGCAGGTCCCGCTGAGGCCTGCGGTGCATTGGCTGGAGGCCATTCCTGGGCCAGGTGCACCCTGGGTGAGCAGCAGAGGCCAGGTGACAGGGCAGAAGCATGAAGGGGTGAGGAGAAGGGGGGCGGGGGTGGGCATCCAATTCTTGGAAAGCAGCTTCATGTCTCAAATCCTGGCTCTCGGGTCCTCCGTAACCCACTATGCTTGGTCTCGATCCTTCTAATAATCCTTTTTCTTCCTCTCGAGCAAGTTTTTATTTAAAAAAAAGTTTTTTTATGTTTACTTATTTTTCAGAGAGAGAGAGAGAAAGAAACAGAGCACAAGTGGGAGAGGCACAGAGACAGAGAGGGAGACCCAGAATCTGAAGCAGGTTCCAGGCTCCGAGCTGTCAGCACTGAGCCCGACACGGGGCTCGAACCCACTCACCGTGAGCTCGTGACCTGAGCTGAAGTCAGCTGCTCAACCTGCTGAGCCACCCAGGCGCCCCACTCCTGAGCAAGTTGGAGTGCATATTTAATTGGATTTGATCTGAAGAACTTTCTAGACACTGGCTCTATTTTTACAGACAAGTAAAGTGAAGGCCAAGGAAATTGACGTAGGCAAAATGCTCACGGGCTCGTAACTGAAACTCGTCTATATACTCAGGACAGATGAAAGCGCCAAGCTCTTTGCGTGGACGCTTTCTGACCAGAGAATAAAATACACTCACTCTGCCCTTCCCGAGTGCAGCCGGCCCCGTCAGCTTTAAACAATGAACTAACAAAGGGGTAAACTCAAGCCAGAGAGATAGGAAAATGTGGGAGTTTCTGATTAGATCGGTTCTTTGTCATCTGGTGGGGGGGGGGGGTGTTTAGCAAGAGATTGGGAGGCTCTTGAAATAAACAATGGTGGACTCTTCCTTCACTCACACCTTTTATCTCCAAACCCTCAAGTATGTTAAAAATTTCTCATCTGTCCTCAGGCAGGCCGGGTAGGAGGGTTAACACAACTAACACAGGAGGCTTTTAAGAAGGCAGGTGCCATTCTGAGTGTAACCCCTCACCGGGAGTGGCTCGGGTTTCTCACCTGTCCACATTCCCCAGATTGTACTTTGCTGGCCCGCGACCTCACTCAGATTCAACTGCACCCTTGACTTAATGAGGCGGCACCGATGTGAGGCATTTTCAGGCAGAGGTTTTGAAAGAGGCTGAGCGCTGTCTCAGGTTGGACGCATGGCTGAGGGGCTGCCCTCTGCCTGCTCCTGGGTCACCCCCTCTGACCCTGTGAGGTCAGCCCCTGCCCCAGGGGGTGTCCCCGCAGACCTCGGCAGGTGCAGAACGGGTGCCTCTAGGTCATCTGGCCGGGGGCAGTCCAAGCAGGCCTGGGTGTCACCCCGTGGACAATGTGGGACTTAGCCTGCTCTGTCTCAAGGGCATATGAAAGAGGCTCTCAAGACCGTACACACTGGGGCCAGACCCAAACCGCAAAAAATAACCGCTTAGTGGTAGCCAGGGGGTGGGGCCGGGGGGGGCAGGGGGACGATGGGAGTAACTGCTTATCGGGTGCAAGCTCTTCTCCCAGGGTGATGAAAACGTTGCAAACCAGAGAGAGGCGGTGGCCACACAACACGGGGAAGGCACTAGATGCCAGGAAATGGTACGCTTTAAAACGGTTAACTGAGGGGCACCTGGGCGGCTCAGGTCATGATCCCAGGGCCGTGGGATCGAGACACGCGTCACGCTCGCGCTGAGTGTAGAGCCTGCTTAAAATTCTCCCTCCCTCCCTCTCTCTCTCTCTGTCCCTCCCCTGCTCACTGCCATGTGCATGTGTGTGTGCATTCTCACTCTCTAAAATTAAAAAAAAAAAAAAAAAAAAAATAGAGCATCTGGGTGGCTCGGTTGGTTAAGCATCCAACTTCAGCTCAGGTCGTGGTCTCACAGATTGTGGGTTCGAGCCCTGCGTCGGGCTCTGTGCCAGAGCCTGGAGCCTGCTTCGGATTCTGTGTCTCTGAGCCTCCCTCTCTCTGCCCCTCCGCTGATCGCGCTCTGACTCTCTCTCAAAGATAAATAAACATTAAAAAAATTTTTTTTAAATAGTCAAACAATAAAGTAAAACGGCGAATTGGATGTTACATGAATTTCACTGCAAAACAAAACAAAACACTCCCAAACCCCACACAATCAGAAAGGTCTGGAGATCCCCGGTCTGAAAAGTAGCCCCTGAAAAGAATTAGCAGGTGATTCTGACGTGGTCTAGACAGAGGGCGCCTGGCCAGGGCCGGCCCTCCTCCGGAAGAGGAATCCAGGTAGCTGAAAGGTACCTTCCTTTAAGAGCAACTCATTCCTGAATCGTATCCTTGACTTCCAGGTAAATTTACAGTTCTAAAAGAAACGTGATCAGCTGTTTACTCTAAAAATGAGCTCTGTGGCTCACGTTTGTGGCTTGCAATTTGTTTCCACTGGCCAGCACTGGACCCGGAGACCCTAGCCCACGTGAGCCATGATGCGCCCTCCCAGGACCAAGGTAAAGGGGGGCGGGCAAGGAAGGAGTGCCTTAGGGCACACGAGGTGGGCTCCAGGATTGGGATTCTCTACTTCCTAATGACTCTCTGAACTTGAACTTGAATGAGGTACTCCCTTGAGCCACATCTCTGGTCTGTAAAATGGGCAGGACAACAAGAGCGTCGCAGGGCTTGAGCAGATACAACATGCGGAGGGTGGTGACTGGAAGCCTTCCCAGGCACTGGCAGAACCACGGGAACGAGCCTCGGTCTCCCCTGCGGAGGAGGAACGGAGCTCTGCCCTCGGCTGGCACACTTCCCGAGGAGATGTAGGGCCAAGTTCTGGTACTTGCTGGAGACACGGCGACACGGTCATCCACACTGGTCTTAAAGTGATGAGAAACAGAGTCAGGGCTCATTTCTGCTCCCTGCCTTGGTCCATCATCTTGAGCAGCCAACATTAAAGCAGGTGCTTTAACAAACCATGTCTGGCGGTGGTAACAAGGCACTCGCTAACAGGTTAAGACTCTAACTCGGAGTTGCTGGGATTACAGGCAAACCACAGAATCGGGCACCAGCACAACTCTGCACATCCCCACTGAAACCCTGGGAAGCCCCACCGCACGATGAACTTGACACAAATCAGATCTTGAATATTAAAATGCACAAAGAAAAAACTGCATTTACGTTCCCGTGGGGGGAAAGCCACAAACACTGACCACATGTGTTAAGAACCTCCCTCCCCCCCTTTTTTTTTTTTTGGCCACAGCCAGCAGATGATCTCTTTAAATGCTGTAGGACACACATCCACTCCCCTAAATTTCAGCCCCCAAAACAAGCTCTCCAGGCTCCTGACAGAGACAAGTAGAGGGAAGGCGCTGTCCCACCAGCCTGCTTTCTCTTCACGGGCAACTTGCCGCCCCGGGAACCCTGCCTGGTTCAATGCCAGGAAAAGCAAGCCACGTGAATACCACTCAGGTTGCTGCTGGGGTAGGAGAGGGGTCCCAGGCAGGGGCTCCCACTAACTTCCTGCTGTTTACTCAGGAGGGGGTGGCCTGCACTTGCCAAGCTCATCACCCCGGAGATGAGACCACGTGGGGGTCGGACAGGGAGTCGTGCTGTACAACCCACTGGTGTCTATCACGTTTATCTAGAGAAAAGAACCAAGCCTCGTGTTTGCTCGTCGGTTTCAGAACCCCTGGCATTCTGGCCAATGCCAGGTCAGAAGAATGCTAGGAATTTGGATGCCTTTCACTGGGTTTCGCGGCAATCCAAACAGACCACAGCCTCCAGGGCAAGGGGCTGTACTTATAAGGCAAAGGCAGAAGTATTTTAAATCCTGAGACCTCAGTGTTGGGGGCGGGGCGGGGGGGGGGGGGGGGGGGGGGGGGGGGG
>NW_024412433.1:5555014-5576719 GCF_014898765.1 Herpailurus yagouaroundi
CCCCCCCCCCCCCCCCCCCGCACTGACCCTGGGGTCAGAAGGCTCCTAAATTCCTTACATCACTATTAAAGCCCCCAGGGCGCACGTAACCTGCAGACATCCCAAACCTTCTTTCCGTCCTAAAGCACTTGCAGATACTGGGGAACAAGGAGACCTGATCTACAAGGTCGGGGGATAAGAATGTTGGAACAGAATCCAGCCATCTAGCCCCCTCCCCAGTTGAACAGAGGATACATAAGGCTTAAGGAAAAACCTGGAACAAGTCAAGCAGCTGTCCACTTTATTTGGAAGGGCTTTTATCACTCAGACACGATCTGGAAGGCAGCAGCCTCTAAGCCATTCCTCACGAGCTCCCCTCTCCTACCCAGAGGCTCCATGTAATTCTATCTGATCCTTTCACCCGGGGGAGGACACGTGTGTGGTTTTTAAACACAGGAAGCCTGCACCACGCTGTGTAGACGACCCCACCGAGGTGACTGTCCCATGGCTGGCCAAGCGAGTAAGAATCACGAGCTGCTAGGATCCCACTTTGGAGTGGAATCCCACGCGGGCTCCACTTCCCCGAGGAGCAGGGAGTTACATCCGGACTTATCCGGTCACGACATGGTGCGCCTGGAACTCACAAAGTAACACTGTATGTCAACTGCACCTTCAATAATAAAAGTTAAAAAAAAAAAAAAAAAAAGGAAAAGCCAAGAAAATACCCGGGAATGTTCTACGAGGACACCACTCTCTTTTTCTCGCTGCTGCGGCACGCCTGCTCCTGGTGACGGCTGGTAATGCTTCCTCCTGACGTCCTGCCAACGCGTTTCCGGGACAAATGCCCTCCCAGAGCTCCGGGGTGGGCGACCCGTAACCGCGGCCACATGGCACTCTCTCAACCCGCACCCCGTCGCTGGTGGTCATTGTTTGGGAGCTCATAAACTCTCCCGTTGTAAGAATAACTCCTTTGTGCATACACAGAAGGACAGCTAACCTGGGCTCTGCCCCATGGCTGTCAGGGCAGAGCAAGCTGCCCATCTGGTTTCTGGGTAGAGCGAGAATGTTCCACTAGTGGCACCAGGAAGGGAAGTCACCGGTGCCAGGCACACCGGTGCCACCTGACCTTCCCGTGTTGGGGACCCTGAGAGCGGAGGAGGATAAGAAGACAAGAGAGCCCCGGGGGAGATGTGTGCCGTGCCATAAACGGCCAGGAAGCTTCCAGAAGTGACTCCTCCCTCGGGAGTTGCTCTGCAGGTGTACGGGCCCATCTCCCCATCCGGGTCTGTGCACGTTGGCCACGACACCACACACAGTCTCCACGAAGCAGGCCCGGGGCGGCCACCCACCCCAACACCCTGCCTGCGCGGCTTACCTGCCACGGGCTTCCAGACGTCAGAGCAGAGGGAACCGGCCTTCCTTCCAGAGAAGGGGGGAGCTGCAAGACACAAGGGGGGGCGGGGCCTAGGGTTCAGGACGTCGGTCGGAACCCCTTCCAGGTCTAGAGTCCCCTGTGCTCCGAGCCACGTTCGCACGGCAAGGTGGGGATGCTGGGGACCCTCCCCGGGCAGCCGCCCCCACCCTACTCCCCAGGCGTCCCTGAGACCCACTGCAGCCCCACTTCCCCTCTGCAAGCCCTGCCCCGGCAGGGCGGACCCCAAGCATGCATCCCCCCAGTCAACCTCCCGCACAAAGACCTGTGTCAGAGTTGGCCTCCCGGGCAGCCCGGCCTGCGACAAGGGCTTTTTTTTTTCCCTTGGCTGTTTTTTTCCCCAGTGCCGTGTCTTCCCTCACCTGCTCTTACATCTGCTGCAGAGACCGGCAGTCTTAGCTCCACACGACAATCTCAGGAGCCGAACCCCAGAGACACAGTCCAGTCGCCTTGCCGGCAGTGGGGTTTGCCTCCTCACGCACACCACGCAGGGCCGCTCAGGAGGAGGTGGTTCGAATCCCACCTAACTAACGCGACACTACAGAGCCCACGGCCGCGAAGGACTCCTGAAGCGGGGATGGCAGGACAGAGCAGCGGGGCTGAAGGTCACCAATGCGTGACTCCCTCTCAGCCACTGCCTCCCGGCCCCATCACGTCGTGGAATGTGAGGCTGAAATCTCAACCTGGAGGCCCTCCTTAAATCAAGGCCCCCTGGCCCCCTGCCCCTTCCCCGGAACAGACCCTCTTCCGTGTAAATATTTCACACGCGATGAAAAGGGGCATCACTCGGAATCACATTCCCTGTGATGCTGAGACGGGGCGGGGGCGGGGAGTATGTTGTCTGCCCTCCCACCACCCCCCCCCCCCGGGGGGCTTCAAACGTAAACAATTTCCAGATGTACAGAAGGGCGTGGGGACAGAGGAAGAAACCAACCCGAAGCGAAGAGAAAATGTGGCATGTACACAGTTAATCTCGAGGTAGACGGAACTTCTAAACCTCGCAAGCAATGAATGAAATCACAGAGGCAAGGCAGACAGCTCGATCAAAGTCAACGAGCGCCGAAAAAGGCAACAATGTGAGAAAATATATTCAAACACGACAGAAGATTTAGATCCTAAAGGAGCCAGAAAAAGGTGGGGGGTGGGGACAGGACGTTCAAGGCACAGGAAACCAGAGGCCGCTGTCCACCCGGCACGTTGGTTTGGGATGCGTCCACCTTGCTACCCACGGGGGCCAAGGGACTCCCCGAATATTCACCAAGACTCAAGGACACTCAAGGGACTTCCCGAATATTCACCAAGACTCAAGGAGACTCAAGGGACTCCCCGAATATTCAGCAAGGCACTCGCGGCCCTTGGAAGACTGATGGCAAGACAGAACGGAGACCTCATCACGTTAAAAGGGGATAAATGTGCTCAAGGCGCCGAGAAAGGACAGGAGGTGGTGACAATGTTAACACAAGGGGGCTCACGGGGGCTTCTGCGTCTTCAGACTTCTCTGATCCCAACTGGTTCGACGGTGAGGACAGGATAGCCCGCGTTTCCCATTGCGAAAAGTCACTCCTCCCACGTCACGATACCAGCCTACGCCAGAACTCGGGGTGCCTCCTTTCCTGTTCCCCAAACCCCTCAAATCTTGGCTGGGGTCTTGGGAATCTCGAGCCTCGTTCTGACCGGGTGCCAGCTCTGGGGGCCTCGTTCCCCTGCTCTGGTCCCTGTGCGGGCTGGGTACTTGGGAGGCCGGCGAGGCCAGAGTTCTGGAGGAGCACCTCCACGTGGTCCCTGCCTCGGCCTCCCTCACCCCTGCTGCGGCTCACCCCGCCCCAGGCTACCCAGAGCCCATCTCCCAGGCACAAAATAAACGTCTGCTGGGAAACTGCAGGCTGCTACCTCGTCTTAACTCGAAAACGTTGCCAGGATTTTTCTCCGTGAAGAGATTACCACAACACGCTTACTCACTGCTGAATGAAGGGCTGAGTCACTCGGCACTTGGGGTAAGGACCTTGCAAGCTCTCTGGGCTCTCCATTCGCTCCTTCCAGAGGATTATTTAGGGAGAGAACTTTCGCTTACAGACCCGTGGCCCTGAAGCTGAGTTGTATTGCATCACACGAGTCTCTGGCAGACGGGGGGGTGACTGGGTCAGCTCCTACCTTATACCTAATACCCCGTGTTGCCCAACAAGCTGGCTCAGAGCTGTCTGTGTTGGACGCTGGGCAGGTACTTGGTGCGCGTGCACACACACGCACACGGAACCCTCTGGCAATTCGGTGTTGAGAGTGCAGGAAGGGAGGGGGTCTGGCTGTGAAGGGAGGGGGTCTGCCCGGGAGCTCCAGGGGGGATGGACTGAGTGGACAGGACCTGCTGGCCCCTCTCCAACTCCCTAGCTCCATGCTCTACCCCTCCGAGAGCCCCAGGTTTCTGCACAGAGACCAGCTTTCCTGGAGGAGAGCTGGTGTGGTATTTCGGGGAAGCGCTGCTCTCCCCAGGGAGTGGCCATATGCCTGAGTGGGCCCCCCCGTCCCCACGGCCCCCCAGAAGAAACCACAGGACTTAATGTATGTTCGTCAAGTGGGCATCAAGTCCTGAAGTCGGGAAGATGCCTCACTCCCTGGTTTTATTTCAGGAAACGTCAACGCTGTCATTGGACAAAATTAAGGGGAATCCCCAAGAACCACCGAGCTGTCAAAAAGCAATGCGGAGGATACACGAGATTCTGTTGATCTGGGGAGTCTCCAAACACAAGTGTCTTTGCCCACAGTCCAATGTCCCTGGGCACCTGTCAGTAGCTGTTTTCACAGCTTACAGTCTCGGCTGAAGACACAAGTACAGAGGGTTTACCCTCCTTGAAAAAGGTCTGGAAGGCTGGGTGCATGAATACCAAGAGGCTTGTGACATTTAGATGGGAAACTATATTCATACCAACACAGAGGTGACAGCTTGGTCCTACATTCTCACCCCAGGACGGTCACCAACAAGACGCTCAGCCAGGCCTTCCATTTCCTCTGTTGTAACATGGGAATTGTGCCCCCCCCCCGCCCCGCACGTTCCTATGTTGGAGTCTTGCCCTAACCCCCAGGACCTCAGAATGTGACCGTATTTGGAAATAGGGTCTTTACGGAGGGAATGGAAGGAAAACGAGGTCCTTAGGGTGGGCCCTGATCCTATCTGACTTTACAGAGGGGGAGATCTGGAGGCGCGCATGCATGCACACACACACACACACACACACACACACACACACGGATAACGCCATGTGAAGATAGAGGCAGAGATCGGGGGATGTGTCCACAAGCCAAGGAACGTCAAGGACGGCCAGCGAATCACCAGAAGCAGGGGGAAAACGTGGAACAGACGCGCCCTCACCCCCTCAGAAAGCACCAGTGCCGTCGATGCTCGATCTTAGACGTCTAACCCCCAGACCCGTGAGACGGTACATTTCTGGTGCTTAAGCCACCCACGGCGTACTTGGCTACAGCAGCCCTAGGAATCCGTAACACCGTCTCCGCGAGACGGGAAAAGAAATTCCCATGATCCCTCTCGTCCACCTCAGGGGCTGCTGTGGGAATGACAGACTTGCTGAGGTTTCCAAGCCACCACGAGGGACATGTATGGATCCATGTGCTGAAGGAACCTTGGCACCCCGAGCCTGCCGGGCTCTGGAGTGTCTCCACGACAGGAACCGGCTCACCCTCATCACACAGCTGTCCTAAAAGGAACCACAGTAGCAGAACAAGAGGGGAAAGCCGAACCTGATAAATTCCCGTCCCCTATCAGCGGCAAACATTGGCCCAAGGGCCAAATCCGGTGCTGCATCTGTCTTCGCGTGGCCCACGAACGAAGAGTGTTCTTACATTCGTAAGGAGTTTGGGGGGAACAAACACAAGAATGTTTCGTGAGTGAGCATTCTATGAAATGCAAGTTGCAGTGGCCATAAGTCAAGTTGTATGGAACATAGCCATACCCGTGTGTGTACGTTCTGTCCTTAGTTCTTTTGTACGTCCAGGACTCAGCAGCCGGGCCGGAGAGGGGACACGAAGCCAGAAATAGTCACTGTCTGACCTTCTACGGGGAAAGCCGGCCGACCCCATTTCCCTCCCGGCCCTACTTGAGCAATGGGGCAGAGGGCCAGGCCGTGGTTGGCTCAGGCCAAAGGGAAGTGGGCATATATCCACAGGTGCCTGGCTAAACGCCAGACGTGCTGGCCAAGATCGTAGGTAGGAGGAGATATGGCAACAAGGGGGGAAAGAAAACAATAGGGGTTGTGGCCAGAAACAGAGAGAGAACTGGCCCCAAAGGCAAACTTCATCAATTCAAAATTGGTATCTAGACCTACCTCTAACCTCAGTGATGGAGGCATCCCTGACCTCCCAAGGGCAGTGGTGACCCCCCCCCCCCCCCCGCCCCCGACCCCCAAGGGCAACACCAGTAGTTTTTATGCAAGTGACCCTCAAGACAAAGCGGGATCTCCTGGCCTGACCGTGGGCTTCACCCCAGGCTTTTCGTCATGGAAGAAAACCATTCCGCTCCAAGATAACCAATTAATAAAACTGAAAACGTGGCACTTTGGTAACGGGCAACGACCTTTGTATCTAATGTTATCAAAATTGAAACTCGACTCTGTTAACGGACAACGTATTTAGCCTGGTGGTGGATTACAGAGCCAAGTGGAAGTGCCTGAAATCTCACCTGATGTATGTGCTGAACTTTCCTCACACAGGATGGGGACCCGGCTCACGGACCTTTCCCATAATTACACAACATTTCAAGTCTTACAGGGTATGTGAGAAGCAATGGCCTTTCCTCTCTCCTGTATTAAACCTGTATTGAAAGTTAAGCACAAATGGGGCGCCTGGGGGGCTCAGTCGGCGGAGCGTCCGACTTCGGCTCGGGTCATGATCTCGTGGTTCGTGGGTTCGGACCCCGCGTCGGGCTCTGTGCCGACGGCTCGGAGCCTGGAGCCCGCTTCGGATTCCGTGTCTCCCTCTCTCTTTCTCCCTCCACTCATGCTCTGGGTCTCTCGCTCTCAAAAATAAATAAATACAAAAAGATTAAAAAAAAACAACAACAGAAAATTAAGCACAAGGGGACAGGGGTTTATTGAGACAGACCGCCAGCCACCCACGGTGGTTTCTTTACGGGTCCATCCGTTCACTCTCCACGACTTGTGGGTTCCTCCGGGGCACCTGACGCGGGAACAAGTCCGTGTCGGTCACTGTGTGCGATGGCCGGCATTTCTGGCTGTCCCTCCTCCCCAGGGGGAGGCTTCCATTTGTGTGTGTGACAGAGGCACTCTCTGTCCCCTCTCTGTCTCAGACACGTGGATTCGCACCCCTGTGGCCAGATGCTGCCTCTCGTCCTCTGGGTTTCTGTCCCCTCTGGTTGCAGCTGGTGGGGGGTGGGGGGCCTGTTACGGAAATCTTTCCGTATTTAACGATCACATGAAACAAATGGCCAAGTGTGCACAAGGGCAGCTTCCACGAAAATCAGCTGGAATATTCCGCAAAGGCTCCATGAAGGTGAATCGCTTAAGAGCAGGTGGCCAAATGAGACGGCATTGAACACCTGAGGAAAAAATAAGACGACTGGACCCAGACTGCTTCCCTGGCGTCTTTGTGCTGTTATGTGACTTGAAGCCGGAAAACAGGGGGGTTTGCTGTGGTTCATAACAGACCCTGCTCTCAGACTCGCTCGGAGAAGACCTTCACCCAACGGAAGATGCGTGGGCCTGGGCTTTCTCATTAAAAAAAAAAAAGAAAGAAAGAAAAACAAAAAAAGGAAAGTTGTTCTTCCAGGCTTTGACTAACTTTTCCACCTTGCTGGGTGGTTACGTAAGGACGCGGGCGATCTGACCCGCTCATGATCCTGGGCTTCCCGTGGGGGACCAGAAGTGTAAGTCCAGCGTCTGGCCAAGTGACAATGAAGGAGACAGCTTCCCCAGGGCAGCATCCGGGGCTTTTGAGTCTGGCCCCTGTAACTTTTCCCCCGAATAAGTGGGAGGGAGACGAGCTCCAGCCAGGGAGGGAGTGGCGTCTGGAGCGGCCCGGGTGGCGGAAGGCAGCCGCGTGGATGCAGGACGTCCGTGGGCCCACGGGGCAGCTCGGCCCTTCACCAGCTCCACGGCCTCGGGCAAACGGCCTAACTTGAGTCTGCGCCTCGGTTTCCTCAAGGGTAAAACAGGGCTCTCCGTGCCATGCTAGAGTCTGTCCAATTAGGCTTTTCTTTTTCCTCTTTGGAACGCGCAAGACCAGATATTTGGTGCCGACTAAAGGGCAGAGACCCCACAAAACGCCTGGACAATAAATAGACGGGCGAGAACCTAACGTTTAACATTTGCATCAGGCAACGGTTCTCCGACTAGCCCGGGTCAGACCCGCTGGAGGCCTCACCACAACAGACCGCTGGGCTCCACCAGGTGATGGTGACGCGACGGGTGCCTGGAACAGACTTCGAGAACCACTGGAACAACGCATGATGGCTGCACACATACCTTCCCACTCAGCCTCTCGGCTGTTTCCCACAATGACACCGTGAGGTGGGCAAAGGCAGGAACTGTTGTGCCCATTTCCGAGATGGGAGAACGAAGACTGGACGCTTTACATGGCCGAGCCGAGGTCCGGTGGCGGAGAGCGGGGGTCACGAGGCACGGTGCCAGGCCAGCACCCGTGACCGAGCCACAGAAGAAAGGCCAAATGCAAAGCCAACAGAGGAGGACAGAGCAGGCTGCGGTAAGACTGATGTCTCCAAGGCAGGGAGAAGATTAAAAACACCTCTCAGGGCTTTTCAAGTAGGAGGAAGTCAAATGGGCCGCTTGAACGAGGCGAAGGGAGTTCAGGAGTGAGTCCTGGGCGAGGGAAGTCCGGTGTGCTGAACACCTGGACGCTGTCAGATACAGAACACGGACTCGGGTCCTGGCTCTGTCCGGATGCTGTGACCGTGGGAAGTCTCACCCCTTTGCCTCAGCGGTGGGCAGCGCGGGGAATCACCTGACTCGGGCTTTGTTCCAGAACCCCACGGCTACCTCCTCCCCCGGGGCGCCCTCCGTGTTTGCTCGCCCCTCCCCGACGGCAGGGAGAGCCCAGGGCCGCCAGCCGCCTGACCTCTCGGATTCTCCCGCCTGGGGTCCAACCTTCACCCTGGCAACCTGTCACCTCAGCAACAGTGAAAGAGACAAGAGGGAGAAATACAGCTGGAGCCCCCCGGAGTCGGCTTTTCCAACCGATTCCAGTTCCCTTCCACGCCTGACTCATCCCAGACTAAGGCCCTCGAGAGCCCCCTCCGCTATTCAGCCTCGTAAAGGGGCCCGGGGGGCCTCCGCCAGCCTCGCCGCGGGGACCGTGGAAACACCCACAGTTTAGAAAGCCCAGCCAGAGCGATGGAGCAAAGGGCAGGATACTCACTAGGGGCATTAAATGATTCATAATTCGTTAAATTTGACTACATATCACAGACCACTCCCCTCCGCAGATAACAAGCCATACCCGCGAAGCATATATAGAAACTGGGTCAGTGACAGAATCACTGACTGGAATAAACATTTTCTGAAGCCCGAGACCCAAATAATGTGACAAGAGGACCATTCTGTAGTTTTAAATATTTACCCGAAATGAATCTGCAGTTTCTAGATCTCCTTGTTGAGATAAGCACATTGTTATCCCGAAATGCAAAGCAGTCCCCATCCTCGGGGAATATCCTACTTATTAAACTTTAAACAAAACAAAACAAAACAAAACAAAAAAACCGCAATCTTCAAACAAGAAAAAAAGAAAAAGTTAAGAAAACCTTGCAAACTTGGAAAAGCCACCAGAGCGGTGTCCACCCGGGGAAAGGTCTCCCTTGGGGGCACGGGGCTGGGTGACCACCGTGCCCCCCTGCCCACCAGCAAGGCTGACAAAGGGCATAGCTGTGTGGAACATCACCTCCCTCTTGGTCCCCCCAGCTCCCAGCTACAGGGTGAACGTGTGGAACCGGGTCCTGCTTAGAACGCAGCAGTCCAGGTGGTCATCGGGGGGCGTGAAAGGTGGGTTCTCACTGCCATCTCGCACTTCCCAACAAAGCCACCTGCACCCGTATGATCGGCGTCTCCGCCCAGTGACTGCTCTGGACACCTGCTTCCGCTTGCCTTCCTGATCAGCAACCACCGATTAAACACGAGAGGTTAACACCACTATAAACGCGGCTCGAGCTTCGGGGGCTGCTGCTCATTCGGGTTTGGGGGACACGAGCTTCGAGGGTCAACCGGCCACTCTGTCGTCTCACAGATCCCCACTGGGCCTCTGCTCGTGAAGCACAGCGGGACAGCGAGGTAAGTAAGAAACTGGGGTTTTGCATCCTGGAGCTGGAAGGAAGAGAAAGCAGGTAGGGAAATTCGAGGCTGGAAACGGAAGACACGGAGGGACAAAGTCCTCGTCTGAGCGCAGAACGAGGAGGGGAAGGGGCTGCTGGGGCACAGAGAAGGCGCCACCCAGCAGGTCTCAAGGGAGGACGCCAGGCACACGGCACAGAAGTCCTTCTGCAGGTGCGCGGCCCGTGATCCCCGTGCGCCCTCATTCCCACACACATCTGAACGTTGTCTGATGATCCTTGGAACACCTCCTGTCACACTGATGGCCGACAGTCATTAAGCCAGACCTTGCTGGCTGTCTCGGCTCTTGCTGGAGGGAGCCGAACTATCAGCCTTTCTCACGTCCCCAGGGAACCGTCACCAAGTCTAGACTACACGAAGGCCACACAGTATTGGATCTGTTGCCCCCTCGCTGTGCTGAAAAGATGCTCTACCAAACGAACAGGGGCAATCGCAACACCCCAGGCCTCAGCCGTCACTCAGCCTGGAGGGACACGCTCCTTGGGGCGGCCCTGGGTCAGTGCCCCAGCCTCCTGTCCTCCGAGGAACGGTTCTATGGCATAGTCACATGGTTCCTAGGACGGTCCCCAGCATGAAGGAGCCCTAGCATCACGGTGACCATGAGCTCAGAAACTCACTCACCTTGCACTTGCTTATCCCCGCTCTCAACTCACACTCCTGGCTCCCCGCTACCGGTCCCCAAGTCCTTACCTCGGGCTCTGCACTCGGGGGTCCCAAACCAGAAAACAAGGCAAATGTGAAACAGACACTTCCCTTTCCACCACCATTCCATTAATAAGATACATTTATATTCAGCTAAACTGGGGAAACGCAAAGGGTCCTCGTACTCCAACTGACCTTTCACATTAAAATAAATTCGCTGTGGCTCACGTGCAGGCTGGGGGCCCAGGCCATCAGAGCTCATGGCTCTCAAGGAGTTCCTGATGCTAAGTTGGGCCTGGATCCCGGTTCAGGCCCCACAGCCCCAGCCCACACCAGCAGGGACGCCCACCCCAGCCTTCTGGAAGCGCCACGAGCTGTGACTTTCAGTCAGCCGCATTCAGGGCTCTGCTCAAATGTCGCTTCCTCGACCCCCCAAGAACTTGGTGGCCTAAAACACCACCTCATTTGCTTTCGGTCTGGAAGCCAGAAATCTGAAACCAGTCCTAAAGTCAGGGCAATGGCAGGTTCCGTTCCTTCTGGAGGCTCCGAGGAGAGAATCTGTCTCCTGGCCTTTTTTGGCTTCTAGGGGCCACCCGCATTCCTGGCTTGTGGCCCCTCCTCCATCCTCAAAGCCCACCACCCCGATCTTGGTCTCGGTCATCACGAGGCCTTCTCTAAGGTCAGATCCCCTTTGCCTGTCTCTTAAAATGACACTTGTCACTACATTATATTTAGGAGAATCCAGGGCGATGTCTCTCCATTAATCACATCTGCCAAGTCCTTTCTTACCATACAAAGCACCCCTCACAGGTCCTAGGATGAGGATGGGACTATCTCGGGGGGCTGTCGTTCAGGCTCCCACATATCCATCCAAACCAGCACGCTTCCACCCGCCCCCCCCCCCCGGCCCCCTCGGCTGGCTTCGCGGATCACTCTAGACATTCTGTGCTGTTGTTTTGTTTATTTCCTTTCTCTTCCACCGGAGGAAAATGCTCCGCGAAAGCAGGGACTTCATCCTGTTCAGCCAGAACGCCCTGGAACACAGCTGGCACGCGGTGGACACTCCGGGAGCCCCTGGAGGAGCCAGCAGCCGTCTCTGTAAGCAGCTAACCGGCTGGGCCCCTGGGGGCGGGAGCCGCCTGTCCGCTCACTGCCGTGTCGCCGGCCCCAGGTCTGCGCCTGGCCCCCGGGGACGACGCTCCATCACCAGGACCTGTCGCCTGATAGTAAAAGAAAGTCCCCCAGGTGGCTGCGATCTGCCGTTTGACGTTGAGCAGCTCATCACCCGCCTCCCAAGGGGTCCCAGCCGCCCCGTCCTCCGCACACCTACCTGCCCGCCGCCTCACCCGCTTCCCCGGCTCCTGAACACAAGGTGCCCTGCTTGCCGGCCACCTGCCCGCGTGGAGCCCGGCCTTCCGGAGCCATCCCAAGGCTCTTCCCCGCTTTGGCCCCGTGTCACCCCCAGCCTCCTTAGCGCCCACTGCCAATTCCTCTCACTGACCAGCTCCACCGCCTGACCCTAAACTCCTACACACACATCCCGCCTGCTCCAGTAGGGAAGGCCTCCCCAGGCCCTGCCCTGCCCGTGCAAAAGAAATAATAAACCCAGGGTCCAGCCCCTACCCATCCCCCCGACAAAGCCTGTCACTTCAGCTCTTGACAACACCCCCTACCCCCCACTTAGAGGGTGGCACTTCCGGGGCCTCCCGCACACGTGAGCTCCTCCCTGTTCCCTGGGGGTGAGTCTGATGAGCACTCTGGCTCTCCAGAAGGTGCTACATGTCTCCAGGCTCTCTCGCTCCTGCGCCTTCCAGCAGGCAGACCCGACTCTGCGTTTACGAGCTACCCGCCGCCGCTGGACAGGCCGTGAGCCCTAAGGCATCTCTGTGACTCCCAGCCTCAGCTCGGTGCCCACAGCGGCCGGCAGGAGGACGGAGCAAAGCTGGGGAAGCCAAAGGTGTGTCCCCAGGTGCCACAAGCCAGTCGGCCACGAGCAGGTGATGCCCTCTCCGTACCTGGGAGAGGCCCAGGCACCACGAGAGACCAAGATCCAGGATTGCCAAGCACAGCCGGGGCTCAGGGGGCATGGGATCGGCAGAGAACACACGCTGGATCTCCAGAGACATCCCATTAAATGTGAATTTCGAATCCGCAGCGAATAATTTTGTTAGCGTAAGTATGTCCCAAACAGTCAAATATAGCTGGATGTCGTGCATTTTTACTTGCTAAACCTAGCACCCCTACAGGGGTGGGGGGTGACGGGGTGGCCACTCCAGGCTGTGCCAGACGGGACTTCCCAAGAAGGCTCGCTTCAAGGGGAGAAGTGGGAGGAGGAGGGCAATCAGCGGCCAAGCCCGCCAGGGCCACTCCTGCCAGACTTTACCATCAAAGAGGAGCGCTCCCAGATAGTAACTTCCCACTAAAGAACTTTGTTAAAAAATAAAATAATTCTTGCCGGCTGGAGAAAAGGGTTGTTTCCATTAATATTTTTCCATTCCTGCATCATCTGCAAGAGCTCACAAACACACAGCCGCTCTCCGGCAACAAAGATCGCCATGGAAACAGATCACCTCCATCCCCAAAATCATGACTTCGCCTCCCATTCCACCAGAAACAGACTACAGATTGTTACCAGAAAAATCCTTGTGCAAACAAACACAAGCCAACTGCCACTGAATGGCAGGAAATGTAGCCGCTTTCTCTAACGTTAACTTTCTCCAGGAATGCACTTGTTCTAAACACGCGGGGCACATTCTCCCCAGACCCGCATGCGGAGCAATCTGGACCGCAGAGAAAAATGCGGATTTAGACCTGCCGGGGGGAGGGGGGGGCGGCGCACATGGAACCCGGGTCCCAGCACTGACTCACGGATTTCTCTAGAATGACCGAGACTGACAGGAGCTCCTTGGACAGGAAAGTACTCCCAGACCAGGAGCCTAATTTCACAGGCACAGCCATGGCCCTGAGACTGGACCACAGGCCAGAAGTGGAACCCTCCAAAGCAATGCTGCAGATTATCCCCTCGGGAGAGGTTTCAGAAAGTACGTTATTGGGACTGTTAACGCCCCTGTGGCCCAGTAACAAACTGGGAAACAACCCTTGCAACACTCAAAGCCAAGAAAGTTTCATTCTCCAGCAAAATTCAAAGATATCCTGCAATCCAATAAGGAAAATGGGTTAAAAACCCTGAAAGGGACCTTCACCTCGGAAGAAACCAGAAAAGCCAATAAACATTAATATGTTAGCTATAGTCATGAAAGCATAACTTAAAGCAAATCAGATGCCCTCTCCCTTCGATCAGACCTCCTCCCAAAATGAAAAGTCACACCACATGGGACAATGGTGGCGGTGTGGAGCAAACCGAACGACCCGGAACAGTGCTTGCGGGAAGTGACGCCGGCCCCTTGCTAGACGGCTCCCAGAGACGGGCATCTGCATGCAGGCTGTAACAGCAAGGGCTGTGAACGCGCTCTGCTGCCCGCGAGTAAGTAAACTAGGGTATTAACATACAGTGGAAAACCACAGTGCGGTCAAAGTCAATAAACTACAGCTATATGTTATCACAGCACAGGTGAACCTCAGGGACATGCTGCGCAGCCAGAAAGGAACTCTCAGAAGAATACACATCAGTTAGCCAGCGCTGCGTAACAAATGACCCCACACTACACATGTTTACTATTTTGTGGTTTCTGCGGTCGGGGATCCAGATGTGGCTCAGCTGTGACGTCAGGCTACACTCAGGACGTCAGCCAGGGCTAGGGGCTCATCTGGAGGCCCCCCGTCCATGCTCACGTACTTACTGGCGCCATTCAACCCCTTGCTGGCTACTGGACCGAAGGCCTCGGGTCCTCGCCAAGTGGGCTTCTCCGTATGGCATCCTACTTTATCAAAGCAAGCAAGAGATAAAGGCTGTTATCCAGCAGTTAGAATCTAGGTAACCTAATCATTAAATGGCACCCATCACCGGAAGAATCCTATCTGAAGCAGGTTGCCGGGCCAGCGACACCAGGGGGAGGGATGAGCCAAGGGCGTGGATCCCAGGTGGGGATGACTGGGGACCCTATTAGGGTCAGCCAGCCTCAAACAGAACGTGCATGCTTCCATCAATACAAACTTTACGGATGTGAAAACCAGAGGGCAGTGCTTAAGGACCCAACGTTTACTGGCTAATGTGCCAAGACTACAAATAGCAGGGGGAAACCACAAAGTTCAGGTTAGGGGCCACTTGAACGCTTACGCTATCTTGGATAAAACACACTGGCACGGGGGGAGGGGCCGGGGACCTCAGAGGTAAAGTTCTATGTCTTGGCCTGGGTAGTGGCTACAGGTCTATACAGGCGCTCATTGCGTTTGTGAGTTCCTGTTCATCCCCCAAAGCGTTCTTTGTATCTTCTCAAGATTTAGGGACCACGGCACCAGCCTTCTGGCACCTCATGGAAGAGGGAGGACGGGTGCCCCGCACACTACAGCCTCCTCCTGTTCGCCCCGCCTTGCAAAGAAACAGACCAGCTTCGACCTAGAAGGGGGGCCCACCTGGAAGTCCTCGTCTCCCCTCCCGGCAAACTAAGTTCAAGGGCCTCCAAGCTCTACCTGGAAGCCTTCTCCTCCAAGGCTGGATTATGACTCAGAACTGGCCCCGCGCGTCTTCCCCCCACTCCCTTCCCTGCAGTTAAAGGCGGGGTCAGGGGCGCTGCAGAACTCAGTCTCCCTGCATCAGACCGGCGGCTCCCCTCCAGGGCCTTGAAGTGCCCTGTGCTCCGCCGTGGAGGGCGGTGGCCATGGGTGTTACCTCCTGAGGCAACTGCAAACAAGACCCACCGATGGCTGGAAGCTGGGAGCCACCCAGACCACATCCTGTTTGGCTGCAGCATCGATTCAGTCACGCCAATATTGCCGAACAAAAGAACTTTCTACGCAGGCTTACAGAAGAGGGACGTGCCGTCTGCAGCAAGGGAACCAGCCCAGCCAGAGTTCCTGCACGGGTCGGCGCTGGTCGGCGGGCACAAGTGGCCTGAGCGTGTGCCAGCCTGACCTCCGGGGTTTGCGGGCCAGAGAGGAGAGACGGCGCTTGGCACCGTGCATTTGGGCCAGCCCTCCGCACCCTGGTCAGAGCCGGCTCTCAAGCGGTTGTCGAGTGGATGGGTGAACGAAGCGCCTCTCCAGATGGCGTGAAGAAACGCCAACCACAGATGGATCGTCTGAGGGAGA
The DNA here is from genome assembly GCF_014898765.1 of Herpailurus yagouaroundi. Classification (NCBI taxonomy): domain Eukaryota; kingdom Metazoa; phylum Chordata; class Mammalia; order Carnivora; family Felidae; genus Herpailurus; species Herpailurus yagouaroundi. The sequence goes on from NW_024412433.1 coordinate 5,570,639, forward strand.
CAAAACTGCTTCGGGCAGCAGAGCGAACCCCCTTGCCAGGCCCATGGCGGTGGCGGTCGCCTTGTTCTCCGGACGCCTGTCCCGCGGCCCGACAGCATCTTGAGAGGGAGGAAGGGACCCAAGGGAGAAAAGACTTCTGGAAGTCCAGCCCCCTAAACACCAGGCCTTCTCCGGGAGAAACCGCGCTGCCTGTTTCTACCAGAGAAGGGACCAGAAAATGTGTTTTCCCTCACATACCTTAAGCATGTAAGGAATCTGCACAAGCTTCTTCCAGGACTGGATGGGGAAGGTTGTGGTTTTGAGCTGCAAAGTGCCGCCAGTCTCAGTCGGGGATGGAGAGACACACGCCCGGGTCTGAGAAGCAAAGGGAGGCCAGGGGAAGGACCTTCTGGAAAGCCCGGCCAGCCGTGAAGGGGTCCCCGGTGCAGTCAGGACCCTAAGGGCACCCTCCCGGCTCTAGGTCGCCTCCCGGGAGCCCTCGGGGCCCCAGTGCTCGTCCCTGAGCAGGGTGGAGTCCAGAAGCTCCCAGGTGGCTGGCACTGACCCAGTGCAGGGCCCGAGAGCTTTGATGCGCGTGAGTGCCGACGCATCGGCCGGGAAAGGCCACCTGTCCCACCTGAGCACCTCCAAGCAGACGTTGGACCCCCCCCCCCGGCGTTCAGGGGCCCAGCTCCCACCCTCTCTTACCTGCAGGGCTTCAGCGGGCAGCAGAAACGCTCATATCTCAAAAAACAGGCACAAACGGGGCCCACCTCACGGGGCTGCCGTGGGGAATGAACAGCATGTGCGAAGCACTTGGAACAGCACCAAGCCCACGGTCAGCGCCACAGGAGTGTTCACGGCCATCATTCTCCGATGACGGCACCCCAGGTGCACGCACACAGGCCCCCTGGGACGCTCTCAAGCCTACTCCTCCTACCCCCCTGCCACCTCCTCGTCTCTTTCTCGCCGAGTCTTGTCCCTCTACGCACTGGCAAAATTTCGGCCCCGGCCCCAAAGCGTGAAGCACAAGTCCACTTTTCCCGAATGCCACGCCACCGCCAGCCCAGAGCCCAGACTGAGACTCTGCTGATCGCGGAGGCCCCGGCCACTCCAAGCGCAGTCTCCGGTCAGAAATGCACCCACCCCGGGCCCTCTGTGCCAGAATCTGCATTTTAACAAGATCCCGGGGTGATTCCGGGGCACCTAAGATCTGAGAAGCGCTGGGCTGGGAGACGTCGGGTCCAGCCGGAGACTAGCATTCTGCCCACCCGCCCTCCTCGAGGTGGGTCCTGGAGGAAAGACTTCTTGCCTAAGACTCCAAACTCTGTGCCTGCGAGCCTGTGCACCACAAGTCTGTGCGTGTGTGTGTGTGTGTGTGTGCGCACGTGTGTGCAGCTGGCATGTAACATTGCTTGCTCCCTGAACCCCGACTCACTGCATAAACCAAAAACATCTCAAGGAGCACACCCTTCAGAGCGGCCGTGTGTACTCCGCGCACACAGACGAGACGATCTCACCCTGTTTTCCGTGCATCGACCCCAAGATGCTAACAGGACCAGCGGGGCTCTGGCCTCCAACACCCGTGCTCGCTACGAAGCCCAACGTTCTGGACTCCGATTTTCAGAGCAGCTTCTAAACGGGCCCATTGTCTCTGCTGCTCTGCTACCTTTCTCAAGTTCACCTGGCAAAAAGATGATCCGTGTTTGTGTTTAGAAGCCAGCTGCCTCACTGGCCAGGAGAGCGGCTCACCTCTAAACGTCTGGTCCGGGAGAGAACAAAGAATGTGCTGACGGAGAGAGACAGGCCACGGCCTGACCCGCAGCGGTCCGGGCCCACTGCACTAGGCTCTGTAGAGAAGGGCCGTTTCTGGCCGGGCTGCGGGGGGCCCCGGGCTCCTCCTGGCAGGGGGCACCCGGTACTACCGCTGGCCGGCATCGGCAGGACACCCTCATGCTGACACCGACCGTGGCGGAGGCGTCGCAGACACGGGGGCAGAGGGCCAGCCCGGCCACCCCGCCGTTGCCCACTCGCTTCTCTGCCTCTCTTCTTGTCTCTTCTTAAAGATGAACTTTCTTTTCAGACTAGATTTAGGTTTATAGAAAAGCTGGGGAGAAAACGCAGGGAGTTGCCCTCTACTGCCCAACACCCGGGTTCCCCGGTGACTGACCTCTCGCGTGAGGAGGGCGCATTTGTCCAACGTACCTGACGCAGATACATTATAATTAACCAAGTCCGTTCTTTACCCAGATTCCCTGGGTTTCTCCCCGGTGTCTTTCTTCTGTTCCAGGACACCACATGACATTTAGTCTTGTGGCCCGAGGCTCCTCGGGGTGGTGACAGTTCAGCTCCTGCACCCTACCCCCCGGCCTTCCCCTTTCCGGGCCCCAAACTCCGCAAAGTGCCAGGCAGCTGCTGGCTGGGCCACGCGCGGCCTATCCCCAGGGGCAAGGCCAAGATGTGTGCCCGGAGGATGCCACACACGCCTGCAATCAGGGTGAGCTTTATGATTATCCCCGTTACAAATCGCCACGTGTCCCGGACGGGCAGGCCTGCCGTGGCTAAAGATGAACTGTATCCCCTCCAGTGTGGGCGCACTGACTGGCTAGGACCCACCTAACTCCCTCCCGCCTCCCACTCATCAGCCAAAAAGCACCCCAGCACCACCCAGTGAACACACGGGGCGCCACGGGGAGGGAGGAGGTAGAGAGAAGCTGGAGAAGCTGTGCCCAGCCACGAATCCCTGAGTTTTTTCTGAGCCAGGAAATCCCATGCCAGTGAGGGAAGGAGCCCCAGTCTCCTCGAGCACCCAAGGGCCACGCTGACATACAGGGCCAGCCCATCACCAAGGCAGGAGCCTCGGGGCCCAGACAGGCCGAAGATCCCAGAGGTGCCCACCTCCAAGTGGTGAGTCAGGATCACTGGTAGCTTAGAGCCGTGCGTCCACAGGCTGAGCCACCCCACCTGCTCTGCCCAACGAAGTATCTCACGGGGAGCACCGCGGGCCAAGGTCACCATTCTCGGGGATCTCTGAATGAGTGTTCCCGGGGCTGGCGAGGCGCTGAACCACAATAACGGAAAACATTCCTTGTCAGAGGCTCAGGAGAAGTCTCCCAACCGCACCTGTCAACCTAGACCCGGAAAAACACGTGGCAAAGGGCTCGCAGTCCACAGGGGCAGCGCCCCCTGCAGTCGCCCCAAATCCAGGCTGTAGAAAGGGCAGGAGGGCTGAGGGAAGTGCGAGAAAGCATTTCCTGTCTGTTCCAGAAGGCTCAAACTGTGTATTTCTTCTCCCAAAGCTAGAATGGCTCCCAGACCGGTGCCTGCCACGTAAAGCGTGGTCACCAATGCCTCGCTGGCTTGACTTCAGGACGGACAGAGTGCTGAAGGACTTATGCCAAGGGAGGGCACCCGTCCAGAGGGCAAGACTGGCCGGGCACGCACAGGAGGGGGCGGTCAACTCAGGGGTCGTCAAGGGTTCCACCAGTAACACCGCCCGGAAGACAGCATTCCACCTGACGCCGGGGCGACAATGTCGCCGAATGGCACGCGGTGACGTCAGTGCGGCCAGAAAACGCTGTTCCCACGGCCGCGGAGTGAAAAGGCAGGTTTGCAGGACTGAGCACGATAGGCCCTACTTCTGAGAACGTCCTAGTGATTTATCTCGCAGGGAGGGAGCCACCGGGAGTCAGAGGAGTTTTCATTTCTTCCATAGGCTGCGTTTTCTAAATCTATGATTAGCATGGATCCCTCCTAAACAGAACAGACAATGAAGGGCCAAGCTTTGCAGTCACCGGGTGGCCTTTAGTCTCAGATTCCAGGTCCCTGAGGACACATGGGTGTTTTGGAGGTTACTCATTGCAATGGACTTTCGTTACATAGGTTCTTTAAATAATCTGCAAGGGGGAAGGAAGGTGGCTCTCTGGGAGCGATGCCAGGGGAAGGCTTGTTCCCTCATTTCACGAAGAAACTCCTCTTCTAAGTGGTCTATTCAGAAATAAGGTTCCCGGGCGCCTGGCTGGCTCAGCGGGTTGAGCTTCCGACTCTTGATTTCAGCTCCAGTCATGATCTCATGGTTCGTGGGGGTTCGAGCCCCACATCAGGCTCTGTGCTGGCATGTAGAGCCTGCTTGGCAGTCTCTCTCCATTTCTCTCTACCCCTCCCCTGCTCAAGCTCGTGCTCTCTCTTACAAGAGAAAGGAAGGAAGAAAGAAGAAAGAAAGAAAGAAAGAAAGAAAGAAAGAAAGAAAGAGAGAAAGAAAGAAAGAGAGAAAGAAAGAAAGAAAGAGAGAGAGAAAGAAAGAAAGAAAGGGAGAAAGAAAGAAAGAAAGAAAGAGAGAAAGAAAGAAAGAAAGAAAGGAAGAAAAGGAGAAAGAAAGGAAGGAAGAAAGAAGAAAGAAAGAAAGAAAGAAAGAAAGAAAGAAAGAGAGAGAGAAAGAAAGAAAGAAAGAAAGAAAGGGAGAAAGAAAGAAAGGGAGAAAGAAAGAAAGAAAGAAAGAAAGAAAGAAAGAAAGAAGCCCCCCCAATCTACTGTGTGATGGGAGGACACACAGGACGATTCACTAGAGTTTTCGTCTTTACCACAAGCCGTGTGTGCCCATAAAGTGTACCTATAAAAGGGTTTGTCAAAAGCACTTTATGGAAAATCTAAGTAAATAAATGCCACTTGGAAACCGCAGACCCGCCAACAAGCACATGAAAAGATACTCCATGTCAATAATCACTGAGGGCAAATCATAACCCCCCGGTATCACTTGACTTGCGTGAGCGCGGCTCCGATCAAACATACAGAAACAGAAAACAGGAGAACCCGGGACACTGGCGTCCTGGTGCGGACAATGGAAAAAGGTACAGCCGTCGTGAAAACAGGATGGCAGTGCTTCGGAAAGTTAAAACTAGGGGGCGCCTAGGGGGCTCAGTCGCTTAAGGGTCCGACCCTTGGTTTCGGCTCAGGTCATGATCTTGCCGGTCGTGAGTTTGAGCCCTGCGTCGGACTCTGTGCTGGCAGCGTGGAGCCTGCTTGGGATCCTCTCCCTCCCTCTCTCTCTCTGCCCCTCTTCTGTTCACCTTCTCTGTCTCTTGTCTCTCTAAAATTAATTAGCTTTAGGGGCACCTGGGTGGCTCAGTCGGTCAAGTGTCTGACTTCAGCTCAGGTCACGATCTTGCAGCCCGTGAGTTCGAGCCCCGCGTCGGGCTCTGTGCTGACAGCTCGGAGCCCGGAGGTTGCTTCGGATTCTGTGTCTCCCTCTCTCTCTGCCCCTCCCCTGCTCACACTGTCTGTCTCCCTGTCTCTCAAAACTAAATAAACAAAAAGTAAATAAAACAAAATAAATTAACTTAACAAAGAAATTAAAACGAGAACCACCGATAGGATCCAGCAATCCCACCTCTGGGAATACACCCAAAAGAACGGAAAGCAGGGTCTTGAGAGGTATTTTTGCACACCCAGGTTCAGAGCAGCATTACGCTCAAGAGCCAAGAAGTGCAACCACATGTCCGCGGGCGGACGAACGCGTGAAGCAGACGGGGTCTGTCCTCACAGTGGAACGTTGCTCTGCCTTGAAAGGGAAAAGAGATCCGGTCACACGCTACAGCGCGGATGAACCCGGACGACGTCGCGCTGAGTGAAATAAGCCCGTCACAGACGGACACACACTGGATGATTCCACGCATCGGAGGGCGTATCTAACACAGTCAGTAGAATCAGGGGGTGGAAAGGTGGTCCCCGGGGGCGGGGGGGCCTGGGGGGGGGAGAAACGGGGAGGTTTAGTGTACGTTTCGCTTTTGCAAGATGCAAAAAAGTTGTGGAGATCTGTTGCACGATCGTGTGAACTCTACACTTAAACACCATTACAATGGCAAGTTTCGTATCAGGCGGGGTTTTTTTTGGTTGTGTTCACAATGAAAAAGAAGTTAAAGCTTGTAAGAGAGGAAGGTCGTACACAACAGCCTCTTTTGTTTCCTCGTGTTGTTTCTGAAGAAATTCGCGTCCGGCCACACCCGACGACGACACGCGCCAAACTCCTTGCGAGTCGGGCCTGGTACCCGCAAGACGCAAGACGCAAGACGGGTCTGAAGCAGCGGGGGGGGGGGGGGGGGGGGG
>NW_024412433.1:5576819-5593457 GCF_014898765.1 Herpailurus yagouaroundi
CCCCCCCCCCCCCCCACAACAAAAAAAAAGAACGTCCACTCCCCTTGTTTTACGTGACAAAAGTGACCCTGCTCCCCGAAGCTAACAAACAAAAAAAGAAAACTGTACCTGAACAGCACTTGGGAATCCACACACAGAAACCCGAGCGATGCAGGTCGGCTCAGTGGAATCGGCCCGAGAGGTCAAGGGCAGTCAAGGTCAGTTGCCCGAGGAAGGCAGCCAAGGCCCTGGAGCGAGACTCACTTTTCACCTTCTACGTGTCCGTAGTACTTGGAATGGCTACAAAAGCACTTATTCTTACAATACAGATTTAGGCACCCGAAAAGTTTAGAAAAAACACCATCTTGGGAATGAGAACCAAGACGTGTATTCCCACGGGGGAGGGGTCACTTTAACCTGGTGATTTTCCGTCTCCGCTGGGCCTACAGTCACCTTAGGATGCTTTTAAATTTAGAGACGCAGAGACCCCAGCCCCAGGCCAACTAACTCTCTAGGGAAGGGACCTGGGCAATATTTGTAATCCTCACAGGTGATATTCTAGACCTGCTGAGGTTCGGGGATGCCTGGGGGGGGGGTGGGGGGGCTCAGTCAGTTAAACATCTGACTTCGGCTTAGATCATGATCTTGCACTCTGAGTTCGAGCCCCGCGTCAGGCTCGGTGCTGACAGCTCGGAGCCTGGAGCCTGCTTCGGATTCTGTGTCTCCCTCTCTCCCTGCCCCTCCCCTGCTTGTGCTCTGTCTCTCTCTCTCTCAAAAATAAACACTAAAAAAAAATTTAAATCTGCTGAGGTTTTTCTTCAAGGAAGAGTGGGGAGCCTGGGGGGCTCAGACGGTTGAGCGTCTGGCGTTTGTTTTCAGTTCAGGTCACGATCTCACGGTTCCCAGGATGAAGCCCCATGTCGGGCTCTGCGCTGACAGTGAAGCTTGCTTGGGATTCTTTCTTTCCCTCTCTCTCTCTGTCCCTCCCCCCTCAAAATGAGTAAACTTAAAAACAAAAGTAAGGATGCTGCCTGTGCCGGGCTCGGTGCTAATGCTGGCGACTTCTGAGTTCTGACCAGTGCAGCTGCACTGAGACGTAAGGCGCCGAGGGTCCCTGTTTGGGGGTGGGGGTGGGGCAGCCATGTAGCCTTAAGGCCTCAGGCAGAGGGTCCCATGGGGCAGGAAGCAGCAAAAGCAAAGCCCAGGGGTACGGACGCGCATCACTTAGGGGACCACCGTGGAATCTGGGGGCCGGGCCCGGCGGATGCAGGAAGGGGAGGTCGGAGATCCAACTGCTCAGAGACCAGCCTGCCAGTCCCCGGAAGCAGGCCACACCGAAAAGTTTAGGCTGACTCTGCAAAGCCAGGAAGGCCTCGAGGACCTGCAGGCCAGATCGTATTTCCAGTTCTTGGGAAAACGCAAAGGCCGTGGGGTGAACCGTGCCCAGCAGGCTGAAGCCACCAGTGTGCATTCGCTGGGGGAATCAACGAATGGATGGATGGATGGATGGATGGATGGACGGTTAGAACAAGGGGGACGCCCGGAGTCACAGAGCCACACGGCTCACAGCTGACGTCAGCGCGTGCGGGACGTGACGCGACTGTGGAGTCCCACAGAAACCCACCAGCACACGTATCAACGCCACGTCCCAAATACAGAGAAGGGGGCTTCTGAGCACCGGGGCAGGGGCTGGGACCTAGACCCTCACCACACCCCAGAGGCACCCCCAGACGAAGGCATTAAACGCCCCAAACCAAAAGCAGACGCACACAGGACTGGAAAACCCAACTAATTAGAATCTTCACACAGCGAAACCCGGGTGACAGGATCGGCGGACCCAGCAACACACAAGTCACGCGTCTCGGTGAAAACTGGGCCGGGGGCCCCAACGAGAGGAGGGGTGGCGGACGGGAGCTCGGCCAAGCCTCTCACGTGGCCCACGGGGCACAGTCCACGAGAACCGCGCGCAGTCCCGACACACGTCAGGTGACCTCGGCGGGAACGCTCTCCGTGTCGTTTCGAGCTAAGTAGACCAGAGCCCCGGGACTTGGTGTAACCCCCGCGTCCGGAAGAAGGAGCTTGCCAAGTGGGCCGAGACGCAAACTCTTCAGATCAGGTGGCGACAAAGCCAGCGGCGGTCCATCCGCCAGCGAATGGCTTACGCGCGGCGTGAAATCCATCAGAAACAAAACGACCCAGAAAACGGGACCGGAAATGTCGAACACACACAAAAGAGGAATTTTACACAAAACGAAAACCGCAAAGTGGCAAAAGGATCTGGTTATCATGCTCACCGAAACCGTTAGCGGTCATCCAGAGAAAACGGCGGGACCGCGGTCACCTCCAGGAACGTGAGCCCAGCTCTCGAAATCCGATGGGCCCACACGCGGAACACACATAAACCACATAAACCCAACCTAAATAAAACCCGACATAAACCACAACATCATCGAGGAGCCTAATCTCATCGACCTGCGTCAAACTCCCTGTCCTGGAGAAAACGCAATGGCGGTGCAAGTAACCAAGGAATACTCGAAAATACTGGAAGCATTCCTGAGGCCTTTATTGAGCCCCAATGCAGTAATACCAGAAGCTAACTAGAAAATAAGAGGGAAGAAAGAGGGAAAAAGAGAAAAGGAAAAAAACTAAATACTTAAAGAACAAAGAGAATAGCTCAGGGTCCACCTGGCTCTAGGCCCTGATCACGTGACTATGTCTGGAAGGCCCCACAGTGAAAACCAACTGTAACCACACATCCCCCCCCACCCCCGCCATGGTTCTACTGATGCTGCCATTTCCATTTATTCCCTCTGGGTGCCAACATTCTGGAACTTTCCATCAGTCATCACCTCTACCACCAAGCTAACCTGAGTTCCAGATTTCTGGGTGACTACAACCCAGAGGGGGCCTGCCTACCATTCATCCCATCGGTGGCGGCCAGGTTATGGAGGATCAGGTGGCCCTGGGTGTGGCCGCCACCACCTAATGGAGGGAAGCCCCACCGGGAGTTCTCCAAGGGTGGCAGGAAAAGCAGGGGCTCCTTCACCCATCTGGGCAGGGGGCTTCTCGTACTGTGCTGATTCTTAGTTCAACAGAAAATGGCCATTCAGAAAGGCACCTCAAAATGGGGGATATCTGAGGGCAGACCTCTCGGGTACAAAGACTGCTGTCTGAACACCTACCGCTCAGGGCTGTGAAGATCCACGATTCCCGATTATCTCAACGGAGAGCTCCGTACGGTGCCCGATGTGGTGTACCTCTTGCCAAGTGCCACCTTCGATGGGAACGAGAGGGAAATGGTCACACGGCCACACGGCACAGCGGGAGGGCTCACGTGGGCTTGCCAAGTGAAGGCGCAGTCGGGAGGGAATGTGGACACTCTCTCCTGCCCAGGTCCCCAACCTCCCAGCGTTAGGGGCTGCTCCACCCTTGGCTCCTGCTGGTGGACTGGAACGGTCCAGACTACCCACCTGGCTGTCACCTGCCCATGCCCATCTCGCCTGAGACGTCATCTTGCCCGTGTGCCCACAGCACTGCCCCCACGCTGCTCCCTGGTCTGGTTCCGGAAATCACCTCGCTTGCCCTGGGGGGTTCCCTGCCCCGGGCACCCAGCTGGGGGGCCAGAGCAGTGTAGCACGACAGCCTGGATTCAATCTGCTTCTGCACTCACAGCTCCGCCAGGTCCTTTACCCTCCCGGTGCCTCAGTTTCCCCGCTCCACAGAGATGGCAAGAGTCCTCCCGTCGCGGGTCGTGAGGACGAAGAGGTTTTTGGGAAAGCCGTGAAGCCATGGGACGGCACAGAGCAAGTGTTACTGACCTCTCTTCTACTACGATTAACCATCACTACTAACATATGCATAACGTATCTGTGTTATGCAAGAACGTCCAGGAAAATGACTTTGGTTTTCAAAGTTTCTGAGTATCCTTACAATTCAAAGCAAGATACGGGAATCAAAGACACAGACACGCCCCCCCCCCCAGGGTGTGGACGGGAGACTGAAAATGAGAAGCCGGTGTTTAACACAAGCGTGGCGGGGGTGGGGGCTGGGGAGAAGCGCACGGCCCCTGACATGCAGTCAAAGCGAGTTAACCCTGCTTCGGTGCTGAGCCCAGAAGCACCCGTGAACAACCGTCCTCCAGGGACACGTCTGGGGTGGTCATTTTCAGCGATCTGAGCCCCTCCACTCTGCTATCCACAACCATTACACGGAGAGCCCCGCGGTCAAGTGCCTCGGCAAACAACCCCGTCAGTTCACATCCAGGCACTGGCACCACGTAAAACTCCTCACTGCCTGGTATTTCCAGGTCCTCGTAGGGTCCACGGACACATCCATGAGTCTCTTGGCCTCAGTGTCCTCATTGGTAAGTCGGGAGCAAACAGTTTCGTTGCCTGCAGGGGCGGGTGCAGGGGGAGGTAGCTACCGCTTGTCTCTCCTCTCCTCTCCCACAACAGTTTCAATGTGCAGATTACTTGTTTTGTGGAAGACAATGGAGGGGGCTGGGGGGAGACCGGTGACGACCACCCCAGCCCTCACCCGCCCCTGTACACGTCCAAACGACTACTGCTTACTTCTGGGCGCTCCCCTCCAGCCCCGACTGCCTGTTTGCAATTCCCGGCACTAAAACCCGAAGGCAAAGGACAACCACAAACCACCTGACGTATTCGAAGTCACCCTCGCGGAGGTTCCCCCCCCCCCCCCCCCCGAGTGCCTGAGTCCCAGTCGTCTGCTCAGCCATAATTCGGCATTGTGTCCTGCCTGCCTGGCTTACCTGTTACTCCCAGCCTCTGCGCACCCCCCGCCCCCCAGGGGATCACTGCATTCTCTCTTTTCCTGCTCATCAAAATAACCCGGCTCCTTCCCAGAAAAATAATCAGACTCCCAATTTAGCCAGCAGCCAATTTCTTGACAATTCGACTAATGACAAAAAAGCGGTGTTTGTGACATCCTGTTCCAGCTTTTCAGTTATGTTCTTTTAACCTTGAAAAAGTAACGGTTTTACCCCGAGCACGTTAAGGACGGCGGGTTGTCCTCCTGGGACAGAAGGCTGTACTGAAGTTTCCCCCCAAGCGGAACCGGGATTAGCCAGGTCAACGTGGGTTAAACACAGAAATCCGCAGGACGGTCAGCAAAGCCACGGCCTCTCAGCGGCTCAGGCTGCTGCGGTCCCTGGAGGGGGCTGTCAGGAGGGGAAGGATGGCCTGGCCTGGGGGGTTGGGCCTGACCAGGAAAGCCAGGGCTCACCCTGATGCCCCTGTGCGCCACGGCCTGGGTGCACACGTCGGAGACAAGCGACCCAGGAGAGGTGCTCTGATCTCCGTCACAGGGTCCCTCTGATGTTGCTTCTGCTGAAAGACCTCCCCTTCTTCCTCAATACCTCTTCCTTTCTGGAACACAAAAATGCTGTGGCTCTCTTACTAATCTGACAGCTGCCTTAGCTTCCTGTGTCATTCCTGTTAACAAAGGTAATGCAACCCCACGCAGAGTGGTCGTTTAGTTGGATGATTTTAGGAGACTTTCCCAATAGGTCGGGAGGGAGAAGTGGCCGGTCACCCGGCAGGGTCACGGGAGTCCCAGGTGGGGAGAGGAGGGCTGTGAGGAGGTGATCCGGGGTGAGGGGAGGGTGTCAGACCCCTTTCAAGTCATGCCCACACGTTTAATCAAGTTTTTCCAGGGCCTGGAAGTTCAAAGCTGAATGAAGCCCAGAAGGACTGTTCCATCCAGCCACCTGCCCCTGGCATCCCCCGCCAGGGTCTCCCAGAAAGCAGTCACCTCCTTTGATTTCCTGTACTCACCCAACTACCCACTGCCCCCGCCCCCAAGTCCCCTGCAGGCGCCTGCCCAGTTCTTTGTCTCTCACCTAGTGTCCTGAGCCCCCAGCACAGCTCGTGAACCCTGACCTCTCCCTCCTGTACTGGTGGCCACTTCCCTAACCTCGTGAGCCCTGACCTCTCCTCCTGTACTCTGGTGGCCACTTCCCTAACCTCGTCTCCTGTACACTGGTGGCCGCTTCCCTAACCTCGCGAACCCTGACCTCTCCTCCTGTACTCTGGTGGCCACTTCCCTAGACAGAGGCCTCCTCCAGTGGTTTCTCCAGCCTCCTGCCTGGCACACAGCAGGGTCAGTGTGAGTGAGGGAATGAAGGATTTTGAGTCAAACAACAGCTAATCCAGGGGGGGGGGGGGAACAGGGCCAGGGCCAGCGCCCCGGAGAGTTACAAAAGGCTCAGTGCTCAGGCCCAGTCTAGGGGCTCCCCGCCCCCCAAACTCCACCGAGAACAAATAACCGGAGCGAAGGAGCTGTCCCCAGGCCTTCCCGTCAGCCTCCACAGTGCTGCCTCATGTTACAATAGGTGAGCAGTGACTCATGGCCGCGGCTGTGCCAAGAGGAGGCAGCCAGGCCCCCGTTGCAAAGCCACGCTGAGGACACAGGCCAAAACACATTCCACCCCGAACGTAGTCTTCCTCTCTTGCCAGAACGAAGAAGTCCTGTGACAGCAGACCGCGGTTAGGAACCAAAAGGACGGCCTCACTGTCCGTGGAAGGCAGCAAGCACTTTTTCCTCTTAATGAACCTGGAAGTTGAAAACCAAGTCTGGGGCGCTGCCCTGGGCCAGACCCACCAGATCCAACCGCAGTCCGTCTCCTCACAGCTGATCAGAGACACCGCCCCACAAATCACCCCCGTGCCCAGAATGACATGGCCCTGGGGGGCAGGGGGGACCCCTAGCAATGACAGTTCCTGAAGCAGCCGGCGAGGAAATCATCAGTCACTCCTTTCCAGGGCGGAGGGGGCCCCTAGGACCTCCGACAGAAACTCCTCCTGTGTCCTCAGACGCACACTTCCCCCCAGATGTTAATGTTTTTGAAACCCGTGTGTAAGTGCACATCCTAAAATTCAGGTGTGCGTTTCCAAGCCCACCCCAAAAGCTCACAATGCAGAGCATGAGGGTTTGGGGTACCGGCAGGTCTAAGGCTGGTCTTAAAGTTCACCCGGTTGCATGAATCGGATGTAGAAACTCTTCTCAAGGTCACTGCCTTTGGAGGTGTTTCTCTGAGTAGCGATTACACATTCGTCCAACCGTTAATAGAATTAGAAGTCCTCTGGAGAATTTGAGCACAATAGTGGTAAAAAATTCATCCAAAGGAAAAACATGTATTGAAAGAAAGATGTGTGTATGGAGATGTTCACTGTAGTACTGTTTATAATTTCAGAGGAGCTGGAAATGGTCTCTGAACAAGGATTTGTTAAAGAGGGTACCTCCCGTACAAATCTGACGGTCATTTGGGGGTCCAAGTCTGTGTTTGCTGATGTGAAAATACGTCAGCAACAATTTTAGGTAAAAAGCAGTTTTCCAAAAGCATAGAGTTCATTCAAAAATAAGAAGGACTTGCTACGCATCAGGTGCGCACTGAACAAGTCCCCACTCTACCATGCTGCTCTGTTTGCAAGGGCTTGGACTTGACCTCTGAAGACGTCAGACAGACCCTAAGAAAAATGTCCTGTCCACACCAGAGTGGTTATCGTGAGTGGCTGACTTCCAGTGATGTGAACTTTTTTCTCCTTTTGCATCTTATAATATATTTTTTTAAGTTTACTTGTATTGATTTTGAGAGGGGAGAGAGAGAGAGATAGAGAGAGAGAGGGAGGGAGGGAGGGAGCACGCACGAGCAGGGGAGGGGGGGAGAGAGGAGAGAGAGAATCCCAAGCAGGCTGACAAGGAGCTCGAACTCACAAACGCTGAGATCACGACCTGAGCTGAAATCAAGAGTTGAATGCTTAACCGACTGAGCCACCCAGGCGCCCCACGTTTTCTAATGTTTCTAAGATGAACATATGATTACTTGACTAATTTAAAAAACCTCAGGGGGAGAGGTCTTTTTTTTTTTTTTTTTTAAGAGAAAAGAAGGAAAAATCACAATAAACTCCTCCAGAAAAATGTGTTTATCTAGAAAGTACTTGCATTAAACACAACTCGTTTCTCAGTCCCCCCACTCGCAGCCCCCAGGGTAGTCCGGGCAGGTCAGGCCTTTTAAAACGCAGGCTCAGCGGCCACCAGGGACCGGCTGCTGGTCCCCCCCCCCACGTGAGACCAGCCAGAGCCACAATCCAGCCCAGGTCTGAGCCTGGGGCACAACCTGCTGACTGTATCCCTCCCATTTCCTCCTGCTCCCAGAAATTTGAGGAATGGGGCAAGGATTGGGGAAGTGATCCTTATTTAGACATCTACCAATACATCACGCCGTCAGTCTCCGCCTGTACGCGGTCCAAAGGTCAGACTGAACACCTAAAAATATCGAAGCCCTGCACTCCGGTTTAATTCAGATGGCGAAACATCACCAAAGAATCTCTATTTACTCGGTATTTAAGAAAAACCTGCGGTGCACACAGGACTCAAAAGAGGCCACGGTCACAAAAACCTCCCAGGATAGGTACGGGGCTGATGCGGTAAAATCCACACCTCCGCGTCGACATCTCCCAGCTCCCAGAAGTAAGCACTACACCACCCTTTCCCAGACAAGAAAGCCGGGTCTCGAAGTTGTCCAGTGTCAAAATCAGAAGTAAACAGAAAAGCCCAAGTTCCAGACGCGGACAGGTGCATGGGACTGAGAAACCCCAGGTGCGCCCCAAGTCATGGGAGACACCACGGCAAAGAGGAACTTCCCGGATTCCGGTCTGTGAAAAACTTAAGTTTCACCTATTTCTGTTCCCGGACAGCAGCTTGTGTACAAAGAACAGGGCTGGAAGAACAAGATAGGTGGCTAGTCGCTTCATGCTTCATTTTCCTTGAAGATTTTCCTTGAAGCACGTGTGACTTTCGCTTGTGCAAGTCAGGCTGTTTCCTAATTGACTGAAAAGAAAAGGCCATTTATAGGAGACTCGGCACAGTGCCTGACAAGGAGGAAAAGCCCGATGAATACTTGAAACCACAGAAAAATCTCCATGTTAAAAGGTGGATAGGAGTATTTCAAGCGTGTGCGCGTGCGTGTGTGTGTGTATCCCTTTCAAACAGTAACTACAGTTCCGAGAGATGAGCATCTAAATGTCATATTACCTGAAACTGAATTTCTCGGGCTCTTAAGATATTTACAAATAAAATACAAGTGAGGGAAAGGACAAGGCTCGCACCTGGAGAAAATGAACTCCTGGTGGCCTTTGCCTTTCTTCCCACAGTCACTATACCACCTGTGACTGCCAGCATCCGCCACAGCCCTGATTACGGAGCAGAGAAGGTCCTTCAGGCACCTGTCTCTGTGACCAGCATACACTTGTCCCCAGGTGAACAGTCCTGAAATCATAGATGGTTCTAATAAAATACGAGCGAAACACGTGCGCTGCATGAACTCGAAGAAATTCATTTTGGATGTACAGCCAGTGTCCGATCTCCCGAGACGTCACCCTGAGCCAGCACCCTCTGACGAGGGCCTGAAACGTGAACAAAATGGGACAGGGCGGTTGGTTTCCTCATCCGGCACTACAAAGGTAAAATATCCAACAGGTGTCGCCAGGACACCAGGACTCTGAGGGACAGAGCTTTTCTCCTGTAAACGTCTTGAACACTGATTTCTGAAACCACAAAGGGGGAAAAACAAATAGCCCAACTTCCGCGAGGGGTATTTGGGATGGGGGCGACGGAGAGGAAAAGGGAGACCAGACCAGAGCAGACGACCGTGTTGACTGTGACCGTGGACCTCCGCGCCGTCAACTGAGCGATTCCGGCACTTTACGTGAGTTATTTACACGTATTATTGTATCAGCTCCAGTGACGGTTTCCAGTGAAATTTCAACACAGCGCCTTGACTTTCCATTCGCCCAAAGGACACGTACAGATATGTGATACCACTTCTCAAAGCCACGATTCTCAGGGTCATGAGAAACAGAGAGTCGAACGCATGTGCAGCCCGTTAGCATATTCCACTTACTTCTTTGTATTCAAAACCTATTAAAAATTCAAATCCTTTCAATTTGAATTTGGGGCAGTCGCGGAAAACGGGTAAGCAAAGGTGGGGTGAGCCTCGCTGAATGGAACGTTAAATGGCAGAGTGACAGAGGTGCCACTCGACATTTCCGAGTAAGCTGATTACCATTCACAGGCCAGAATTCTTAAAAGCCAGAAATTACTTTCGCCACCCAGTGTGCGTTTTGAACTGTTGAGATGTCTAAGAAGAGAATGTTAACGTGCTCCCCAAATGGTTATACGGGAGGTCACCACCTTGAGTGTTCAGCTTGGTCAGCCCCTCTCTCCACCGGTCAGTTCCCACGTGCAGGGGACACACTGTCTGTGCACGGAAGGTGTGGCGATCAAGTGTAACCGGTGCTGAGCAGTGTCCAGCCTAGCGGGTCAACAGACATGCAGGGAGCAGGGTCAGCTCCCCATCTTGGGGATCCAGGAAGGGGTTCTCGAGAAGGGGCCTGCACCCAGGAGTCCCCCAGCCAGCACCCCCCAAAGGCTAGCAAAAAAACGAGCCAGATGAGCACAGGGCGAAAAGGCATTTGGGGAAGTCTTCTGTAACCTGTTCTTCCCGATGAAAACCACCCACAACCATCTCCTTCCTTCCCTCAGGGGACCTGGGGCCACTCACCCACTCATTGCCCTGGAGCATCGCAGGCCCTCTGACCCAGCCCTGGGTCCCTCTTGTCTCGACACCATCAAACGACAGTCCTATTTCTTTTACCGCTAACATTCTTCTCAGTGGTCCACGCTCGGTGTTCTCGATTTTTTTCTAGAAGCTTCCAACCACCACAATCACACGGGTCTAACAAGCCAAACCCAGGGGCCCCCTGTCTTCCTGATGTTGCTTCTCTGATCAACCCCACAACCACCCTGTTTACGTCAGGCTCTCAACCCCCTTCCTCTCCACCCCATCTTCTGCCCGGCTCGGTGGGACACAGAGCCTGCACGGTCTCCCGCTTCCAGCAGCTTCTTTCCTCCTCCCCCTTGGCTTTCCTGCCCCATCTTCATGGGGTGACCCGAAGCGTGCTTCCAGGGGCCCCAGCTCACACTCAAAGTCTCCAGTGAGCTGTTCCACACTCATGGGCTCAACCCTAAGGAAACGAGGCCCCAGTCGGCGCTCTCAACCTCTCAACCGGTCCTCCTCGTCTCATCACCCTGTAAGGGAACAACCCCAGGGACGCCTCCTCCAATTCTGCATCCCGGGGGCCTAGCTTCCCTCTTCCTGCTAACAGGCCTGCTAACAAGCCTGGCTCAGAAGTTCAAGGACGCTCCCCCCTTCCCACGTGCTTGCTGTCTCCCAAGGAGCTCTCGCTGTTTTAAAATAATTTGGCTGCTAATGATGATAGAGAACAAATAATCAGATTACGTGTGTAACCAAGCTCAGACTCACAAAGCCCTTAGTTTCTCCTTTCTTCGCTTGGGTGGTCCTGGGAAGCTCCTCTCGACTCTGGCACTCTGCTTTAAAATCAGCTCTTCAAAAACCCACCCAAGAAGCGATCGCCCCAAGGACAGGCCTCCTGGCTTGATCCCGATCCCTTTGTCCACGAACACCCTTCTCTGTTCTAGACCAGCGGGAGAGACCAAGGCACCACCAGGAAGTATGCTGATCGCCACCCATGGAAGGAAAGGGCCAATGGAGTAAGGTCTCCAAATGGCAACTGGAAAGATCGGGGACCTCTGGCTGCCCTTCCAAGAACCTGGCCCTAAAAACCTTCCTTGGCCTCAAATACCGGGTCTGCCCCACCCGGTCCCAAACCACGTCTCCAGTCCTTCCTACAAATTCCCCCACCTCGGCGGAGTGGAGCCCTGAGTACTAGAGTAGAACGGGGATTCTCACGGGGAGTTTGTAGAAACTGCCCGTGTCTGGGCCCCACCCTCAGAGATCTGGATTCCACCGGGCACCAGGCTGGCGAAGGTGGATTTTTACAAAATCTCCCAGGAGATTTCAACGTCCAGTACGTTTTGAGGCTGGCCGAAATCAGGCTACCAGCGACATCCACGTCCTCTCCCGGCCCAGCTGCCGGGCACACGCGGTCCGGGCAGAAGCCGGGCGACTGGGTCACGGGTTCCCCCACTCGGTAAAGGGGCCGGCTGCGGAGGCTCAGTGCAACGGAAGGCGGGCTGCAGCCGGCTCCCACTGGCTCCTGCAGGCTGTGCGACATTTAGTGGCGCAGCTGGTGCCAGAGGGGGTGTTTACACGACAGCACCCTAACCGGCAGGTGCGGCCAGAAAGGCTCTTTGTTCCTTTCCTCGGAGAGTGGGGTTTTCAGTGGAGCACAGGCCCCGGGCGGGCCGGCAAAGGACACCTCTGTTCCCTCCAGGCCCGGGACCAGAGCAGGCTTGCGTGTTCCTAAAAATGGGACAGGGTTTCCTGCCTCAGTCCCACAGACTGGGGGAAAGAGGAAGACAGAGGAGAAATGAATACCAGGAATTCCGGAACCACAGAAGCCTTCCACGGGAAGTTTTCTTCTCAATTCGTTCAGAGGAGTGGGGCTAACAGGAACCAGCAGAGAGTTTCTCCAGAGACAAGCTTTTAATGAGCAGATAAGCATAATCTCGGGGCATGTCATTTATTTGATTACGACGCGGAAGGCGGAATCCTTATCTTACATTGACTTAACAGACTTCCCATAATCTTTACCTTGTTCTAGTGACCTCATCTGCCCGGAATACCCTCGCTTCCTGGTACCAGAACAGATTTCACGGTGGCTCCTGTCCGACTTACCCCAACTTCAAAACCTCAGTCTTCCAAAGAAATCAACCTTGACCCTGCGGACAGGGCGGGACACAGCTCGCTCCCCCCCCCCCCCCCCCCGGGGGGAAAAGGGGGCAACCGGGTGCCTTCCATTTAGGCTGCAGAGATTTTTACAGGTTTTAGAGATGTCTCACCTTCAGAGTGCAAGCTTTTTTAGAATTGTGCAAGGGAGGCAGGGACTCTGCTATTCTCCTGTGCGTGGCTTCATGTGACCCAAAGGTATGAATGCCTTTCATTTTAGCACACTGGGAGATGCGATCACGAGCTCTAGGCTCAGGCAGATATAGGCTGATTTCTCAGCTCAAGCACTTTTTGGACCACTGTGTTGTGAGAGCTGCTTAAATTCTCGTAGCTTCCTTGTAAAATGGAACCCCTCGCAGTGTCTGGAGGGATTTTTAAGCGTGCACTCCAGGCCCGATGCTTCGTAAGCCCTTCTTGCCCCCAAACCGCCCCAAATTTCAACTTCAATTAGGTGAACCCAGCCCACCTCTCTACTTCCTGAAATCTTACTCGCTTACCGAGCGTTTGGTTCGGGCGGGCACTGGGTCACCTGGCGGATGGGGGGCCGTGATGCCCCGGGTGGGGATCACCCTTCCCTCTCTGAAACACACCCCTTTATTTGTAAAATACCTTCTGCATTCTCTGGCCTTCGAAAGGCCGAATACTGACATCCTCTCCCTTAAGACGTGCGGCCAGATGGCACCAGGTGCTGTTACGTAACACACGGATGCCCCAGGGCCCACTGAAAAGCAGGCTCAGGCTTCCTGAGAGATCCTGAATAAGTCGCGGGACTGTGCCCTGGGTGTTCGGGGACTCGGTGAATTATTTTTCTGTCCCTCCCGCGGAGGGTGAAGGCGGAAGGTGGGGCTTCTATTGTGCCCATAGCTGGGGAGGCCGGAGGCAGAGTCCTGGGAGCTGAGTGTAAACACTGAAAGACCCCCCGGGCTCCCCTCTGGGCCAGGAGCAAAGCCAGCCAGAGCACTCTGGGTGATGTCTAGGCAGCTGCTCGGTGACCCTTTTCCCAGTAACTGGGTTGTCAGGCAGTGACCTCGGGGCAAAGATGCCCCAGTGTGCATCTCCAGGGCCTTCGAAAATATCCCGGGGGCCTGACTCCAGTTCTCAGAAGAAAAGTCACAGCACTGCCCGGTTCAGGTGTTGAATTTGAAAATAACAGACCTAAGGAAAACCCACGTGGCTGGCCCAAGGCCCGCTCGCTACAACAGCAGCTTCTACTCAGTCAAAACAAGGCTGATGCCCTAAACAGGGAGCCACAGACATTTGCGTGGAGCCCGGCATGAGGTCGGCAAGGGTCGAACTCAGGGATTCTTAACCTTGTTTGGGTCAAGGGCTTCCCCTAAGAAGCTGAGGGAAGCCAGGGGGCCTCCTCCCCCAAGGAACTGGCTGCGATCTGAAGATTTAAATGTGGGAGCGGCCTCCCAGGACCCAAGGGCGTAAACCCCATTCACATTAGCATACCTTATCGACGGACTAGAAGCCATTAGAATAAGAAAAAAGTCTGCAGGGAAGTAATTCCAGGCTGCTGGGTAACCAGAAATCAAGTTAGCAAACAACAGCAAGGGAGAAAATTCAGGAAGACTGCCTCTTCCTCCCTCCACCGAGAAAATTAAGAGCACAACACTAATTGGCAGAGGGCCCAGTTAAGGACACTTAGCTGCAATTTGTCCGGCCCTCATTCTGGGTCCTTCTGGAAACCCCCCTGTGTCTGGGCTGCGATCAGCTAGACCTTGGGCAGATCAAAGTGCTGGTGGTAGCAACAATAAACACACGAAACTATCAAATGACAAACAGGCGCCCTGCAGACCGGCCTACAGAGAGGCTCTGCCACCGTGGTTTCTCTGCCGGGGGAACAAAAGGCAACGTGCGTGCACCGCTCCCCACGCGGGCTTCGCACACCAGGT
Source organism: Herpailurus yagouaroundi (assembly GCF_014898765.1). Lineage (NCBI taxonomy): Eukaryota > Metazoa > Chordata > Mammalia > Carnivora > Felidae > Herpailurus > Herpailurus yagouaroundi. Next base: position 5,591,427 of record NW_024412433.1, read on the forward strand.
CCGAGTCCCTAGTAATTGTTTTCAAAGGCCACAAAGTGTGGGGCCTGCGTCTTGGAACAACAGGAAAAAAACTAAAGCTCACAGAAGCTTCTCCGGCACCGCAGATCTGAGCTGCTCATTGTTCGTTTAGTAAACAAGCGAGCTGTAAGACAAATCCCTAGGAAGCCAGGTTTGTTCACTTTCTGAGTCCTCCCAGAACTAACTGTTCCTTCTGGGATCAGCGTGGCCTTGGCATTCCACAGATGGACAGGCACGGGGGCCTGTGCAACGGGGGGCCCACTTAATGTCAGTCTCCCCTCACCCTCCCCACATCCACCCACATGCGGAAAGCAGAGCGAGGAGGCGGATTGGGGGGGGGGTGCTGTCTCCTTCCAAGCCCCCGCCCCCTCCCCGACCTGTTGGACAGAATGCACTGAGCAGGGAGCCGGGAACGTTCTGCAGGCTCCACCGGACATCAGTAGAGACTGTTTCCTGGTCAGGGCGGCCAGGTGGGAGGTAGACTGTTTTTATTTGATGACGACAGCAACGTGGAACAGCAAAATGCTCCCTAGCCCCTTAAAGTACAGCCGCTGTCCATCCAAGAATGTCAAAACGCTTTGCAAACCACCCATTAATTTTTATGGTGGCCTGAGAAGCAGATTGAGAATCATTACCTTCATTATTACAAGGCAAGGAACCAAAACCACAGGGGAAGGTGGAGAGGCACCAGGCCAATCAAGTCTTACCCAGTGTTCTAAGCTGACTGCGCCCTCTCTCTCCACCTCAGGCCTGCAGGAAGGGAACCCGTGGCCAGCTGAGAAGGGAGCCAGGCCAATAAGCCCAAACTTTGGTGTTCAGAGACCATCACACTTGGAAGGGTGGGGAAGGGTAGAGTCGCATAAATCGATTACTTTCATTTAGGCAGGAGAGGCTCCAGTGGTAACTTACTCATTAAATCGGCAAGCCTGTGACCCCAAGAATGTAAACATTGAAGGCAGGTAGGAAGAGTGCGATCACGGATGGTTTCTGTTTTACTGTTTCTGTTTCTCTTCATTACATTTTCTACCCAAAGCATATACTGCTTTTGTGATCAAAAGTTACACGAACTTATTACTGATGGAGGACACAGTGCAAATCTGCTGCATTAACTTGCCAAGAATCAGCACGAATAAAATCCAGCCCAACGTCCCCTTCTTGAATCTCACTGGCCGGGAGACTTCCCCGGCCTCTCGGCACGTAGAGGGCCCGCCGCCCGCGCGCCGCCCGGCACCCCGGGGAAGGGCCAGCGCCGGCCTGGTCCCCCGGCTGCAGGAGCGGCCGCGGGCCAGGAGCCGCCCGCACTCCCGGGCACCACCAATCCGCAGCGCGGAGCCGGCTTCCCGGGAAACATCACTTGGGAGAACAACGTGCCTCTCTCCCGGCCGTCCCCACCCGCCGGCCGCCCGCGCTATCAGCTCGCGGCTGCTCGCTCACCGGACAGCCGGGCCAGAACCCGGGATTTTCATTTCCATCCTAAAACGAGGGATCTCCGAAGTTGAAATATGCATTGTCACCAACAAGTTTAACCCGGGACCGCGCGCCCCCTCTCCTCCCCAGGGCCGCGCGAGGGGGCGCCCCGGGGACGCGTGCGGTCCCCGAGCCGGGCCACCCCGCAGGGCCTGCCTGGGAGGCGCCAGGGCCAGGAGAGGGGGGCTCCGACAGCGGCTCGGCGCCCGGAACCCCGGCCCGGCCGCCTGCGCCGGGGTGACTCGGGAGCCCAGGAGGCGGCCAGGGGCGCGAGTCTTCCCGAAGCCTCCCGGCGCCGGCCGTGCCCAGGCAGCCGGAGCTCCGAACTCAGGCGACGGGCGAGCGATCGGCGCCCACGAGGGTGCGAGCCCGCCGAGCCCCGGCAGGCGCCGCGGGAGCGAGGCCGGGCGCGGGGCGGGAGCGGCCCGCAGGGGACGGCCGGGCTGCCGCCAGCTTACCTGGCTCGCACTGCGTCCCCGCGGGCTCCTGCGGCTCTCGTCGCGGTCTGGGAGCTCAGCCCGGCCGGGGACGCGCGCGGCTCCGCGG
>NW_024412433.1:5598457-5637665 GCF_014898765.1 Herpailurus yagouaroundi
CCCCGCGCCGGGGCGGGGCCGCGAGGGCGGGGGCGGGAGCGGGGGCGGGGCGCGCGAGGCGGGGACCCGGGCTCGGAGGGGAGGGGTGGTCTCCGCGCCGGGGCGGGGCCTGGGGGCAGGGCGGTGCCTGAGCCGAGGCTACTTGGGAGACGGGGATTGAGGGAGAAAGGGGGACAGGGAGGGGGAGCAGGGAGCAGGCCTCCGCAGGCCTATCGGACGGAGGCGGGGCAAGAGCGGAGGGGGCGTGGCCGATCAGGGGCCGTGGGGGCCAGAGGCAGGGGCGGGGTGTGGACCAGCGTGTCCCCCCGCTCCCCCCAGGCCGTGGGGGCGGGGTTTAGCCCAGGCGGCTGCTAGGCCGGGGCGGGGTAGGAATAAGTAGGGGGCGGGCCAACATGGAGGGGCGGACCTCGCTGCGGCAGCCGAGAGGCCGGGGGGCGGAATGTGGATAATTAGGGGGCGTGGCCGAGCCGTTGTCGCCCGAGGCCGGGGGTGGGGCGAGCGCGAAGGGGGCGGGGCCGACGGGGCCTCCTGGAGGCCGGAGCCGGGTGTGGTTTGCAGGGGCGGGGCTGTGCCGGGGCCGCCGGAGGCCCGCCCGGGAGAGAGCGTGCCGGCGGGGGGTGGCGCCGCGGCTCTCCTACCCCCGGCGGGGACCTGGCCTCGGTGCCTCCTCCTCTTCCTCCTCCCGGCGCCAGCCCGGAGAATGGGGTCCCGGTCGCCGGGCGCCCCCGGGGTCGTGGTCCCTGGCACCGAGCAGATCTAGATGCGCCTGGTTCATAGTGACCTTTCGGTCACGCTCCTGTGCTCCCCGCACCCCTGTCCTCCCACCCCTTCTTGGAGAACTCCAAGAGGGACCCCTGGGTGAGGTTTGGATCCTCCAGCGTCGGCCAGGACGCGGAGGGTGGTGCCTAACTCTGAGAATCCTGTTTCTAACACCGGTCGAGGACGGTGGAATGCAGGCGGTTGCGGGGCTGTGAGGGCAAGTGCAAAATGGAAAATAAGACGAAAAGAAAGGCAGTCACGGTGAACGTTACAAAGAAGGAGTACTTCCTGCTGCGCAGAATGCAAGTGGAATACGTAGCATCATAACCGTTTACGTTTCGCCAAGCCTGTGTCCCTAAGCCAGGCATGCAATAAGCGCTCAATAAATGCTCAGTAAATTGAACCACCACTGACTTACTGCGTGGCAAGCACTTTCCATGGGGTGACACACTTAATCCCAAATCCCATACTTGGCTACTCTCTTTAGTCCATTTCACACTTGCGTAGACTGAAGCTCCAGGGTTTGATTGGACAGCAAGGAAGTAATAGAACCAGAATTTGACCTGAGACCCCTCTGGAGACTGGATTCTAACCACTTCCGGCAATTGCCAGCCTTCTTACTGCAGCACGGGAGTCCCCCCTGCACGACTGAGGGCCCTCGACAATGCAGAAACCTGGAGGAATCAGGGGTCTTTCCTGGGACAAAAGCTATCATTGGCTGACCAAGGTCCATAGCTAGTTACCCCTTGAGTCCTTTTTCGCCATTAACCAGTAGGGCAGATACTTTTATTATTCTCATTTAAAAAAATTTTTAATGTTTATTTATTTTTGAGAGAGAGAGAGAGAGAGACAGACAAAGCACGAGTAGGGGAGGGGCTGAGAGAGAGGGAGACACAGAATCTAAAGCAGGCTCCAGGCTTGAGCTGTCCCTGATGCTGAGCTCAAACTCAGGAACCATGAGATTACGACCTGAGCCAGTCGGAGACTTAACTGACTGAGCCACCCACACGCCCCTTATGATGCTCATTTTATGTGCTGTATCAGGATCTCATGGGAGCACGGCATTCTAAATGCAAACCCTGGATTTTCAGAGGACACAGGAAGACAGAGACATGGTTCAAGAAGGGTGAATATTGGTGTTCTGATTTTGGTGTGGGCAACTGAATTCCTGCAAATGATACAATTAGCCCTAAAATGTATGTTGCAGCCTTTAAAAGGAGGCAGTCACCCTGAAAGGGCAGGTAGAGAAGACTCAGAGAGGAAGAGAACATCAAAGGGGCATTTGGGGGGCCCAGGAAATTCTCAATGGTATCAGGACAGGCTAAGAGCACTGACCCCGGAGCCAGCCTGCTGGGCTTGAATCTCTGGCTGTTTTACCTCTCTGTGACTCAGTTTCCTAAACAAATATGAAAATTAAATGCTGCATGTAAACTGTTTAGCAGATTAGCACAGATCAGCATTCAACACACAGAAATAATCAAATAAGAAAGCCAGAGTCGGGTCTGGGAGAAGCTGGGCGACAACGTTACACGTTTAGGGGTAAGTTGTGTGCAGACTCTTTTTGCCTTTCCTGTTCTTGAAGGCAAGGAGATCTCAAGAGGTTGCTTCCTGTTGAATGTATGCTTTCTCGTTCCACCAATTTTTATTCCTTGCCCTTCCAAAGACAAAAGAAAAAAACAAACACGTAAGCTATGCCTAACGTTCAATGACCTAACAAGCATTTCTAGTGGGAACATGTACAGCAAAATCAGTAAGTTGGGGGTTTTAGGTACGAAACTAACGCATGTTTGTTTCAAAGGACAGGGATGATTAGAAAAGTGTGTTGTGTAACAATTTCATACCTTCTCCCTAGAGTCCACGGGTTAACAGTGCATTATTATATGTCCCTGCAGAAACATTTCCTAAGCATTTACATATGTGTTAGTGTGTTTGTGCCTGAATTTATCTTACGCGGGTGTGTGATGTGAATGTGTGTACTCACTCTCGTATGTGTGAACACAAGCTCAAGTACACAGAGGAAGCCAGGCTGGCTGTAATGGGCACTGAGATGGGGCTTCCCGTGGCTGAATGCCAGCCGCACCGCTTAATGGCTGGGTGTTTACTCATCTGAAAATGGGTGCAGTGCTCGCAAGGATTCGATGGGGGAGAATGCATGCAGATTGCTCTGTGTTGTGTGTATATTATTTATACACATAAGCCCTTGTCATCATTACTTACACACGCACATATCTACACGTGTGCTTTGAGTCACATAAAACCCAAGAGAGCAATCTTAGGTTTGTATCATCTGTGCACAGAAATACCTTGTCTTCAAATCCCTGTAGTTCTTAAGGGGACAACTTGGTAACTTTGCTCTGAGGGGAAAGAGTCGAGGAGACAGGCTGAGAAAGCGAACTTCAGACTTCACAAAAGGATTCCTCCACGAGGGTGGGCTCTTCTAGAAGGGTCTGTATTCTGTGCGTAGGAAAAATGCCATTCTACGAAGATTCTTGAGTGTAGGAAAGCAAAATGCACAGATAGGTTAGAGGAAGGGAGTGGGGTGGTTTGGACTGTCAACACGTGCCTCTGTTATTTCAACCCGCGGTAGTTTAAGCTTAATCCGCACCAATCGCCACCGCCGAAGATTCACTCTAAGTGCTTCTCAAAATAGACACAGCGGCCCCAGAGATAGCAGGTCAAAGAAGAAACCTCCCAAGGGCCACATACGGTCCTGAACTCCGCCAAAACTTGCTCATGTTCTGGCCGCCTGCAAAATACACTTCCCGTTAGGGTGGAACCACCCAGAAATTTCACGTAGGCCCATCATGAAAGTATCTCTCTATGGACGAGGGCGTTCTCAACAAGGAAATAAAAAGAATCCTGTTCTTTTGGTGACGTGAAATCAGGAATGACCAAATTGCCCGTGAGAAGAAGAAAGTAGAATAAAAAGATACAAAACACAGCTAAGGGAGAAAAAAAGTATAAGGCACAAGGCATTTTTTTTTTTTCCAATCGACTCCATAAAACAGGCAGTGAATCGTCAACGTGGCCAAATGGAATTTCACATTTGTTGTCTGCAACTCGGAATGTGAAAACCGTAGCCTGAATAAATGCCCTCTGTGGGCTTAAGTGGAGGGAGAAGGTGGTCTTTGCGTGATTCATAAGCCTGAAGAATGAGGGTTGTGTACTTGAGAAATATTTCTTGAACACCTACTGTGTGCCAGGCCCTGAGAATATGAGGCTGGGAGAGACAGGATCAGCTCTGCTCTCGTGGTGCCGAGAGACCAGAAGTGGTTTGAGACAGGAAAGGGGCCAGCTTGCTCGTGGTACCTGCCCTAAAGGCAAGCACCAGAGGCTGAGAAAGGAGACACCTGCCTTAGGTATGATGGCCAGGCAGGGCCCTCTCAAGAGAGGTGACATCAGACAAAGTGAAAGGAGCCAGGGAAGAGCATGCCAGGCAGAGGGAACAGCATGTGCGAAGACCCTGAAACCAGAAAGAGCTTTTCACCTTTAGGAAGCTGAAATGATGCCCTATGTGTCTGGGGTGAAAAAGTGAGGTGAAGACAGATGGACAGGTGAGGACAGAGAGATGGTGGGTGCTGGGTCCCCAAAGCCTATTGCCTGTATAGGGATGTGGGGTGTCCAGATACTGCCCCGTCCTCTGCCACTCCTGCGGCAGCTCAGAGAAAGTCGCTTTGCCAAGAAATCCGTCAGGCACTAGCTTTACGAGAGACTGTTTTAGTCAGAAAATGTTGGGTGACCCGTTTGCCATTCTGGGGAGCCTCTGAGATGCTGTGACACTTAGCCCTCCATCTTGCTGGTTGTCCTTAATTAATCCGTACACACAAGGGCGTAACTAGGGCATCACCGGAGCACGCGAGTCTCTCGTGCAGAGTCCAGAAGGGACGCGGACAAAATAGTCAGCTGAGGGGAGTTCTGGGGCTTTCAGGAAACTTCTAGAAATATTTCTAAATAGATACTCCTAGTCCTACTCATTTATTCAGTGATTCATTTAACAGTTAGTGTCTGGAATGCTTATTGTATGTCAGGTAACATGCTAGACCCGGGGATAAGAAAAGAAGTGCATTCTAGATCTTTCTGGCTAGGAAGTTGTGAGAACAAGCACTTATGCTGTAGAGTGTTAGGTAGTTAAGTAAGTGGCAGGACGCACACAGGACAGCCACCTGACCCAGCCTAGATGAGGGGGCGGGGACCCTCATGGCTGGATGGTTGAGACTGAATGCAACTGTGACAGGTGTAGGAACAGGGAACAGGGGCGGCATCCAGGTGGAAAGTGCGAGTGCCAGGCTTGGAGGCCGGAGGGGCTGTGGGCTCGGAGGGGGCAGCCTGCGTGTGCGGCGTGGCTCGGGATGTGTCCACGGGCCAGACGCAAAGTGTAGCTCTAACCCTGGGGAGTCCTGTGCAGCCCGGAGCACCCCAACAGCTCAAGGCCAGGCCTCCCCACAGGGAGTATTTCAATGTCACACCGTGAGAATTTAATAAAAGTGCTCAGTCGGCTTGGGAATAGACAGCAGAGATGACAGTTCTACAACCCGTGGCCAATTTTGTGAGGGGGAAACAGTGCGATCAGCAAAAACGTCTACCGGGAGGCTGATATTTACCTGCTCTCTGCAAGTGGCTTGGCCACATGGCCCAGGGCAGTAGCTTGCTTTCTTTCTTCTTCTTCTTTTTTTTAATCAGTTACTACTGATCGTACCAACGTAGGTTTAGATTGGGCTTAAATACGGCTTTAAATTGGGGTTAGACTTTCCAGAACCTGGGAAGACCATCACAATGCAGCAGTGGGGAATGCGGCTTCCTTTTTGCGCTGTCCTCACCGTGAAGCACACTGCTTCCCCGTCCTGTCCAGCAGTCACCCCAGAAAGACCCAAGGATGTCCATGCGGTGGGAAGGAGAACCTTGGGAACCTTCAGAATCCCGGATGTCTAAAGCTTTACAGGAGGAAATTATTGTCCCCAAGAAATAATTATTTGTCAGAAAGGGAGGATCATACCGTAAAATAGCACCTCAGTCCAAAAACCATGACCTATATAAAATCTAACTACAAATATAAATTTTTTAATTTATAAGGAAGCCACAGGCAACATTTGAATCTCTTCCTAATGACAGAGCACAGAGGTGGACAGATACTCCTTAGCAAAACCTCTAAGTTTTTCTTCTGTTCTGTTGTTATGTCTACTGGTGGAGTGGGTTTTTCCATGGATAAGATGTTAGGAAGGGCATTCTCACCCTTCCTTCCTCCCTCCCTCCCTCCCCCCCTCCCTCCCCTCTTCCCTTCCTCCCTTCCTTCCTTCCTCCCTTCCTTCCTTCCTTCCTTCCTTCCTTCCCTCCTTCCTTCCTTCCTCTTATACTATTGTGTGATAAGAAGCTTTCTTTGTCTCTTAGCCATCTTAGCCGCATTTTTGTCTTCATTGCCCTTTCTGGGGACTTGAGATTACTATTTAAAAAATTTTTAAGTTTATTTATTTATTTTTGAGAGAGAGAACCCCTCACTCGTGTACCCCAGTTTTCCTCTAAGGAGTCACCCTCTCGTCTGTGTGCTTCTGGTGGGGATGACCCCACCCCCAACTTCTGGCCCTGCCCATCAGAACCTCCAGACCTTAGGGAGGGACTCGTGACTCAAGTAAGCCAATGGGGCATGAACCTCAGACTTTTCTGGAAGCACGGTGGGACGGAAGCTGCACGGAAGCATGGTGGCCTTTTGCTGTTGCCAGGAGAGGGCCCACCTGAGCCCATTAAAAGGGAAAGAGGAACCTGGGATGGAGACAGACACGTTCTGGCAGCATCATTGGAAGCCCAGGCATATAGAAATTTCCAGGTGCTAATGATGGTGATAATCACCGTGCTTTATCAGGCCCCGACAGGGACCTTATGCCAAGTCCCTTAGGTGGGCAACTATACTCAATCCCCATAGCCACCCTTTGAGGTAGACATAGATTTCATCATCCCTTCTTTGAAGTTATGGAAACTATTTTAAGAGTACCCACGATTTGCCTTGGGGCACCTGGGTGGCTCCGTCAGTGGAGCATTCGACTCCTGATTTCCACTCAGGTCATGATCCGTGGGTCGTGGGATCAAACCCCCATTGGGCTCCGTGTTCAGCGTGGAGCCTGCTTCAGACTCTCTCTCTCTCTCTCTCTCTCTCTCTCCCTCCCTCTGCCCCTTCCCCCGCCGCATTCTCGTTTTCTCTAAAATAAAATTTAAAGAAAGTGTATCCAAGACGTGTTTTAATCAGGTATGGTAAGACACACGGACGTGGAAAGGACGGTCATGAAGGAGGAAGTTTATCATACGGTCCCTTCGAGAAGGATGGGACACACGGCCACGTGGAGAAGAACCAGGGTCAGTGGGGAGGCAGAGAGAGTGGGAGATGTAGGCGAGGAACAGGAAGGGGCGGTCAAGGCAGGGTGAACAGGCTTAGGGTTAGTCGTTTAGAAAAACCGCCTCCGACTCTGGGGCGCGAGGACTGTCACTAGCTGTCTGGGACCTGGCTGGAGGGTGATTAGGGCCACTGGAAAGGGGCTTAGGAGGCCCAATAAAGAGTATGAGATCTGGATTGACTGAAACCTGTCCTGGCAGGCCAGTTGTTCGCTCTCTTGAGCGTCGAATGTCCGCGTAGCGGAACCCAGGGAATCAAAGATGTGGTTGATACAGAAACCAAGGCTCAGGGAGTTTGGACGACTCAGAGGAGATCCCGGCTAGACGAGAGGGAGAACCGAGCTGTGGGTGGGCCTCACACCAGATTCTGAGATTCCAGCCACCGTTCGGTGCCTGGATCCCCGTTGCTCTAGTTCTCTTGGCATCAAAGGGGAGGGTCATGCTTGTCGTGACTCTAAGATAGTCTAGGTCTTTCCCTCATGATTCATTCCTCCCTGGCTGCCAACAGCCCTCGCTGCTTATCTGAAAGCAGGCCGAATCCAGAAGCCGTCAGCAGACCTCTGCTCTGGCCAGCGGAGTGGTTAGCATTCGCTGGAACCGTTACATAGGAGGAGGGGACGGTGTTGGGAGGCGGCCTCTATGGGGTTGGCCTTGGGGTGATCCCTCTCCGGTGACCTCCCTCTAGGCTGATTATTCAGGGTATCAGCCTGAAGGCCCCCCCAGCTGCTCTCCCGGGACAAGGCCACATCAAGGATCAGGTGGGTCAGAGGGCAGGCGGCAGGCAGGTGACCCGCAGAGTTCACCCTGCTCCGTCTCCGGGTAACTGGCCGTGTTCAGAGAGGGCACACCGGGCAAGGGGGTCAGTGAGGTTACCTTGTCTTTTCCCCTGAGCATCAGAATCTAAGCCCTCATAGACTGAGGGAGGGGGACCATCTGTGTCTGGAGTCTAAGACGTGAGGGTTCTTTTCGACAGCAAAACACTTGCTCTAGAAGTGTGCATCCAGTACCGAGGTGTATTCGGAACGTACAACTCCAGACTGCGCACCAGAAGACTCCCCAAACCTCCGCGTCTGATGCAACTTCCAATTTCTTCCTCCCAGAGGCTGTGGTGTGGAGCTCAGGCGGTGGGAGGCTTCCTCGTCCTTCGTAGACCTGACCCATGTCGTCTGCACAAGCCCCCCTTGACTCGGTCTTGTTACTGCATCTGTCACGCGGGGACTTGCACTCTCGGGCGATGGGTCCTCTGTTCATGCCCTTGCTCAGAATGCAGACCTCGAGTTCCCAAGGCTTCGTCAGTTGTTTCCACGAGAAGCTCTTCCCGACATTTATTCTGCTCCGTGCCTTGCAGGTGGACCCCCCAGCCCCAGCGTGGGGACTCTCTGCCCGCCTCACAGTCACGTCCTGTTTCTCCAGCAGCCGCAGGAAGAGCCCGTCAAAGTCACAGACTGTTTGCATCATCTTAGGAGCCACAGCGTGCTTTCCAGGGCAGCACCTTCCCCCAGGAAGCACCGAGTCAAATTTAACTCACCGTTCTTGAGAGCTTCTAGCGTGCCACATGTGATGCTAACATTTTCCCTCGTATTATTTTCCCTTCTGCCGAAATCGTTCTCGATGATTAATTAGGTTTGCTCGAGATCGCACAGAGCCAGAAAGTGGCATTGTCAGAAACTTGAACCCGGGTTTCTTTAAACAGTTTTTTTTTCATGGTTATATATTTTTGAGGGAGAGAGAGAGAGAGGGAGACATAGAATCAGAAGCAGGCTCCAGGCGCTGAGCCGTCAGCACAGAGTGTGATGTGGGGTTTGAACCCATGAACCGTGAGATCATGACCTGAGCCAAAGTTGGACGCTTTACCAACTGAGCCACCCAGGCACCCAGAACCCAGGTCTCTTTGACATCCGATGTCCTTCCCAGCAAGCCGTGCACCTGCTGCTGCTTCCTAACAAGCGAAGCCTGTGCAGTCCTTCGTGTCCTCCCTGCTGCCTGCGTGACCCGGAGTAGCTCACTCTGTCCTCTCAGTTTGGGTCCCATAAGCAGATGGGCAAGATCGCCTCTGAAGTCCCCACCAGCCCCAAGATTCCAGGTTCATTTTTTCATTTAACAAATACTTACGAGCCGTTACGGACTACCTTGTGTGTCCCCCTCCCCCAAAGTAGTAAAGATTGTGGAGGCGGAAACCACAGTTTGGCGGCTGAGTGAAGGGGCCTCAGTTTCCTAGTGGACCACGTGTCCCCCCCATCCTCCCCCCGGGGAATGGAGAATCCCAGAAGAGGAGCAGTGGCGGTTTGGGAGGAAATGCTGAGGTCAGGTTTGGACGCGTCATGTCTCGGATGCCTTAACTACGGGTCTGACGCTTGACTGAGAGGTACGGGCTGGAGTTGTAGATTTGGAGTCACCGGGATGAAGGGCTTAACAGAAGCTTAATTGAAGATGGATGAGAAGGCTCCTCTACGAAAACGTAAGAGAGAGAAGGCTCAGACAGCAGCCTGGAGAACGCTGGCATTTTTTCCTCCGTGTGCAGGCCCTGACTTTGTCATTTACGCCCCAGCACCTTGGCCTTCACGTTCCCTCCAACCTACCAGGCACCTGCTCGGCATCCTAGACTTGCTGTTCTGTTTGTCAGACCCGCGCTCCCCCAGGCCCTCGCCCTGTCCCATCTCTGATCGACTGTGTCCTTCTTGGAGACACCTTCTCCGACCACCTCTCTCCCTTTAGAGACCTCCTCGACCGCTACCCTTGACCAGCTCTGACTTTGCCTACACACAGAGTTCTCTGACATCAGATTGCACACTTGTTCATTCCGCGTTTGTCCGTCACCTCTTGCTCTCCCTCCGTCTCCCTGCACGCTGGATTGTAAATTCTGCCAGAGAAGAGGCTACTGCCATGGCTTAATGCACCGGCAAATAGGTGATGTTGCATAGCTGTTTGTTGACTGAGTAAATGAGCATCCAAAGAGGAGTTGGAAGAAGGCGAAGGAAGGGCAGTCAAAGATAATAGGGATCCGGGGTAGATAGGAGACTTCGAGACAGGTAGAGAAAAGATTTCAAGTATACGAGCGCATCAGCAGGGTCCGGTGTCAGCAGGATGGCTGAAAAGAGAAACGCAGGAAAACATCCATTGGATTGGCAGCGGGAAAATGAATCACTTTAGCAATAGCCATGGAGGAGGGGCAGGGGGGCAGAGGGAAGACGGCGGAGGGTTGGAGGAGGCCTGGGAGGTGAAGGCGGACGGCCAGCATTCAGGACTTCCTCAACGCGTGAGGTCAAGGAGGAGGATAGCAAGAGGGTGACCAGGTTTTGTTTTCCAACTTGCTGTATGTTGCCTGGGGGCGCGACATTCGGATAAAGGAGAAGGCACGGTCTGAATGGGACCCTGGGGAGCACCATTTCGGAGGTGGGGGTATTTGGGATGGTGGCCACGAAGGCGGGGTGACGGGAGGGAGCACGGTGGCTCTGTGTCTCTCTGCGTCTTCGTCATGCATCCATTCGCCTGTCCGAGGTCAAGTCTGGATTAGACGCTCTCCTCCTGCCTCATCGCTTCCACTGCTCCTGGTTCCCATTAAGTGGGATTTGGAGAAAATTGGCTTTGGTAAATACCTGTTTTCTGCTGGGGAGAGTGCTGATAGAAGCAAACAGAAGGACCACAGCCCACTGTCTAATACAGGAGGACATAAGTGTATGCTTGTGTCTTCCCCAAATTGGTATGTTGGAATCCTAACCCCTCACCGACCTGGGATGGTGTTTGGAGGTGGGGCCTTTGGGAGGTAATTAGGTCACGAGGGTGGAGTCTTCCTTGTGGGACTAGCGCCTGAGTGGGAGACCCCCACAGAGCTCCCTTGTCTCCCCACTTCCCACCACACGGGGGTCACAGCGGGAAGGGGCGGGTCCCAGACCTGGAGGAGGGATCTCCGCAGAGCGGGCCCAGCCCCACCCCCACCCCCCAAGCTGGGCCCATCCGGGACTCCCAGCTTGTCCCCGGAACTGTGACAAGTCAGTGTCGGTGGTGTTTGTGGTAGTGGCTGAGCTGACTGGAAGGGAGAAAGGAGTAGCAATGGGTTCACTCTCCAAGTCAAAGGAAAAAATCGGAATTAGAAAAACAGAGCCCCCGCGATGCCCTCACAAAGGGAAGGGCTAAATGTGGTGAGACGGGGGTAAACAAGGGTAAACATGCGCCAGTTGGAAGAGAACTGGAAAGGGAGACGGGGCATGTGGGCATCGGAGCCCGGAAGGAAAAGCCTCCCAGGGAAAGGGCGATCCCGGCGCCTGGGTACCAGATGCACGCGCACCGTGTCCCGGGGAGGGGGCCCAAACCCCTGCCCCGCGGTTGGGTACCATCTGTCGTCCTCGTGCTGACGATCCCCAGCTTACACCCAGGTTCGGTTCTCTCCTGTCATCTCGGCACCCCGTTCCTCCCTGACCCGAACACCTGCCTGCCCACCGCCCGGCCGCTGGCCCAGGACCATGCAGGTTCCGGGGACTTTGGGTACTCGGTTGGGCAGTCCCAGGCGCACCAGGAAGGGTGGGCCGCCCCAGTCTCCCGCCACAGAGAAGTCCCCCTGCTGCTGTTCTCACGACGATGGGTGATGCTCACTGCAGATTGTACCTCAGGCCTGGGTGTGTTCCCTTTGTCCCCAAGCCCAGGAGGGCGAAGCCTGCGCTTGGGGTCTTTTGCCTTTGAGTCCCACCCTCTCCCTCGGTGTCTCAGGGCTCAGTCAGTACCCACTGCACAAAAGAGCACGAGAGTGACGATGGCACCATAGTCAGGAACCCACTTGTGCTGCAGCAGCTTCCGAAAATTTGCTCCTATGTTTATTTACTTTCATTTTATTAAAGTGTATTTATTTATTTTGGGAGAGAGAGCGAGCGAGCGAGCGAGAACCCCAGGCAGGCTCCACGCCGTCAGTCGAGAACCTGCTGTGGGGCTTGGACTCACAAACCGTGCGATCATGACCTGAGCTCAACCGGCTGAGCCGCCCACAACCCCCCAAACTTTTGCTCCTTTCTTAAATACGTATTTCAAAAAGTATCCAATGACAAACCATAACTGCGTGTGTGTGTGTGTGTGTGTGTGTGTGTGAGCAAATGCGTGTGTGTGTTCCGCTTGGCCATCTTCTACAGAGAACATTCTGGAGCACCTCCATCTCCTCAAAACTCTCCCGCCGCCTTTCAATCTGTATCCTTTGTTTCGCTTCCCAGAGGTTTAACCCTTACACGCGTTTCAGTTTCTGGGGATTTTGGATTCCTTCAACTTTGTGGAGTAAGTTTCGATTCTCAAAACAAAGAATTCAAGTGGCTTGGCCATTTATGACTAACCTCAGACTTTTTTTTTTTTCTCTTGCTGTAAGAATTTCTCATCTTGGTACCATTTGCAGAAACACTTTGGTTTCCCTAAATATTTATTAATGGAGTATTTTTATCACCGAGCACGCCTTCTAAATATTTACGTTTTAGGAATCGGCTTGCAAAGTTCAGTTTATAGGATCGCCAGGAAGAAGTGAGAACAATGTCAACTTCACAGGCCTGCAGCGGTTTTCACAACAGCGCTGGAAATGTGTTTGGCCGTCGGCGCCCCCGCCATTTTGTGAATAGATTCGGTTCTGCCGTGTTCTGGGCAGTGGCCGCCATGTTCAGAAACGCTTATCCAACAAGAGACGCAGGCAGGTGTCTGTGGCGTCCTCACCGTCCCGTAGAGGAGAGGGGCACCTGAGCATCACAGGTGGAGATTCCAATGTTTGGTTCACGGCTGCCCCCGATGGACACGACCCAGTGCCGCCACCCTGGGCACCAGGACGCAAGACACGCACCCCTTGTTGTCACATGGTTAGGGCAGCGCCTCGGGTCCTTGCTGCCTCTCCAGAACCTCTCCCATTCCCAATTGTCCACCTTTGTCCCCCTCTTGGCTGGATGGCACGGGCCTTCCCTCTCCTGACTTCACGACATCTCTTAGATCTCACAGAACCATCTGGAATTTAGATAGTTCGTCTGTTTTCTAGCTGCCTGTAGCAGATGTATTCCAGTTTTTGGCGTGAAAATTGTGATCCTCCCTCACTGGTGCCTTTAGCACCTCACTTGGTAAGAGAGAAAGGGTTCCCTTAAGCACGTCTACACCCAAGGCTCTGAGGCTTTGCGCTGAAGTTTTGCGTATGCCTGCAAAATAAATGCGACTCTTGTTTTTTCTCTGGCGTGCGTTACTTCACATGGTGGGGGCTGCTTTATTCTATACTCTGTGTTAGCTCTTTCTGTCCGGGGTTTGCAACCCATGGGGGGTATCAGACGCATTTGGTACACCCCGCACAATTTGTTACGGCAGATACGTAAAGGACCAAAGTTAGCTAACGATTTGCATCAGAATAAATTGAGCTGCTACCTCCAGGACAGCATCCTCCCTCGCTGGCATCCGTTTTGCTGGGTTGGAAGAAAAGCATCGGAGTGACAGCCAGAGAGCGGTGGCTTGCCCCTCCGCCCCGGCAAAGCCCCCGGGGGCTGTGTCACGCCTGTGAGCATCCTCTGGTCAAGTGTAACTCGGGGAGTCAAGCTCGAGAAAGCCTGCGTTATGTCACTTGCTTTCCAAAAAATGCTTCCAGCCCTTTCCTTTCTCCCTGAGGTGACAGGGGCAGTTCTGGGAAAAGAACTTGTCTGACGGGGCTACGGAAACCCTTCCGCAGAGCTCGGAGGAGAGTTTATGGTAAGATTCGTGCTTGTGTAATAGTTTTGATGTGCTTTCTACCACTAAGTGATTTGTGCTAATGGAGGAGGTAATAAGAAGATAATGCAACATGGGCACTAAACCTAAGCATCTTTATTTTCAGCTTCAGAGTGTGTCCCTGGGTGCCTCCAACCAGCTGTGCCACCCAAGTGTATTTTCTTAGGTGGGGATTCGGGGCGCACCTTCCTATGGGTGCTGAGCAAGCCCTACCCACGCACAGGAAACTGTCGCTTCCAAAGTGGCTAGAGCGGAAACATCGGAACCTCATATTTATTATAGAAATCCACAAATCGGACACATCTGCATTCCCTGAGTTGAGTGTTGGTGAAAAACAGACAAACAGAAACCAACACTGTGTCCAAGTCTAGAAACGTCACAATCTATCAAGGTCCTAACACTGGGTGGTGTCACCAAGATTTCATGAAACTGACCACATAGCAGATGTGTCCTAATTAGTCACTCTGCTGGAAAAAATGTTTTCTAGATGTCCCGGGGACTTGGTCTAAAATTCGATATTCTTCCAATAACAATTTTATCTTTCAAGTCATCTAGGGATTATCCTTGGGCTGCAACATGGTATCCACCCAGTTGTGACCCTTGAGCTGTTACTCAGAATTTTGATTATTCAATGTTTTTTTTGCGTGTTTGTTTCTCATCTTTTCAATGACAAGGACTCTGTCTTTTCCTAACCGGATGCTTTCATGTGCCAAGAACTGTGCCTACCCAGAGGAGAGTTCCAGTGAATTTTAATTCAGTTTGCCACTCTCAGAGCTACAGAACAGATTTTCGGATCCCACGTTCGTAGGACTCTCGGAGGTCATGCTCACGTTCTGAGGCACCCCGAATTCAACCTCTGCATTTTGAGGGGACACGATCCGGCCCCTAACAAATGTCATAATCGAGAGTATCAGGTAGGGTTGGGCAACGTTCGGTACTATCACTGCTCTCTATACAGACAGGACCCACGCCCCAGAACTGGGGTGCAGAGAGCATGACCTCATACTGGGGGAACCAACCACAAGACTGGGCCACGGTGGTGGAGTTGTGTTGCTACATTTGTTCAAAGCCTGGACTGCTTGGATGACTGTGTTCAGGGCTCACGGGGCCCCCATCCTGCCCTCCTTTACTCGGTGCTAGAGCGTGGCTCCTTGTTGGCTGACCCCAAGGAGTCCGGTGCTCTGTCTTTACTGGTCGTCTCTGAACAACGGTGAGCCGTGGGGTTTCACTGTAAACGCATCATTGGAATGATTTGATATGGACGGAACGGGCAGACGGGGCAGGGCTCACCGGTGCACGCTGATGCAAAGGCTGCTTTCTTCTGTGGTCCCCCCTTACCTGGGCTCAGTAGGTGTTTCTGCAGAGAATGGGAGATAATGTCGAGCATGCCTTTTGTGCTAGAATGGCCTCCCAAATCTGGCATGACCCCCTTGAACCCGTTCGTCAGTGAGCCCAGCTCGTTCCCGGGGGGCTAGCTTCGTCGTGAGGCCACCTTTGGATAGATGCCTGAGATCTATGCTCCGTGCTTTTTCTTGCCTTTTTTTTTTTTAAACACCCCACGGACTAAAATCATACAGATGAATGCAATTTCTAGAGCGATGGAAAGAAATCAGGAACAAATTACAAAATGCCCCACGAATCCTCTTACTTTTGGTGTCCTAAAATAGGCTGAACATAAAACTGTATATTGAAGTCTTGCTGTTTTAGTAACAGACTCTACGCTTTGGGATTATGTTGAGAAGCAAGGTTTCGTTATGAGTCCCCTGGTATTTCCAGGAATCTGCCTGTAAATGGTCCTGGAGACAGAGGCTGCTTATACTCACCCCTTTTCACCTGAGGACAGATCTGAGCTCTGAAAGGGCGCTAACACTGCATCTCCGTTTTCCAAGTAATTAACACCCTACAAGTGTGTGTGATGTACAGTCTGAATGCACACCCATTTGCGTTTCAGCGTGAAATGCATTGTCAAAATCATGTACTATTCCCTCGGCTGCGTATCCAGGATTTGCTATCAAATGTCATAGCTCATTTATAAGGGATCTCAGAAAAAGGTGGTGATGGCTGGGGGTAGTACATCGTCATGGAAACTGGGACTTTCTAACCGAGAATGAAGTATTAGGATCGTGGTATCCTGGAATCCTGAAAATGCAGTATTCTTTAAAAAAATTTTTTTTCTCAATGTTTATTTTTGAGAGACACAGAGAGACAGAACATGAGTGGGGGAGGGGCAGAGAGCGATGGAGACACGGGATCCGAAGTGGGCTCCAGGCTCTGAGCTGTCAGCACAGAGCCTGACTTGGGGTTCGAACTCACGAGCCGTGAGATCATGACCTGAGCTGAAGTCGGATGCTTAACCGACTGAGCCACCCAGGCGCCCCGAGAATATGTGTTTTAACAAATATGAAACCAAAAGTCCTGTCCAAGGTGGAGGATGAGAGTGTTCCAGGACTCCAAGCCCCCCAAATGTGTTTCTTCCCCAGGACACCTGCTTCTCTCATGTTTTTGATGAGATCTTTTCTTTGCTTTGACTTTTGCATCACTAAAAATCCAGCTTAGTATCGTCTGGAAACACTTACATGGAATATAACGCTTAGATCTTAAGTGTTCGGTTTGATGGTTGCAAAACCAACATTCCGGTCGAAATATACGATACGCCAATCACTCCGGAAGCTTCCCTCTTGCCACCTTTTGTCAATGCCCCGCCTCACAGAGACCCTACAGCTCTGATTTCTGTAACTGTGGCTTATCTGTCATTTCTCCAGCTTTATGCAAATGAACCATGCAGTATCTATCTGGGATCACGGAGATTTGCGATCCATGTTGTATGGATAAGTAGTGAGTCGGTACTTGGTCTCTAACTACTAGTCATTGTATGAATACACCACAGTGGTCGCTTTTTCGGTCCTCCTGTTGAGTGGAGACCTGAGTTTTGTGGTCCCGATTTGGCAGTTAGGAAGAAAGGTGCTGTGAGCATTCTTGCGCGAGTCTTCCGAAAGGATGCTTTCAGTGATCTTGGATAAATCCCAGCAGTAGAATTATGGGGGGCGGTGTGGGTATATGTCTCACTTCGCAAGGGAGTGCTGGTTGGTTTTCCAAAGAGGGTGCACCATCTCTCCAGTACATGGTATTGTCAGTCTTGTTAATTTTAGGTATTTCAGTGAGTGTGGTTGGTACCTTACGACTGTTTTCATTATCATTCTCCCGCGGAATCGCGAATGCGAATGAACTCGTTTCATGATATTTTTTTGTCCATTCATGTATCTTCCTTTGTGAAGAGCCTATTCAAATATTCTGTCCGTTAAAAAAAGACAAACTCTATATGATTTTAACCCTTCTTACTTATTAAGACTTGCTTTGTAGACAGCACATGGTTTATATCAGCAAATGGTCCGTATGCATTTGCAAAAAATGTGCGTTCTGCTGTTGGGTAGTCAATCACATCACATTTGCATCATGCAAATGTATGGTGTTCTTTGCACCTCTGTCTTGCTGACTTTCTTTCAGCACTCTTTTTTAAGTTGCTAGCATTGCCACAGTATAGTGATCTGCATCTTCCTTGACACAAGGGACTTTTCTGAGCGTCTCACGGATTGGACCAATTTAAAAGACTGAAATTGCGTGGAGGCGAGCTACTTAAACTGAACAATGTTAGAAATCCCAGACGGTGAGTACCAGAAGTATCCATGAAATGTCTGGACCTCCCTAGAGAATGTGGAGAAGGCTTTCAGGGGAGGTCACCGGACCATTACTATATAATATGTACGGAGTGTGATATGCTAAATCTTATCTGGAACCCAAGAAACCAAGTGACACTTCTTTCCATGACACTGGCGTTTTGAACTGAGCATCCACTATTTTGTAAGCAGTGTCCCAGGGACTGGGGCACAATAGTGATGAACGCGATTAGTCCCTTCCTCGATAAAGGTTACATGCTTGTGGAGAAGAGGTATCACAGGCAAATTGAGACATAAAGTGTGGACAGTATTAAGGCTGTCAAGACAAACAAGGCAGAGTATGAACGGGGAAGCGTACTTGCAGCCGTATTAATCACGGAAGCTCTTTCTAAGGAGGTGACGCTGTGCAGAGATCTGGATGAAGTGCAGAAGTGACCCATGCAAAGATTTGAAGGGTGAGAACCTATTTCAAATGGAAGGAAGAGCCAATGCAAGGGGCCTGAGGTGACAGCAGGCTTGGCGAAGTGGAGGGATCAGCAGCTATGCCTGGCATTTACAGTGTCTTATGCTTGGTTAGAAATCTTTCTTTCCCACTGACCTTTATTTTGGAATGGGCATTGGGGATGTAGAGCATTTTTATTTTGGAATGGGCATTGGGGGCCATACCCAATGTGCCTTCAAACCAAGAGTCCTAGTTTGGTTATCGCAGCACCTTGCAACACTTCTAGAAGAGGGAAGCTTCTGTGTCCTCGTAGAAGTCATAAGAGGGAGAAGGATGGACTTCCCACGGAGGTAGGGACATGCGTGTTGATGGTGGAAGAGGTTGTTCCAGGGAAGAGATGCTTTTCCCTTGGAACGCTCTCATGCCTGTGGAGCAAACAGGTCAGAAAGGTACCCACCGCTGCCACCAGTGAACACATGAAATACAGGTAGGGTGACCAATTGTCTCATTTTCCTGGGACCAAGTCGATTCCCTGGACATGTCCTTGGCAAATCAAGACAAGTTGGTCTGTCTGGGTGCAGACCCAGGCTCTGGGCTCAGACTTCTCATTCTTCCGAAGCACGATCCTCCCCCGGGGGTCTCGAGACCCGTTGGCCACCCAGGTGAGACTCGGGACACTCCAAGCTCGAGGTTCTTTAGAGCTAAATGAGGTCGCTCTGTAACAAGGAGCCAACTTTCTGTATGGACCACGGTGTAGGCGAGGGGATGCCAGTGGCTTCGGCGACGCCTCTCGAAGGAATCCCCCGTTCCGCCAAACCTTGCTCAAGAGTTGGGGAACCCGAGAGGCGACGCCAGGACAGCCGCTGAGAACTCACTGCAAAGGTGGCTCATCGTTCCACGCCTCCTTGCAGAAAAGGATCCTCGAGCAAAAAAAAGGCAAACTTGCCAAGATGGCCAAGTTTTACCTGGGAGAGGGAAACATGGGCCTTCGCTTGAATCTGAGCTTCGTTCGCCCATAACCGGACACTCAGCTGCAGATCAGCGGAACGATGAGAATCTGCACGTGGTCCGCGTGAGGCTTCCCCGGGAGACACCCCAGCGGTGACCGGGGGGCAGGGGGGAGTGGGTGGAAGGAAAGGTCGGGAGCTCACACAGCAGATGGCGGCCAGAGCAAAATAATCTCTGCGAATGACTTACTGCGATTGAATTTATCTCCGGGGTGGTGTCACCTGGGCCACTGACCTCGTGTAGCTCTTTAAAACTGACGAGGTCCTTTTCACCTGTCACGCTGAGCCACGTGCCATGCTACGACGAACACAAGCCAGGGAGCTCACATTTCCTCTTTGACCCATTTTTGCATCGGCAGAGAGGACCAGAAGCACAACCCCTAAAATGAGAGACCAGCCACAGCATCAGAAGAAGGAGGGAAGCATTGCTGAAGGGACAACTCAGAAACCAGGCCAGGCCTGTGCTGCACACAGCTGCAGACTTGTGTCAAATGGGACTTGGAAGGAGTGAGTGAGAACTACCACCACCATTCATCCAACTAGAAATGTGCGCTGGGCCAGATGTGGGAAAACGAGACCCATCTGCTGGTTAACATTCCTCCGGTTTAACGACTCCTTTCCAGAAGATTTAGGTCCTGGTAACAGGAAGCGAGTCAGAAAACGCACGCAGGTTCTAGGAACAGGATCTTACTGGCTCGGGGGACAATTTGAACTTATAGCAGTAAACTTTTCTTGCGTAAGAGGTGATTTTACCTGGGTTGTGCGCGGGCCGAAAATGCGGCTCTCCTTACGGGGTTGTTGTAAAATATATTTCATGTTGACTCGCGAAGCAGAGCGAGAGGAATGAGGAATCGAGGCCTCTCCTTTGAGGCATGAACATGGGAGTGATCAGGCATTTTTCTCCTGGAAAAAGGAAGAGGGCAAATGAGGCCGGATAGAATGACATCTAAAGACCACGGGAACATTACCATGTATTCGGACCAGGTCCGCGCCTCCCGCATCTGTGTGCGTGCCTTGATTTCTGACCAGAGCGGCTCTGGCAGTGACAGGAAGCCAGGCCAGGGGCACCTTAGGGAGCCACCAAAGTGGCCACCCCAGTCCTTCCTGTGGCCCGAGGGCAGCACCGGATGGTGTCCTGCCTTGCGCTCACTACACATGTCTCTTGTCTCTTGCCTCCAGCGTCCCTGTCGTCGCCAAGGATTGACCAGCTAGGACCCACCGGGTGCCTGCAGGCCCAACCCACAAGTTCAGGGTCAAGTGCTCTGGTGAGTGAACTCGGAGCTCCAGTCTCTCCTCCTCCCTGTGGGTGGACGGTTCGGATTTGTAATCACCTCTGAAAGCATCTCTAAAGCTGTCCCTCGAGACAGGCCGCCTGTCCCAACGCGGCGGCCAGCTGGTAACTCCTTTTCACACCCACTCCCCACCTTCCTGCCCAGCTAAATGCGGGCCTATAAATACTCATCAAAGATTTGCAAAAGAATAACTTTTAACAATTTCATGGATATTTGGAACTGTTGGCGGTTCTGAATATATAGATATATGTGTTCCGAGCGGATGGACTTCACTTTGTCCGTTCCGTCCTACCCTCTCCTTTATTTCAAAGTCAAACTCGCCAGGGCTTGGTTAGGAGCCCCCTGTTCGAAAACAAATCAAATTGAATGGACGGTGTGGGATCACAGAAACTGGAGCTAGTGTTGATTTCCCCAGAGGGGGAAACTGAGTCCCAGAGAAAGGCCCGGACTTGCCCAGGGCCGCACGATCTATTCCAACCCCTGGGGGAGGAGGGTGGTGGGAGGAGCCAGGCCTTCCCAAGACTGGCTCACAGAACTTCTGTCGTGAGTGCTGTTATTTTGAGTTTTTTATTCCTGTTCCAATGTACACGTAAATACAACCTGACATCTTTCCGGTGTCTCACCCCTTGCGTAGTGTCAAAAGACAATTTTTAGGGGCGCCCGGGTGGCTCAGTCGGTTAAGCATCGGGCTTTGGCTCAGGTCATGATCTCACGGTCCGTGAGTTTGAGCCCCACGCCGGGCTCTGCGCTGGCAGATTCTGCTTCGGATTCTGTGTCTCCCTCTCTCTCTGCCCCTCCCCTTCTTGCGTTCTCTCTCTCTCTCTAAAAAAAGAATAAAAATAAAAAGAATTCTTGTAACTCATTGACGAATGAGGGAACCAGCAAGATATTACAACCTGTTCAAAGGAGAATACAAACTATCATACAGACAACAGCAGGCAAGATGCAGAAACGATTTCACCAAGAGGCGCAAACCGGTCGGCGATCAGTCGCGATCCGGGAGACACCACTAATTTGCATTTTTACGCACAAAAAGAGAAAACTGCATTGGTACTTCTGTTCTACAACTTACAGACTTGTAACGTAGCTCAGAGGCAGTGAGCGGAGACCCTGGAAAGGTGTGCTAGACAGGACACACGGCAACCTTTTTTTTTTTTTTTTTTTGTACTCTTCAAAGTCTGTCAAAAGCCTTCTTGACGGCGGTAGGAAGTGACAGGTGTGACTTAAGAATGGAGAGTCTCTATAACAGACGTTTAAACAAAAGGTTCTTTGTAACTGTCTTCTCTTGTGCATCCGTACGGCTTACATCGTACTGCCCAACTCCCGCCTAATCACCGCACCCTCCCCTTTGTCCCTGTTTTTATAAACACGAAATGAAATGATTTTATACCCTTGGTCAAATGACTTCCGTCCAACGGTAATTTTCTGTGTCGGTTCCCACTTCTGTAGCCCAGCCTCAAAGACCCTCCTCTTCCTTTAGCTGGGGTCCCAAGGACAATCCTCCCCGCCCCCCCACTGCACTGCATTTTACTTCGTGGACAGATATTGAAACGAGGCCGGAACGGCCCTGAGAGGCTTAGCGAGCTTTCCCCTTTGCAGCTAGTCTGACTGGGGCGGGTCGTTATAAGTGACCCCTCCTTTATTTTTGAGCCCCATACCTCCTGCAGGTCCGAGTCATTCCACCTGGACCTTGGCTTTGGGCCTTATTTTCATTTCTGTGATGGGTCTACTCTCTGTCCCGCTTCCATTCATGGTCCTTCCCTCCTGGCTTTGGGCGTGCTCATCCCAGGGACGAAGACCTAACACATCCCCATGCTCCCTCTGTTCACCCAGCCCAGTGTTCACTTCCTGCCTGACACCTGACCTTTTCCCGTCACACATCAACAAGTCGCCCTGTGTGGTCTCGTCGTCGATTTTCCGAGCCAAGTCCGGAGAGCTTTGCGTCCCTTCGACACAGTGATGGTTCCCGCCGGACGGAGCGTCTCTGCGGGTTCCCCCTGCATCCGCCCCACCCCAGTGCAGGGTCTGGGGCGCAAGCCATGGGCTTCTCTCCCGCACAACTGGCTATAAGGGGTCAGCGGTTCCAGATCTCAAGAACGTTTTGTGCTCTTGGAAACAGTCATAAGCACAGAGAGGTCTGGCGAGCACACAGTTCATTAGAATTCATTAGACAGGTACTTTATAAGCACCTACTATGTGCCTGCACTATTAGGCTTGTTCTCCTTAACCCTCAGGACACAGAACTGTTGGGTGTGATGTGAACTTAGACCAATGGTTGAAGTACAGCCACACACAAGCACCAGCAGCATGATCCAGGGAAAAACAGCATCTCAGGATTTTTTTTTTTTTTTTGTAATTTCAGTGAAATGTATATATGATTTGTTTTAAATTGTTATGAATTTTATTTAAACTAAAAACAAAACATAACAAAACAACTCACTGATTTCTTCTACCCCCATCTCCTGCCTCTTGCAACCATTATTTCCTATATCTCTGAGCTTGGGTTTTTCTCTTTTTTCTTTTCTTTTCTTTTCCTTTTTTTTTTCCTTTCCTTTCCTTTCCTTTCCTTTCCTTTCCTTTCCTTTCCTTTCCTTTCCTTTCAATTCCACTTATGAGAGAGATCACAAAGTATTTGTCTTTCTCTGTCTGGCTTATTCCACTTAGCACAATACTCTCAATGTCCATCCATGTCGTCTCAAATGACAGGATATCGTTCTATCTCATGGCTGAATAATATTCCATTATCATAATATATATATATAAAATATATATATGTATATATGCACACTACAATTTCTTTACTCATTTATCCATCAGTGGACACTTAGGTTGGTTGCATATCTTGGCTTTTGTCAATAATGCTGCCAAGAACATAGGAGCGCAGATATCTCTTCAAGTAAGTGTTTTCACTTTCTTTGGATGAATACCTAGTAGTGAAATTGCTGGATCCTACGGTAGTCCTATTTTTAATTTTGGAAGAGCCCCCATCCTGTTGTCCACAGTGGCTACACCAATTTGCATTCCTGTCAACAGCGCTTGAAGGTTCCCGTTTCTCCACATCTTTGCCAACACTTATTATTTCTTGTCTTTTTGTTACTAGCTGTTCTAGCACGTGGCTGGCACTATCTCATTGTGGTTTCAATTTGCATTTCCCTGATGATCAGGGATGCTGAGTGTCTTCTCATGCACCTGTTGGCCATCTGGATGTCTTCTTTGGGAAAATGTCTATTCGAGTCCTCTGTCCACTTTTTAAAATTAAATTGCTTATCGTTTTGCTCTTGAGCTGTATGTTGTGTTTTGGATATTAACCTCTTATCAGATCTATGATTCTTCTCTCCCATTCGGTAGGTTGCCCTTTCATTTTGTTGACTGTTTCCTTTGTTGTGCAGAAGCCTTTTGGTTTGATGTAGTCCTACTTGTTTTATCTTTTGTTGCTTTTGCTTTTGGAGGCAGATTTAAAAGATCACTGCCACGACCTGGGTCAAGGAGCTCACCACCTATGTTTTCTTCTATGAGCTTTATGGTTTCAGGTCTTATGTTCAAACCTTTAGTCCACTTTGAGTTAATTTTTGTGTGTGGTGTTAAGATGGTGGTCTAGTTTCATTCTTTGCATGTGACTGTCCAATTTTCCCAACATTACTTATCAGATAGACTGTCTTTTCCCTATTTTATATTCTTGGTTCCTTTATTGTAAATTAATTGACCATTTATGCATGGGTTTATTTCTGGGCTCTCTATTCTGTTCCATTCATCTATGTATCTGTTTCTATGGCATCACCATAGTGCTCACTATAGCTTTGTAACATAGTTTAAAATCAGGGCGCGTGATGTTTCCAGCTCTGTTTTTCTTTCTCAAGATTGCTTTAGCTATTTGTGGCCTTTTATGTTTCCATACAAAATTTAAGATTGTTCTATTTGTGGCCTTTTATGTTTCCATACAAAATTTAAGATTGTTCTATTTCTGCGAAAAATATCTCTGGAATTGTGATAAGGATTGCACCGAATCTGTGTATTGCTTTGGGTAGTATGGACGTTTTAACAATATCAATTCTTGCAGTCCACGCACATGGAATACCTTTCCATTTATTTGTGTCTTTTTCCATTGCTTTCATTAATGTCTTGTAGTTTTCAATATATGGGTCTTTCATTTCCAAAGATGTAAGTGATTAACACTTTTGTTTGCAATTCTTCTGTTATTTCCAAGATCAAATGTAATTTCCATGAAGAGTTTCTCTATGAAGTAGAGGTGGTAATATGCCAGTGGGAGGTCCAAGAGAGTAGCATCGTGCAATAATCTACTGGATCAATGGACAATCAATGTTTTTACTTTTTAAAGTTCATTTATTTATTATTTGGAGAGTGGGGGGGGCATGCAGAGAGAGAGGGGGAGAGAGAGACAAAATCCCAAACAGGCTCCATGCTATGAGTGCAGGGTGATGTGGGGCTCACTCTCACAAACTATGAGATCATGACCTGAGCCTGAAATCAAGACTCAGACACTTAACCAACTGAGCCCCCCAGACACACCGAGCACAGTGTTTTTGTAAACTGAAATTTAAGGTTGTGATGATCTTAGTTTAGCTGAATGTAGGATAATATTATTTCCACTTTCTTTAGCACAGTATCCCAATGAGAATATGGCTAGGCAAGGGATGACTTGGGAACGGGTGTTATAATTTTATCTGGGCTGCTCTTATTTAATATGTAAAATCTATGATAGGCACTGGTTTCCAAGAGCTGGCTTTTGTAATATTTCCTTTTAATAAGGACTTCTAAAGTCCTTTGTTAAACAAAAAGGTGCTTAGCACAGTTAATGTCAAATAAAAAGAAATTATTTTTAGACTCACTACCTATTCGTCCTGAAATTCTAGTTTAAGTGTTTATTGTTAGTTGAAATTAGTTGTGGTAGCAGAACATTTTTTAGCCGTGTGTTTTGTTAAAAAGCAAGAAGTGATGCTTTAGATGTAGAGGGCAAATAACTACAAGCAGCTATTTAAACTTCTGAACTAGTAGAGGACGTGGCTAATTAAACCAGCATCGGGTCCCTGATTTGCAAACCTGCATTTGGCAAAAGCCATCAGGTTACTGAGTCACTCTTTCAGGGATCCCTGGTGACCTCCCAAGAGCCATGCACCGTATTTTGTCTCTGGGCAAAGGAATAAGTAAAGGTTGTCAGATTCCAAACAAGTGCCCCCCGTGAGCATCTAGCACCATGTGTGACACGTAACGGACCAGCAGAACAACCATGGCAGTGGTTGGTCATCCGGGGCTGCAGAAAATACCCTGTGGGATATAGTGTAGCCGCTCTGTCCCTTCCTCTCCAGACTCCAGTGGTGAAGTCGACAGGTCCCTCTATCCTGGACCTCTCTGTGGCCTGTGACCTGCACCCCCTTGCCTCCTGAGATCCTCGGTGCCTTCACAGTTCTCCCCTAACTCCCACGTCCTTGTGGATTCCGATTCCTGCTGCTCTCAAACTTGCAAATAGCAAGCCTTTAGGCCACTTAGGATCTCCATCAAGACCCTTTTACCTGGAAGGTGAGCCTTTAATAAGTTTGAATGATATATGCATACACACACACATATACACACACACACATATACATACATATATATTATACATACACATATACGTATATATACACATATGTATATATATATATGTGTGTATATATATTTGCCATCTATAGTTTTCCATTAGTGAATTGTTTGATGCTGTTAATCTTTGGACATTTTTCTTTGGGAGCTGTTATGTGTAAAATCATTTGTAAGAGTTTTTTTTTGAACATAGCAAAGGTGTTAATCCTTAGTTTTGTGTGTACATAGCCATGTATATTCTAGTTTGCTTTTTTATTTCATTCATGGGTGTTTTGTTTTGTTTGTTTTATAAGAAGGTGATCTTTTAAAATGTTGCCCAAGCCAACGCCCTTTATGAGGTGGAAATGCTTGCCATTGGTACAGTGGGGTCCATACCCGAAAGGACAGCTGTTGTGACCACCGTCACTCCCATTCCTAGAAAAAAATTTCTCGCCTCTTGCCTATTTCTGCGATAAAAGGTGATCACGTCCCGGAGTCGTGTGTTGGGCAATTGTTAAAGTGGAGGGGAGCCTCTGCTCCTGAGCGGGGACCACTAGGGCATATGAGTGCTTTGGGAAGAAAAAGGACAGATTGGTCAAAACCTGCCTTTTGTGGAGTATGAATTAAACACACTCTTGCATATTAAAGTGTAAGTTTTTGCTTGGATTGAGGGTCCATTTCCTCTCTTCTTTGCACCTGCAAGTTCTTGAATCTGGAGGTCTTTCCAGATTAGCAGCACATTCATGATTGCGTGTGGTGGCAAGGAGCATGTTGTAATCCTAAATAATTCACAGTCTCCTTGTCTCCGGACCAATGTGCACACACACATTACTTTCTCGGTAAGGGTTAGTGTCTCTCTCACACACACATGTGAACGTAAGTGTGGAGTGTGATTCCATTGCTTTATGTTGGCAACCATGACTGTGAATGCTGAACTTGTAAATAGCGTTATTTTTATTACAATATTTTGATGGGGGGTGGGGAAGAGGGGAAGGTGGGTGATGGGCATTGAGGAGGGCACCTGTTGGGATAAGTACTGGGGGTTGTATGGAAACCAATTTGACAATAAATTATGTTTAATATAAAACAAATAAAAAATATTTTGTAAGACTTAATGAAAATATGTGTGAAAACGCTGCTCTACATAAATGATCATTTAAAATTCTGATGGCCATGAATTAGAACTTGGCCTTGTAATTGTAATAGGTGATCTTGGATGTTTTAGAAGAAAACTATTATTTGAAAATGTACTAACGTCACTCAAATTTTGTACATTTGGAATGTAATTAAATTCTACATGTTATTTTTGTAACATTTATTTGAGAGAGACGGGGAGAGAAGGAATCCCAAGGAGGCTCCACATTGTCAGCACAGAGGCCAATGTAGGGCTTGATCTCATGAGCCGTGAGATCATGACCTGAGCCGAAGTCAAGAGCTGGGCGCTTAAACGACTGAGCCACTCGGGTGCCCCTAAGTTTCGCTTTTTAAATTTTTTTTTTTCAACATTTATTTATTTTTGGGACAGAGAGAGACAGAGCATGAAAGGGGGTTGGGCAGAGAGAGAGGGAGACACAGAATCGGAAACAGGCTCCAGGCTCTGAGCCATCAGCCCAGAGCCCGACGCGGGGCTCGAACTCACGGACCGCGAGATCGTGACCTGGCTGAAGCCGGACGCTTAACCGACTGCGCCACCCAGGCGCCCCAAAGTTTCGCTTTTTAATCCCTTAGAACATCAATGTCAACGGAGTGTAAATTCTGTGGAAAATTTAAAAAATAAACACAGTGATTTTTGCTGAAGTGAAGATACGAAAAGCATTTTTATAGAAAAAATATAACAGATTTTACTAGTTATGTATATATTTGTTGTGTGGCGGGCCCAAATATTGCTGGCTCAGCGACAGCACACGAGATACACACAATAATTATTAAATTCCGTCTTGGATACGTTGGCGACTTCCGATCTTATGAAAACCATAACCTTATGCAAATTTCTGTTTCTGTTGTTATGACAGTATATTTGTCAAACTAGAAGGATAAAACAGATTTCACTTAACAGCGTGTTAGCTTGATTTGTAACTTTCGGATATTTATACTTGTGATACGTGGGCTGGGATTTGTAATCTGTATTTCTGGCCTCGTAAATGTCTGGC
Source organism: Herpailurus yagouaroundi (assembly GCF_014898765.1). Classification (NCBI taxonomy): domain Eukaryota; kingdom Metazoa; phylum Chordata; class Mammalia; order Carnivora; family Felidae; genus Herpailurus; species Herpailurus yagouaroundi. The sequence continues at coordinate 5,626,436 of NW_024412433.1, forward strand.
AATCCTGGTCAAAACGATCCTGTCAACATGTCTATCTTTGGTGTCCCCTTTTCACCTTGATGTGACATAAATGTTTCACCACATTTTTTTCCCCTCTTATTTTTATGGCTTTGTTTTATATAGATCCTTACTCCGTCTGGAATTCATTTGGTTTTAAGATGAAAAGTAAGAACTTAATTCTGCCTCCCAAATTCTTAGTCAATTTTACACATGTGGTTTGGCTGAAAAATGTTTCGCTTCTTCACTAATTTGTGACTGTGCCTTTATAATATGTTACATTTATTTATAGCATGTGCTTTTGCCCTTTCTGTTTCTGGGCCATCACTGCATTGTCATTCTTTTTCTTTTCTCCTTTTCAATCATCATTGTTTTGCTTTCAGGGTATGTTTTTAAGGTATTCTTTAGAATACGTCTCAGTTCAGCACCTTTCTTCTTCAAAAACGTATTAGATGTTCTGAAACATTTATTTGCCAGATGAATTTTGCCATGTTTGGCAAGTCAAATACAGTTTTCTTCTTTGTTGAAATGAAAACAAAAGGGCGCCTGGGTGGCTTGGTCGGTGAAGCGTCCGACTTCGGCTCAGGTCATGATCTCACGGTCCGTGAGTTCGAGCCCCGCGTCGGGCTCTGTGCTGACCGCTCAGAGCCTAGAGCCTGTTTCAGATTCTGTGTCTCCTTCTCTCTCTGCCCCTCCCCTGTTCATGCTCTGTCTCAAAAATAAATAAACGTTAAAAAAAAAAATGAAAACAAAAATATTTATAGTATTTTTGGGATACAAGAGAAAGAAAATTTAACCAACAGCTCTTATGGCCTTATTTTTTAAAAAAAATCTTTTCTTTCAGGCTTTGGAGACTATGAAAACACATTTTTGCATATTGATGAGTTCTGCTCTGCTTTGTTTTATGAGAGGAAACTGGGGCATGCTGGGAATCTGTCAGCAGTCAAGGCCTGTGCATGGGCTGAGGGCCCCTCACTGGGTTGGGGAGGCTGGCTTTGTTCAGCTGTGAGAAGGCAAGTAGGGGAGGATGGTGGACAGGGAGGCCCACTCTGAAAACCCCAGCAGATCAAGAAGACATTCTCTGAGGCCACTGCTACTAAGAAAGTGGGTGTTACTGTGTTTCCAGGGGTCTGGACAGCGAGAGCAGGGCCACACAGGGGAAGGGTCTGGAAAGGAGGAGGAGGGAGGCAGGGATGTAACCAGCGGGTCAAGATGGGCCTTGAGTCTCCGGGGTGACTTAGGGTGGGAGGTAAGCCGAGGTGGGCCCAGATAGCTGGCGGCCGCTGAGAACGTCTGTGGACAAAAGACGCACTGCGCCGTGGGGCCTGTGGGGGATACGGCGCTGCTGCAAGCTGGGGTCCTGGAGTTTGCCAAACCTACAGGCCTCGTGATCTTTCCAGTGAGAGCTGGAGTGTCACTCAGCCCGGCATCCGGCTGTCGAATTCTCTTTTGTTCGCCTGGCTGGCTCCGTCGGTGGAGTGCGTGACTCCTCGTTTCGAGGCTGTGCGTTCAAACTCCATGTTGGGTGTAGAGATTACTTAAACATCAGATCTTAAAAAAAAAAAAAAAAAAGAGAGAATTCTTTTCACTTAAACTCCTCTTTCAGGCATCGAAGACTGTAACAACGTATTTTTGTGTATTGATGAGCCCCAGTCCTACTGGAAATACTCCACTTTCAGGGCAGGCTGCCTAGAAATGCTTTGAAAAGACTGACCGCAGAGGCTCTTCTGGGCTTCCTTCCATGAAAACCAAGTGGGACATTCAGGACAACCTGCCCATGGCTCACACGGATGCTCCTTTCCTGGCGGACCTGCTGTCGTATAACACGAAGTGTGTGCAACTTGCTCGGCACACAAGCGGTTAAAGACACAAAGCTCTGGATGTTAGAAAACGCTCCTCTCCGAACAAGACAAGTTGACTTGCAGGGCCCCGTGCGGAAAGTTCAAGATGCAAGAGAAGAGCGTTCAACCTAGCACTGGCCCCCGTGTGACCGTGGGGGTTGCCCGCGCGTGGGGTGGCTCTCTCTCCGAAAGGGACGTGCTGATGGATGGCATACGAAACAACACATTCCAATGACCCAGGGTTTAATCTGGGCAGAGAGAATCATCATTGTCCCAGGGGAAGTCTTTTGGCTGGAGAGCCTCCAGATAAACACGCTGAAAATATTTAGAAGATCAACACTGAAAGAAATGGAAGATCCATTAAGGAAAATTTGTGGACACAGAGAAAAGGAAGAAAGCACTAACTACCCCGGGGGCTTGTGGGGTGCACACTTCTGTTGCACCGTCGCTCCCTGCTACAGTGAGAAGAAGTCATTGCTGACGACAGGGCCAAAAGTTGATAAAACCCACCTGACAAATTACTGAGAGGCCCAGAGTCAAAGGAGGATACGTCACCCAAAGAACCAAAAAAAAAAAAAAAAAAAACAAAGGAGCAGAGATCCAAAGTTTGAATACTACAAGATTGAGGTATTCAGATAGATCAAATCAAAAGGAAGAGAAAGAGACATAAGGATGACAACAAAATGTAAGGGTCAGGAGTGGAGGGAGAACAGGAGATTATTCGTATTAGTCCGTATTCGTTCGCTAGGGTCGCATAACAACGGGTCACAAACTGGGCGTCCGGGTTCTGGAGGCCGGAAGTGCCAGGTGAAGGTGTCGGTGGGGTCGGTTTCTTCTGCGGCCATGAGACAGAATCTGTTCCAGGCCCCTCCCTGAGTTGCTGGTGGTTTGCCGGCCATCGCTGGTGTCCCTTGGCTTGTAGAAACACAGTGCATTCCCAGCCTTTGTGCTCACGCAGCATCCTCCCTGTGTGTGCCTCTGTCAAAGTTTCTCTTCTTCTTCTTTTTTTAAGTTTATGTATGAGAGAGAGAGAGAGAGATTGAGCACCAGTGCAAAAGAGAGTGAGGGAGGGGCAGAGAGAGAGGGGGAGAGACAGAATCCCAAGCAGGCTCCACACTGTCAGCACAGGGCCCAATGTAGGACTTGAACTCATAAGCCGTGAGATCATGACCTGAGCCGAAGTCAAGAGTCGGATGCTTAACGGACTGAGCCACCCAGGTGCCCCCTAGATTTGCCCTTTTCTAAGGATACAGTCGTGTCGGATCAGGACCCATCTAGGCTAGTATGACCTCATCTTAACTAATTATATCTGCAATGATCTTATTTCCAAATAAATTCACATTTTGAGACCGTGGAGTCAAGGTTGCTACACAAGAAATTTGGGTGGGGCGAGGGCGGGGGGACACAATTCTACTCATAACAGTGAAAAGATAAAGACAAAACCAGGACAGTAAAGAGATAATTTAAAAGAAAAACACTGAGGGGCTCCTGGGTGGCTCAGTGGGTTAGGCTTCCGACTTTAGCTCAAGTCATGATCCCATGAGTTTTGAGTTTGAGCCCTGCATCGGGCTCTTGGCTGTCAGCACAGAGCCCGCTTTGGATCCTCTGTCCCGACCCCCCCGGCCTTCCCCCCTCTCAAAATTAAATCAACGTTTAAAAAAAACAGTGAGATGGGGCACCTGGGTGGCTCAGTCGGCTAAGCATCTGACTTCGGCTCAGGTCATGATCTCGCGGTCCATGAGTTCGAGCCCTGTGTCGGGCTCTGTGCTGACTGCTTGGAGCCTGGAGTCTGTTTCGGATTCTGTGTCTCCCTCTTTCTGACCCTCCCCCGTTCATGCTCTGTCTCTCTCTGTCTCAAAAATAAATAAACGTTAAAAAAAAATAATAAAAAAAATAAAAAAATAAAAAAACCAGTGAGAGTTACATTTCATAAGTCTAGACTATATTCTCGAACAGAAATCTTTTATGTGACCAACTCAAACAAAAACGCAACGTTTCTGGAAAACAAAATCAGAAACGAACAAACAAATGGAACAGTAGGCGTGCTAAACACCCTGAAACAACTTCTTCAGGCTGAGAGAGACCCCTTGACGGTGGCCCTCAGGGCAGGGAGCCAAAGGGGGGGGGGTGGGTTGACCTGGGTCAAAATAATATCATCAAGTCAGGGCACACAATCTGATGCCCAGCATTCTGCATGGGGAAATTCTTGCTGAACACACTGCTTCTTTCCAACTTGGTGACTGTGTGTGCACGCACGTGTGTGTGCCTGTGGGTTCACAGCCTGGACCCTTGGGAAGGTAGTGAAGATTCTGTTAATTTCTTTTTTTTTAACATTTATTTGTTTTTGAGAGACAGAGACAGACAGAGCATGAGCAGGGGAGGGGCAGAGAGAGAGGAAGACACAGAATCCGAAGCAGGCTTCAGGCCCCGAGCGGTCAGCACAGAGCCCGACGCGGGGCTCGAACTCACGAACCGCGAGATCGTGACCTGAGCCGATGTCGGACGCTTCACCGACTGAGCCACCCAGACGCCCCAGTAGTGAAGATTTGGAAAGAGAAAGCGTGTCTAGCAGGAAGAGAATCTACACGTTCTGGTAAAAGGGCAGGGGGAAGGAAAGGTTGGGAGTCATGAGGGCTGGATTTCAGAGTGGGCTTCTCCAGGGGCAGATTTGAAGAGCAGAATGTCAGTTCTGGAAGCAGTGGGGCGCTGTTGGCGCAGATGAGGAACAGTCGAGAAGGAAAAGGATGTCAAAGAAGGTTTGCCTCTCAGTGCTTGTCTATTTTTCCCTTTGGCATTTTTGAGACACAGAGTGAAGACACGAATTCCTTTCGTGTTTTGGTTTCCTTGGCTGCGACTCTGTGCAGCCCGGCCCAGGAGCACTGCTTCCGTCCTACTGATTGCAACCTGCTCAGTGCGGTTTCCAGAGCACCTACTAAGCGCAGGGGAGGCGCAGAGCAGGGAACCTGCTGGACCCCGCCCGCCCTCCGCCCTGTATTATAGCTTTTCCTCTTTCTACCTCTAAGTGACTTCCAGTAAGTGCCCCAAACTTCTCGTCCTTGTTTGCCTCCTTGGTCACCTGGGGACAGTTAATAATATGCGTCAGTGGTTAATAAGTGAGAGCTCTCCCCGGGCTCCTAGCGGCCATGATACAGATGGTCATGCTGAGCCGTTAGGTGTTACCGCTCGGAGCAGCTAGAGAGAAAATGTGAAAGGCACGGATTGTTTATAGCCCCTCTCCATCAGTGGTGTCTGAACCCCCAGCCCCTCCGAGTTTCCCTGTGTGAATGCCAGCTGCTCCCCTCACGGGGGGTACCATTTCCCGTGACCTCTCTTACGGGTTCCGCCCGAGCTGTTCCAGCAAGGGGAACTCCAAACATTTAGTCTTGGTTAATCATTATTCATCTCAAGATCTCAGACTTTCAAGCATCAGTGATGGGGTTCCAGATGGGGTACAAGGCCAGCTACGGTGTAGGGCATAGCCTGTGGGCTTTCTGGGTTACCGCGGCCCCTGTCACAATGGCTGGAGACCCAGAAGTCATGACGAAACGTCACCTGGAAAGAAGACATTTGTATGAAATAAGAGGGACACCTGGGTGGCTCAGTCAGTTGAGCGTCAGACTTTTGCTCACGTCATGATCTCGTGGTTCCTGAGTTCAAGCCACACATCGGGCTCACTGCTGTCCGCACAGATTCCACTTCAGATCTTCCGTCCCCCTCTCTCTGCCCCCCTTCCCCCCACCTCTCTCTCAAAAAATTTTTAAAATAAAAGGAGAAGTGAGAAACAGTCCAAGAAGCGGAATGAGCCAGCATAGAGTAAGAAGTTCATTATCAAACAAAAGGACTAGAATATATTTGAGTGGGTAATGAGGAAAACATATCTGCTTTTGTTTTATTAGAATATTTGACATTCAAGATGGTTCATGTTTATACATATTTACAACGCCTATTATATGTCTTAGTCACCCGTTCCATTTGCAAAGACATGTGGTATATAGCTAGAGATGAGTTCAAAGGGACTGATAATGGGCTTGGAATGCAGTATCGCCCTTCATTCCAGAGGCTGTACCTGCCTCCGATCCCTCTCAGTGCCTAGAAGCCACACTTGTGCTTGACCACAGTTGTGCAGGGGATTATCGCTCAGCCACGGAATAACCCCAAAGTTGAGAAAATAAATGATGTCAGTTGGGGGTCCGTATCTGTTGGGCAATAGCAAAATTCTTTCCAATTCGTATTTTTTTGCCCTTCAAAACACACTGGTTTCTGCTATGATGATGCCAGAGTTTTTTGTTTTGTGGGTTTTTTTTGATGGCTGCTGTAAGAAGAAGCCTTATTTTATTTGTAGGTTCTTGTCCCGGTTGCGCAATATATGAAAAGTAGGGTAATTGTTCCCCCCAGTAAATTTTTCAATTTTCTGTAATACCCAAATGTTTCCAACTCAGAGATGATTTCCAAAGATACCTGGTGATTTCCATCTTATTGCGCACTGGAGACGGGAAGAGGGTATTCAGAAAATAATTATATTTAGCGTGACATTTTCACGGCAAACAACTGTACCGGCTCTACTCACACTCACTTCTGTGGGTCACAGACTTGCAATTCAAGAAGCTAAAACCCTGTACGTATCATCGTCATTACAAGGCCCTGTCTCGGCAGCCCCTGTTTTTATATAATTTTTATTGTTTCTTGAAAAACAACGCCTCCAGGTAATTACTTTGATACATACTGGTTGTGCGCCTCTCTTTCCAAGCAGAATATGGAAAGGGCTCTTCTAGAATGCTACTGATGGTTCTCTTTTTCTTTCTTTAAATTAAAAAAAATTCTTTTAAAATAAAAAAATGTTTTTATTTTTTGGGAGACAGAGAGTGGGAGCGGGGGAGGGGCAGAGAGAGAGGGAGACACAGAATCCGAAGCAGGTTCCGGGCTCTGAGCCGTCAGCACAGAGCCCGACGCGGGGCTCGAACTCATGAACCGCGAGATCGTGACCTGAGTCGAAGTCGGACGCTTAACCAACTGAGCCTCCCAGGTGCCCCCAAAAATGGCACTGATGGTTCTTACATGCACTTGGCAATGCCCCGTCTTCCATCATGGGGTGAAATTCTGCTGTGACAGTGACTGGCAGCTGGCTGATGGTGGACAAAGATGCAGGTAACTGCATTCACACTCCCAGTGCTCTGTCCCATGACACTCATGCTGTGACACCCAGGGTGACTTCTCTACTCGCCTGGGACCTGTATGGCGGCACCACTAGGCACCGACTGCTTTTGCCAGCCTTCGACCACATCATTTCTTCAGCCCGGTTCATCCTCTGGCGCCCTCCCTGGCTGTTGCCGGGAGACAGGAATCCACCGCCCTCCCCCAGGCTTTACCTTCTCTGGTCTGTGCCACCTCTGGCCCCACTGCCCCTCCTCCCCTCTGGGAGGGCTGAGAATGTTCTGGCTGCAAGGACACCCCCCGGCGCCCAACCTGGGCTGTTCCTGACGGCCACATCTGTAACACGATCAAGGGCTTCCAGAGTCACAGGGATAAGAAACGATTTGAAAACTTTGATAGAAGATCAGTTCTTTGATCTGAAGTCGCCTTAAGAACTTTCCATTCTAGAAGAATTAGGAATGTTCCAAAGCAAAAAAATAGTTGAAACAATTTGACGAGAAGCAGTGCAATGCTTTTTTTTTTTTTAATTGTATTGCTTTTCCTACATGTTTTCTTCATATGAACTTAAGAATCAAGTTCCGATAAATGCCTGTCGGAATTTTGCCTGGGACTATATTGAGTTAATAGATTAATTAGGGTGAACGTCGATGTCGTTACGATAGCAAAAATTCCCATCCAGGAATATTGTGTCTGTCTCTTTATAGACAGATTTCTCTTTATAGGTGCATCACAATTCTTGGAAGGTTTAATTTAATGTGTCAGATGGGCTTTGTAAATAAAATATTAAATTCTTTTTTCTACCGTGGGAAGTTTCAGAAGCATTTACAACTTGATAGAAAAAGAAACCCTAATGGACTGAAACCCAAGCCTCAACAATTACTAACTCACTTCCTCTCTGTCTCACCAAATCCCCCACCCCCTCCCTGCCCAACGATTGTAGAGTAAATCCTGGATTTCATATCATTTCCACCGTGGATGCTTTCATGTTAATTTTGGGCCCAACAGCTTACTTAACCTTTCTTACTAGCTTTTTTTAAAACATAAGTTTTAATGTTTATTTTTGAGAGAGAAAGAGAGTGGGAGTGGGGGAGGGGCAGAGAGAGAGGGAGACACAGAATGCGAAGCAGGTTCCGGGCTCCGAGCCGTCAGCACAGAGCCCGACGCGGGGCTCGAACTCACGAACCGCGAGATCATGACCTGAGCCGAAGTCCGACGCTCAACCGACGGAGCCCCCCAGGCGCCCCACCTTTCTTATTAGTTTTGATAACATGTAGTCAGTTTACTATATTTTGGGTGGAGACTCTTTTCCCTTTATCTCTCATCCTAAACACACCATAGAACATCAGGTAGGTCATTAATGGTGGGCCCGAATACATCTTTTCCTGAGTCGTTGTCACGAAGGTTATCTCCCAGCGTGTCCTGTGTTCCGCGGAGATCATCTAGCCCCCTAGTGTCACGTGACAAGGACTGGCAGCGTTTGCCAGCACGGGGAGGCCTTCAGCCCTTGCTCGGGTTAAGCAGGGCAAGGCCGGCCTCCCGCGCTGTTTGACGTTCCACAGACCGCACGCTCCTTGGCCGTCGGGAAAAACATCGGCCTCCCCCGGACTCCTCTGAGCCCCCGGATCTCCATCCTCAGAGGCGTCCGCCTGGGGTTCATTCTTGGAGACCAGCGGAAGCAAAAGTGGGGCAAGGTTCACCTGAGCACAGCCTGGCTGATGATTTATGTAGAGTTTCGACTGCTCAGAACCTGGATCCGTTATTCAACCTTCAAACAGGAATAAAATATGCAAATGCAGCATGTAAAACTGCCCACCCAGCACACATCCTGCTTCAATCCTGACAACTGCTGGGCCCGCCGGAGTTTTAGAAAGAGAGAGATGCTTCATTTCCTCGGCCGGCAAGCCTATAGAAAGAGCTTCCGACCTCAGCCACGGCCCGGCGTTTCTCAGACAAGACTGCGGGACCAACTGCTTATCTTTCGAGCTGACCTTCAGAGATACCCTCATCAGCACGAGGCAGCCCGAGAACACGAGACCCACCTCCCTTGGAGGCCTTGGGTCGGGCCGGCCTTGCGGTTTCCCCTGCCGGAGGGAAGCTGGGTGCTTTGTTAGCAATGCAACGAGGTGCCCTTCTCCCATAACACAATCCCTTTTGGATAGCACCTGCGTATTAACGCCAGCTCCCTTTGAAATGTTTCGTTTGGCGTTTTGAGTTACCACGTTCTGCTACGTCTTGGGTAAAGTGGGCACGTTTTCTCGCTGTGATGGGGACTCCTCTCCGGTAATTCACTGAGGAGGTCCGTCGGCCCACCTAGCCCACCCCCATCGTGATGTCAGGGTCAAGGGCACAGCCTTGAGAGTGCTTCGTTTGGAAAGCCGGTCCTCACCAAAGCCCCCGCGGCACCCTTGACGCCAACTTCTCTTCCGGTCCTCACGCCCCGGGCCAGCTCTGTTTGCCTCTCTCGTCTCAAATGGGATGCACAGAGTCGTGCACCTGAGCAGGGCGGATTTGCTGTCCTTGAAAAAGCAGCTGTTGTTTACCAGGACGAAGGAATGAATTTGGAATCCCAAATCATGGGTGCAAGCAGGTATACAGCTTACTATTGGCTCCACCCCGGTGCAAAAGCCATTTTATATCCTGGACGCCTCAGTGGTTGCATCTGTGAAATGGGGAGAGCAGGTGACCTTAGAGCACTACTGTAGAATCAGACAGGGTGTGACGGGGGTGGAAGGATCTGGCGATGCGCGCTCATACTAATCCCACGGGAACTGTAGGCGGTTGTTCCACGCACCAGCACGTTGCACGCTGCTAAATGTTGAAGTGCTTCCGTTTGTAAATAACGGCCCTCCCAAGCCCCCTCTGCCCGCTCCCGGAGCTCCTCAGGGCGCTGACCGCCCCAGTGCCCCCCGGATGCGCCTTCCATCCCGTTCCCACTCTCTCGAGACAGAAGGGTTAATGCCTGCCTTTTGGGTAAGATGAACTGAATATAAGAGCCCTGATCTTGCTTGTTCTAATAGAATATTTCATACGGTAAAGAAGGTTAAATTATGTGTTGTGAAATTCCCGGAGGCGACAGCTCAAGGAACATCTAATTAAGCCCCAGCTTTGTCAGAGAGTAGAAAACATCTTCTCGCCCAACTTTCCTATGGTTTAAAAACTGTTCAGGGTTTTGACTTTGGGGAACAACAGTATAGATAGCACATGGAAACTCTAAGAACGACTGTTACACGGTGAATACAAGTCAATGGATGCTCTTACATTGCTTACGTGTTACATTCGTTTCCTTGGGCTGCCGTAACAGATTACCAAAGTCTGGGTGGCTTAAAAACAAATTTATTCTTTTTTAATGTTTACTCATTTTTTTGAGAGAGAGAGAGAGAGAGACAGACAGAGAGACAAAGCGCGAGTAGCGGAGGGGCAGAGAGAGAAGGAGACACAGAATCTGAGCCATCAGCACAGAGCCTGATACGGGGCTCGAACTCACAAACCGTGAGCTCATGCCCTGAGCCGAAGTCCAACGCTCATCCGACTGAGTCGCCCAGGTTCCCCGAGAAATTTATTCTTTTACGGTTCTGGAGGTTAGAAGTAAAAACTATTATCCCCTCGATCTCTGCCTGTATCGTCACATGGTCCTTTTGTATCTCAAATCTTCCTCTGCCTTTCTCTTCTCTTGGAAGGACACCTGTCTTTGGACATAAGGGCCACTCTAACTCCAGGAAGGTCTCATTTTAGATCCTTAACTTAATTACACCCGCAAAGACCTTATTTCCAGATAGGGTCACATTCATAGGTACTGGGTATTAGGCTTGGATGTATTTTGGGGGGACCAAAACTTAAATGACAATAGATTTAAAAATCTCCGGAAAAGCACCCAAGAGATTGACAACTGGTTATCTGTTTGGAGAGAATGATAGGAAGAGGAGAGACCAAAACAGGAGAAGAAAGGAGATATTGCCTCTTTATCATTTTTAAACCATTTAAAGTTTTGAACCCAGTGAATCAGTTACTTACTAAATATGAAATAAACAAATGTAATTAGAAAGAGTAAAATGGAGGTATCATCAGTTACAATGTCACCTCGGATCCTCAACCGAAAGATTATAGACAAAACATAAAACAACATTACGATTTTTTTAAGAAAAGGAAGCTGAAGTTGGGGGCCTGGGTGGCTCAGTCAGTTAAGCGTCTGACTCTTGATTTCGGCTCAGGTCGTGATCTCACAGTTTTTGAGTTCGAGCCCC
>NW_024412433.1:5642665-5676671 GCF_014898765.1 Herpailurus yagouaroundi
GTACCCAGGCGCCCGCCTCCACCTCCCCTGCTCGCCCCCGCGTGATCTCCCTCCCCGCACCCAGAACTTCCATCAGATACTCTTGGTCCGATCTCACATGCTGGTGATGGAGCAGGGAGCCCCAAGTTTGCAAGGAATGTGGGCTTTCTTCTCCCATGAAGTCCTTGGGGAACAGGTGTTCTGGGAGACTCACTGTAGCCGAAGCTACACAGTTCTCGACGACGCTTGTTCTCTCCGGGAAAAGGCACAAATGTGCACTCGTCACTTTTCTCCACCAGGTCCCGCCGAGAGTTGCTATCATCAGCTTTGCGAGCCCGGGGGCGATTGTGTGACCTCTCTGGAATTCTAGCGTGTGCTTTTCCTGGGTTTCGTAACGTGCCCTCGGCTCTTTTAACTGCATCCAAGCGCCCAGTTCGCGATGTCATAATTGCTCACCCGAGACAAGGGCAGAGATTTGATTTCATGTTGTAAAGTGCAGCGCACCTGGGTGCCGCATAATAGCTCTACAAGGCGCATATTCATAGCACACTAGCTGTGATTCATTCGTATCATCTGGTCCTAGGCCAGAATCCGATAACGCAAACCAAATACTTCGACTGCTAGAAGATGCTTAATTGGAAAAAACAAATCTTTCCTTCTGACTTTAGACTTAAATATATATATATGTATATATTCCAAATAACTCCACATGACTTTTAAATAACAATAACCAAAAAAAAAAGACCTCAAAGGAATAAGATCTAAAATGTATTTATCTTGCTGAACTTGGACGCACTTCAAGGTTATTAGCAAGCTGTGCCAAGCAGCATATGAAATCAGTGAGATAAGCTTTGATGCATATTAGCTGTGTGACCTTAGGCAAATGACTCAAACTCTCTGAGCCAAAGTTTTCTTATCTGTGCAATAAGAGTCACAGCCTATCTCAAAGGATTGTCGTGAGGCTTGGATTCAATAGTAAAGGCCCCATTCATGGCCTAGCATGTAATACAGGCTCAGTACATTTTGTTCTTTTTCTCATTTCCATCCACGGAAAATACCGATGTGCTACACGTAGTGGGTTTCCCGCCACCGTGCCCGGCCACCTCTGTCGCTGTGCAGTGGCACGGCTTGGTTCGGGCGGGGAGGGAGCTCCTCCAGGGTGGCAGGGCCCTGTCTTGATCGATCTCAGCTAATTACAGTTACCTGTTTCTCCTCCTGCGAGTGTGATTGATTCTTAACAACTGCTGACCGCAGCTGGTCGGCATGTCAGTCACCTGGCCGCAGCGACTGGCTCAGAGGTGGCCCCATCAGCCAAAAGGCTCAGCAACTTGTTTTCCTCCCTGCGTATTTGAGCTAAGTAGCTGAAGCCCTGGCTGCTGTGGAAGGTGCCTTGTGATCTCAAGAGAAGCCAGCGACAGAAAGGGTAGAACTAAGGATCTCTAAGAAACAGGTGGGAACCCTGTCTGGACAAAGCCCGAGCTCCACTCGTCAGTTGCCTGACCATTCTGCCACCCTTCCGCGCCCCAGCTACCTCTCCGAGCTTTCCTGAGAAGAGACGGTCACTGGCGCTCCCCTCAGGGTTTTGATCCGGATCTGTAACCAGACAAGAAAGCAGCTGTATCACACAGCACCTGCTTCAGCATTTCCATCGATCGTTTCTGATGGATTTTAAGACCAAATCCTCTGCACTAGATGCGCGGGTGAAACTTCCACTCTTTTTTTCCTGCCGGTGGGAACCCAGAATGCTGAACCTCTGGAATCCCTCCGGAACATGAGAGTCGGCACAACACTGTCAAGAGCATACCATTTAGCCCTGTAAGCTAACTTCTGGATACTTCCCTTGAGACGTAGCCCTACAGAAGAAGAACAATTTGTGCAACTGTTATTGGAGCCTTATTGATTTGCCGTTTGAATGAAAATTAGAAAAGCATTACATTCATTTGTAAGAACTCTGATGGTAGAAAAGGATATAAAAGGAAGTATGTTAGCACGTTTCTGCCACGTGACCCACCTCTCCGATCTCACGTCTCAGAGGTAATCGTTGTTAACGGCGTTATTCGAAAATTTTTCTTTACATTAATACACATTTTTGTAAATGCCTTTGTGTTTTGAAAAGACTTAAAGGAAAACTTAAGTAATAAGGGGGGCTATGAAATCATACTGCAAGCAAAAACCAACCAATCAACTAACCGATGAATCCTGAAGCAACTTAACTGTCATCGGTACAATGCTGGGTGAATGAATTTGATATCATGTAATGGAATGCTAGACACCTATGAAAAAGGAAGGAGACCTACATGCGCTGAAGTGGAAAGGTGTCTAAGGTATGGCATTAAGTGAAAAAAGCAAGTTACAAAATACTCTGTACGGTATTATCCCTTTATAACACAACAGTATAGTTTTGTATACTATAATTATTACTTCTCCATGTACCCTGCAACTTTGCTATAATTGCTTATGTTTAGTTCTAGGAGTTTTTTGGTCGGTTCTTTTGGATTTTCTACAAAGATAATCAGGTCATCTACAAAGACAGTTTTTATGTTTTCCTTCCCAATCAGTCTACCTCTTATTTCCTTTTCTTGCCTTATTGTGTTAGCGAAGACTTCTAATACAGTGTTGAAAAGGAGTGGGGAGAGGCGACAAACCTTGTACTCGATCTTAGTTGAAAAGTTTCTAGTCTCTCACCATTTAGTGTGATGTTAGCTGTCAGTTTTTTACGACTATTCCTTATAGAGTTGAGAAAGTTCCCCTCCATTCCTATTTTACTGAAAAATTTTACCATGAACGTAAGTTGGATTTTGTCAAATGCTTTTTCCGATCTGTTAGCATGATCACGTGATTTTTCTTTTTTTAGTGTGTTGATGTGGTGGACAACTGTACTATTTTTTAATTTGCTTTTATAACTCAAGATATGTTTAGATTAAGTCAAGCTATTTTGGATATTTTTGAAGCATAAATCTAGTGTTCATTACTGGGAAGAGGCTCTCTGGTACAGAGATGATGCTCTGGGTTGCCACAGTGCTGATTCGGGTTTCTTCCTTCTACAGTGCTGCCTACCTGATCTGGCTGGCTAAATCTCTATAAATGTTTTTCAATTTCATTGAGTCCAAGGCATTTGGAGGGATTTGAACAATATATGTCAAAATTCATGTTGATTCCTGATAACAAACAAACAGTTTGTAAGTATTACCAGAGGCAGAAAAAAAATGAACAGCCTTATAAAGTGATATTATAGAAAAAAACGTCACTAACCAGTGCAAATACAAAAACATGCTTCAAAAAGAAACCAGAACAGATGTTTTCCAATGAAATGGTGTTCTGTAAGGAATAGGAGAAAAGGTTGCAAGTTTGCTAGTGTGCATTCCTTAGAACATTCAGGAAGAGATTCAACCTGTGAAAGTTGAGCAGGCCATCCTAGAGGAAGACTGGTGGGATCAGGCAAGAAAGTGCGGAGATGAAAAACACAATAGTGGAATTTAAAATCCTAAATGGAGGCAGTGAGTAACAGATTCTATGCAGTAGAAAACTGGATCAGTTAAGTAGATACTGTACATGATGAATTCTCCTTGTACCTAAGCATGAAGGTCAAGGACATGAAAAACATGAGGAAGGAAAGTGATGGGCACAAACAAAGGACAGAGGACAGTTCAGGGGGACCTCATGTGCAGGTCAGAAAGTATAGAGCAAATGGAAAAAAAGCCGTGAACAAATAGGAATTTTCTTGAGTTAAAGAAAATTGGTCCTTCAGATTGAAGAGGCTCATTAAAATTAAAGCAAAATTCATGAAAAGAGTCCAACATCTGGATGTTGTCTTATTTCAGATGTAAAGAAGGGACTCTTAACAAACAGAAAAAAAAAAAAAAAGGCAGCAATGAAAACAAAAACAAATCGGAAAACCCCCAAAGAGTGAGAAATCAGCATGGCTCCTGACTTCTCCACCGAGTCAAAAATCCAGAAAGCCGTGGAGTGGCGTCCTTAGAATTTTGAGCGAAAGTCATTCGGAAACAACCGTCTAGAGAACAAAGGTGGTGCGTTTGGACAGGCAAGGCAGAGGACAGCTCAACACTGGAAATGTAGAGGAAAGAAGCTCTCAATTCCACTTCTTCACGAGGGCAAATTTAAAAGCACCTCTTACTAATAAAATAAATATTAGTAAATAAGCCACATAAACACCGGAACAGAGAAAAACGTAGCAAAATGGAGAAAATAATGCTTCTGCGTCCGCAGAGAGAGAAGTCCAGACTTTTCCTTTCAAGCAACGCAGGGAAGAGGTCTTCCTTTCTAAGCATCTCAGAAACATGCTTGCTGGTATGTTGAGCTCAACGACACATGTGGACATGCCGAAGGTTTGCATCACGCTGTCCAGAAATCGTCTGGAAGCATCCGGTGGACATGCCCTCCCTACTCCTTTCCAAGGTTCCTGGGCACTGCGTGTTACCGGGGCAGCGTCCGCACTTCTGCTCGGAGGGGAAGTTCAGACAGGCGACTCATCAAGGCACGGAGCAGCGAAAGAATCCCATTTGGCTCACCTGACCTGGGATTCAGCCTCGAGCCCGGCTGGAGGAGGTGACAGCTGAGAAGGCACCTGCAGAACCCACCCGAGCCCCACTCTGCACGCACCCCTTCCTCCGGGACGCGGCCCATGCCTGAAACGCCGTTTGGCTCAATATCACCCAAACACCCACTGTGTTTTCCAACGTTTCCTCCTCCGTTCATCTTCTTTCCACCTGGAATCCACTCCGTCCTGCCCGTTCTGTCCAAGCGGGAGACACCTGCTGTGCTTTGTGGCCGAGCTGGGCACCAGCTGAGAAACAAAGCCGCTGTAGGCGACATGTTTTCCAAAGGAGAAGACTCCAATTTTTGATTCTTAGACTTCTACGGGTGGTCCCCGGAGTACGATGGTTTGACTTCTGGCTTTAGGACTTTACAAGGGCGTGAAAGCGACAGGCGTTCAGGAGAAACCGTGCTCGGAATTTGGAATTTGGATCTTTTCCCCGGGCCGGCGACGTGCGACCTGAGCCTCTCTCGTGATGCTGGCCGGCCGTGGCTCCCAGTCAGCCAGCGATGACCAGAGTCAACAACCCACGCCCTGACAACCGCTCTGTGCCCACACAGCTGTTCTGTCACTTCTAGCACAGTATTCAGTGCCTCACATGACATATCAGCACTTTCATTATCAAACAGGCTTTGTGTCAGATGATTTGGGGCAACTGTAGGCAAATTGTAAGTGTTCCGAGCGCGTTCGGGGTCAGCTAGGCTAAGCTCTGAGGTCTGGTGGGCTGGATGTATTAAACGCATTTTCGATTTTCGGTGTTTTCCACTGCGGATGGGTTTAGCGGCACATAATCCCTTCACAAGGTGGGGAAGATGTGTAGTCGGGTTTTTTTTCGGTTACAAGAAATTTCTATTTCTTTTCTGATTGCCCAGCGGACTGGCTTTGGATGCATTTGCCGCTGGCTTCCAGAGCCTTCCCGCATCTGTCCTGAGGATTCTTGTCGCCCGTGCTTCCTCAGAG
This sequence comes from Herpailurus yagouaroundi, assembly GCF_014898765.1. Lineage (NCBI taxonomy): Eukaryota > Metazoa > Chordata > Mammalia > Carnivora > Felidae > Herpailurus > Herpailurus yagouaroundi. The sequence continues at coordinate 5,648,160 of NW_024412433.1, forward strand.
CTGGGCAGCGGGGGTGGTGAGGCCAGTGGCCAGGGCCTTTTCCCTGCTGAGTTTCCAAGGCAATGCTGAGCATGCCGGGTGCCCCAGGACGGAGGCTCCCTGCCACGTGACTTCACCCCTCGTTCCAATAGCCCAGCAGCTGGGCACCTGCCGCTCCCCTGGGGTCTGTCCCGGCTTCCTCTAAGCTTGCTCTCTGATTTTTCCAATACCATTGGTTTTTCCTGAGTCTTGGACCCTCCCCTGATCAGTGTGACCTTACTGTGTCCGAAGAAACAGTTCAGCTCAGCCTATGGAGATAATCCCTTTCCCCGGTGTGACTTTCTTTCCTACCCTGGATATATGTTGAAGCTGTGATGCCTCCTGACCAGACGGCCGCAAGCTGTCCCATCGGTATGACAGGGGCACCAAGGCCCCCGAGGTGTCCTTTGAGGGGCAGGTTTAGGTCATATCTGAAGATAGGCTTTTACCACTGTTTCATGGATGATTCTTTTTCTGTCTGAATACTTAATACTCCAGTTTAGGGGCTCCTGGTGGCTCAATCAGTTAAGCATCGGACTCCTGGTTTCGGCTCAGATCATCATCTCCTGGTTCCTGAGTTCGAGGCCCACATCAGGATTCTTGGCATTCTCTGTCTCTCTCTACCCCTCCCCCACTCTCTCTCTCAAATAAATGAAATTAAAAAAAATTAAAAAGAAAAAACAAAGCTAATACTCTGGTTTAGGCCACATGCTAGATTATTTGGCAGGAAGTTGGTTTACCGCTCAAGGTTCTGTGTCTCAAGGGACTGTCCTTTATCCCTGACCCCAGGGACATGGGCTCACAGGGAGTCGAATATGGTTTGAATCTGGACTCCACTAGCTGGAAGGACAGGCAAGGTATGGAACTTCATTAAGCCTCAGTTTCCTCATCTGTAATAGGAAAATGATAATATCAAGTTCTGGGCTGTTGTGAATTAAATGAGATAAAAAATGCAGTCACACAGGAGAGTCTCAACACCCAGACACTTTTTTTTTTTTCCCTGCCTTGTCCCAAGTCCCATATCTGAGTGTTCAGACAGGGCCCAGAGGTTTTGAAACATAGATCAACTTTGATGCGAAGCTATTATATATGTATAAAGTGTTATTATTTGGAAGGCCGAAATAATCACCTTAGTGTGTCTGACAAATACCATTTTTGCATTTTCTGAGACGTACGACTAACATCGTCACAGACAACGTTGCTTCAGATTCAGAAGACACACAAGTTCTCCTCTGGCCCTTTATGCCATTTGGGATAGGAGGCCGTGAGGTTTGTGCGGGCAATAGATTTAAAATAGTTTGGGTTGGGGCGCCTGGGTGGCGCAGTCGGTTAAGCGTCCGACTTCAGCCAGGTCACGATCTCGCAGTCCGTGAGTTCGAGCCCCGCGTCAGGCTCTGGGCTGACGGCTCAGAGCCTGGAGCCTGTTTCCGATTCTGTGTCTCCCTCTCTCTCTGCCCCTTCCCCGTTCATGCTCTGTCTCTCTCTGTCCCAAAAATAAATAAACGTTGAAAAAAAAATTTTTTTTAAATAGTTTGGGTTAAAGAAAATCCAAGAAGCGGACATGTGGATGGTCGTTAAGAGGCAGGAAACCAGCGTGTTTCTGAAAGTGTCGTGGAGACGAATGTGTGACCATCTCTCTGAGAAGCAGCAGGGCTAAGGAAGGTGGGGGCCCTCCCGCCCGCCGGCTCGAGGCAGGGGCAGAATGTGGCCGGTTTAAACCGGCACTTCAAGGCGCCTGTGTGGCTCAGTCTGTTAAGCGTCCCACTTTGGCTCGGGTCACGATCTCACGGTGTGTGAGTTCAAGCCCCGCATCGGGCTCTGTGCTGACAGCGCGGAGCCTGCTTGGGATTCTCTCTCCCTCTCTCTATGCTCGTGCCCCACTCATGCTATCTCAAAATAATAATAATAATGATAAAAAAAATAAAAAGAAAGAGCAGCTTTAGTCTAAACTAAATCACACGTTTCTTCATGCCCTAGTGTTGGAAAAGAGCGTCCCAACCACACAGGCTGTGACTTCAGAGTGAAGTCAGGCCTGCCGATAGTGACTTAACGCCGGTGGAGACATCGCTGGCCCTTGGCTAAACGTTCCAGAGGCTTCAGCACCAATCCTCTTGCCGGCCCCTTGGCTCTGAAACCGACTGTAGTCATTTGTTCTGTTTTGTTGTTACAAAGAAGGCCAAGTAAAGCTGGCAAAGGCAAAGTTACTCACATAAAATGGGGCGAATTCTTGCGGCTTTGGGACGGAGCCTACCAGAGGCACCATTCGCTGAGCTTCCAATTCCTAACCCACGTGACCCAAAGATTGAGACAAGAGTCACAGTGCACCGGGCACAGACACTTCCCTTGTCGGGCAGAAGAGGCAGAGCATTATCTGCAGGATCACAGGCCAGGAAAAATGCATCAGAACTGCAAACCGTCCTGGGTCCCTCTGGGCGCGTTGTCTACGAGACGGTCAAACAGAACAAGGGTCCGTCGCGAAGGGCGATGCAGAAGTCTGGCCACTTCTTCGAATTTCATCCCGAGAAGGCGGAAGGTGGCGTTACCTCGAGACCTCCCTCGGGTGAGTGATTTAGTCTGAGCTTTTTAACAAATGAGGGAGGGAGGACATTGCGAGAAATCTATTCTTTTTTAAATTTTTTTTTCAACATTTATTTATTTTTGGGACAGAGAGAGACAGAGCATGAACAGGGGAGGGGCAGAGAGAGGGAGACACAGAATCGGAAACAGGCTCCAGGCTCTGAGCCATCAGCCCAGAGCCCGACGCGGGGCTCGAACTCACGGACCGCGAGATCGTGACCTGAGCTGAAGTCGGACGCTTAACCGACTGCGCCACCCAGGCGCCCCACGAGAAATCTATTCTAAAGGAGGCCTGAGATCAGTTTAGAATCTCTGAACGTGGTTCAACCAGCTGGGCAGAGTGCTAACCAAGGTCCTGAGGGGGGTATTCCCGGCAAGGCGGCAGTGTCCCCAGCCTGTTCGGATCTAATGAGCTAACTCAGGTCCCCCCACAAGCATTTATTATTTCCGAGGCTGTGGAATGCTTAAAGGCAGATTAGGATTTCAGAGATTCCTGAGTCATTTCTTGAAAATTTGTTTTGCATTTTACTTGTATCAAATGGCCAGTTTTTCTTTCTTTCCCAAGTAGTGTCTGTCAAAACAGATATTAGAAAGGCAAGACTTAATGTTTACTCTAAGCCGGTACATGTGGATTTTAATTTACCACCAGTGCATTGGTGCGATGCAGTCAGGGAGAACTTTTCTTTCCTGATACTGGAGCGACACGAACGTGGGAGAAGGTCACTTTTGAAAAGCGATTGCAACCCTTGTGATGTCACCGCAGTAAATTCCAGCAAACCACAGCAAGAGTAACGTTAGAAAGGTGTCATCTCACTTATCCGGGCAGTCATTAATCATCGTGGACACATCTTTCATTTTGACCGAAGTCGGGTGCTTTTGTGGATAGATCTCTAGAGAGTTTGCAGGGGGTTTGTGAACGGATTGAGGCCTGTGCAATGTGCTTTTACAGGGAATGGTTCAACCTACGCCCTTTGGAAGCAATTCGTATCATAATTGGAGGGATGCGATTCATTGCAGCCAAACCAGCCTTATAAATATTCTGCGGTTTACATTTATAATGAATTCCATAACAGATAAAGTGTCTCTGTTTGCATTGGCAGCCTGGGTTAGGTCTTTGTCCCTGCACAATTACCGAGTGTCGTTTTAGCTCCAAAAAGTGTCCCAGGTGGATGATAAATGATTTGATCCTAATTCCTAATTCCTAATCCCAGGTGGACGATAAATGATTTGAACCTAATTCCTAATCGAGGAATTAGGAAAGACTGTGGTCGGACGCAAGTTTGTGTAACTAAAAGGGCACGATTTGGTGATGGACTCCTGTTCTAAAAATATGTCAAATCTGGTCATTTGTTAAGGGACCAATGCAGAACACAATCCAAGAATGTCTCCCTTTAACGCATTTTGATCTAACTGTAATACAATTGTGTTTTTCATAGGGGCGCCTGGGTGGCTCAGTTGGTTAAGTGTCTGACTTCGGCTCAGGTCATGATCTCACACTCCGTGAGTTCGAGCCCCGCGTCGGGCTCTGTGCTGACAGGTCAGGGCCTGGAACCTGCTTCGGATTCTGTGTTTCCCTCTCTCTCTCTCTGCCCCTCCCCCTTCATGCTCTCTCTCTCTCTCTCTCTCTCTCTCTTTGTCTCTCAAAAATAAATAAACGTTAACAAATTAAAACAATTATTTTTTGTGTGTAAGATTCCTTATGCTGAAAACCAAGTACAACTAGAAGCATTTGGAAGAATGCATATTTTAGGGGAAATCACGGTCCTTTTATGGAAAGTTTTTTTCTACTAAACAGGTCATGGAATTTTGTCCTTAACATATTTGAAAACGAATACAGAGTAATGCAATCAGTCCTCTTACAGGCATTAGTTAAGTGCTCTCTCTCTCTCTCTCTCTCACACACACACACACACACACACACACACACACACGCGTTTGCACACGCTCACACACGCTTTTGGAAGAGGAAAATCAGGAAAAGCAGACTTCTATTATGTCTCAAAACCACAACTGAAATATATTTTACTTGGAAACAGAACTTAAAGCTGGCGTGATCTTGGGCGCCTGGATGGCGCAGTCAGTTAAGCATCTGACTGTTGATCTGGGCTCAGGTCATGGCCTCGCGATTCATGAGTTCAAGCCCTGCATCAGGCTCTGCGCTGACGGCCGGGAGCCCTGCTTGGGATACTGTCTCTCTTTCTCTCTGCCCCTCCCGCACTTATGCCAGCACGCTCTCTCTGCCTCTCTCAAAATAAACTAAAACAAAAAAATTTTTTTTTTTATTTTTTTTTTTCAACGTTTACTTTTATTTTTGGGACAGAGAGAGACAGAGCATGAACGGGGGAGGGGCAGAGAGAGAGGGAGACACAGAATCGGAAACAGGCTCCAGGCTCTGAGCCATCAGCCCAGAGCCCGACGCGGGGCTCGAACTCACGGACCGCGAGATCGTGACCTGGCTGAAGTCGGACGCTTAACCGACGGCGCCACCCAGGCGCCCCCCAAAATTTTTTTTTTAAAAAGCTAACATGATCTGTGCTTCTGAACTTTAATGACCGCATCTCTCCTGTAACAAGCTACTTGTTTGTGTTTACATGAGGGGAAGGTATTTTGCTGTTAACCATTCTGTCACACTCCTTATCTTCTTCAAGAGACGTCTGATGTTTGCAATTTGGAATGTTAAAAATTTTAATTACTAGATAATGCTTTTAGGGGCACCTGGGTGGCTCAGTGGGGTGCGTGACTGACCTGTTATTTTGACAGATACCGTCCACTGACTCTCCATTGGGACTCTACAAACTTCCATTTCCATTGGCTGCGCATGAGGGCACTTGCTCCCTGAGAACTTTGCCGGCAGTGTTATTAAACTTTGGGTTCTCGTACACTTTTGATTTGCTTTTCTCTCATCATGGGAGAGGCTCAGGGCATTTGAATTGTGTCAACAGCCCTTTGTATTTTCTTCTCCGTCAAGTAGCTATTCATATCCTTCACGTCATTTGTCCTTGCTTCCGTTTCGTTCTTTAAGGTCTTTTTTCTTAATACTTTCTAGGATCTCAATATGTAGTAGGGAGATCGGCCCTTTGCCTGTGATTTGAGTTGTAAATATTTCTTGTATGCTTGAATATGTTTCTATCACCTTTGACTATAAAGACTGGAAGTGATTCTAGAATCTGGATGAATTCAAAGCAGACTACTGGTCACTGATGTTTACAGAAAAGCTCCATGTTAACCCTTCAAGCCTGTGTTGGCTGCCTTACTGCATGCTTTCTGCAAAATTCTCTGCATTAACTATTCTTTTACGAATGCAAAATTGAATGCTTAGTTTAACGTGTTGGAAGATAAGAATAAGGCAAAGTAAAGAAGCCCTCCAGTCATTTTCTTTGCCATGTACTGACCCCCCACTCTATGCCAATCATCCATTGTGTTGTCTTTTTTTCAGCATGAAAAGTTAGTGACTGTACAATGCAGGACTTGTTTAATTCCATCTGCAACTTAATTCCCTTGCCAGTGCGGTGACATATCCATAAGTTCCAGGTATGGGGACAGGGATTGGTGGGAGCATCATTCTGCTGACCATATTACGTGGCTGGCAGTGCGGTGCCTCTCAGGGAGGATTTCCGTTGTCCCACTGGAACGTGTGGCATCATCCCCTCCAGCTCCATGGCAGAGTCAGGGAGACCCGGAGCCTTTATGTCAGCTGGGGAAATGGGCCTGGCCCAACAGCCATTTCAGTAGACCCGGGAGTCTACAAGTGCCTCACAGTGATCTCTGATAGCTCCTGAAGGAGCCGAGTTGAGTTGATGGTAAGGGGGCTGATTGTTTCCTCCAGGTTCCTGGGTTGGAGAAGGGCACCTGTTCTAGTGGCTCTGCCGAGATAACTTGGAGTATTTGTTAAAAACACTACAGACCTACGGATTCATATATTTAAGTCAAGGTTGCCCGAGCCCGCGTTTTAACACTCTTTCCAGATGCTTGTTCCTCAGTAAACCAATGCTCTAGATCATGGCGGTTCAAATGTGAATTCCTTACTCCTGGCTGGGACCAGACTATGGTCCTAATTGGGTTTAAAGACTTCTAAGATTTTTTTTCCCAAAATCCTGGATTGTATGACTGGCTGGCTTCCTTGCCATTCTCCTCAGCTCCAATCTATCTTTTCCTTGAAGATGTAGCCAGGGCAGAGATCCTGCCAGCTGTCAAAGTCTTGTGGGGTAGGAGGAGATTATAAAGGCGATCCTTCTGAGTAGTTGCTTCTAAGCTTGGGGGCATTTGGTTGAAACACCTTTTGTTGTTGTTGTTTTGCATCAGATAATAGCTGCTGTTTCTTCCGGTTTTACAGCAGACTGTATTTTACAAAGATTCTCCTATCTTTGGAGCTGGGCTCTCCTGCAACCAACAGAATGTGGCAGAAGTGACGCTGCGTGGCTTCTAGAATTAGGTCAGGAATGATCATGAAACTGCTTCCTTGTTCTCTTAGGACGCCCACGTTGGGGAAAGCCAGCCACTACACATGAAGGCCAGCTACCTTTAAGCCACCGTGTTGGAGAGCCACCTGCAGACGCCCTGGTGGACAGACTTCGTGGCCCTCCAGCCATTACCACACAAAAAACACCAGACAGAGTTGATCTTCGTTATTCAAAGGCCCTGAGTTTGCGGATTTTCCTGCTCACTAAAATTTATCTGTGACTCCAAATCAATGCTGGCAGCACCTCCGTGGTCGTTCACGGATGTGCGCGGTGGGGCGAAAGAATTTGTCTCCGGACATGCACGTGCCCAGCAGAAGATGGGCAAGTCTTTCTTATTTCCGCTCTCATATTGTAGACAAGGGTCCTTTTCACGGTCCACTTAGTGCCACGTTTCCCTCATTTTTGTGCTGTGTGTCGGTGAGTTCCCTGTTTCAAGTGGCCTCAAGGGTAGTGCCGAAGAGCTGTCTCGCACTCCCAAGCTCAGGAAGGCTGTGCCGTGCTTATGGAGAAAATACGAGAGTTGGAGAAGCTTCGTTGAGCCGCGGGTTCTGGTGCTGTTGGCCGCGAGTTCAGAGTTAATGAATCCACGATATGGGTACATTGCGGAAAAGAAAGGGGAAATTTGCCAATTTGTACGTGAGGCCACTTCCGAAAGTGCTAACAGAGCGTGTATATGTGTGAGGATGCTACGCAAAAGCAGCTAAATCCGTGGATTCAGGAGCTGGTGGCTGATTTAAGAAAAAGAAACGAAACACGGTGGACAGCACTGTGGTGAGGCGGAAGGCCAAAGAAACTCACGGTCACATTACGCGGGGTCAGGAGGATGTTAAATCCTTCTCAGCCAGGGTTTTAAGATTTTGTATAGAGAATCACTGCTAGATTATAATTGGAACAAATCTAATTATTTTGAAGAAACATATATCAAATAAAGTGTCTTTAAACAGAAACACTCATAAACCAAGGTTAAATATGGATCAGTTGACACAAATCTGGGGAGCGGAGGCTCTCAGGGACCTAACCTTGAATTTCCCCTAGGATCTGGGGCTCAGGATTCACTAGTTCAGGGTTCAGGGCAGTTTTATAGGACACAGCTAGTGTGAATGATGAGACGTGACTGTTTATCGGTGAATCTGTTGTGCATCCTCGAGGTCAGTCTGTCACCAGCTGAGTAATGCTGAGGGACACCAGCCAACAACATGAGCGGCGGAGGAAGTCTGCTGGCTAGGGCCGGCCTGAGCTCCTGCACTTTGAATGTGAGATACGATAAAATGGTTGCTGATTAATCCACCGTGTGCTGGGGTCATTGGAGAAGCAGCCATAGGCAGTGAGCGCAGAATTTGGTACCAGATGTGCTAACTTTGGTAGGTGTTCTCCCTTTCCTTTCTGAGGATAATACCACAAAGTAGGTATTCTTGAGAATGTACAGGTGAGGACCCTGAGATCCAGAGAGTTTAACCAGCTCAAGGTCACACGGTTCTAAAATGGTGACGTAACGATTTGACCCAACGTTGACTTGGTCCAAACTCATACTCTTTTTCCTGTACCACATTGTCTGCTGAGGAGACATCGGCGGCTCCTAACTTGGTCATTGGATGGGAGAATACATAGACTTCTCCTCTCCTTTCATGCCCTTCAAGTCGTATAGCTATGATAACTGGATGCTATAGAGTTGACTCATTTCCAGAGACTTCCCTGGACGATTTAGCGGGACTTTTGGTTATGTGGGCTGCGCAGACTGTTAGCTTGGTGAATGGTGCATATATTAAGCAGAAAGGCCACCTGAAAATGAGGATGTCCTGTCTGTTCGGTAGTGTTCAGGCTTTAGAGGACAAGGATGTAGGGAGGAACTCAGAGTGAATGAGAACTGGGATTGTTGTACAACCTGGCCACTCATGTCCATGTGGAGGCTTCCTGCGCATCCACTGGGTCAAGAAGAGACTGGCCACCGAACGTGTCTCCTGAGAGGTGGGCTTAGTGGCTTCAAGAGTGTATGAGGGGGTTGTCTTCTCCAGGAGGGATCCTGGGGTTTATCTCCCAAATGTCAAAAGGAAAGGTTCATGGACATGTGGTCTGATGTGTCTGTCCTGTGGGCGTCCTACTAGGTGTCATCGTTGCTGGTGGGCAGGTGGAAAGTAAGTGAGTTTGGACAATGAGTGTGACTATCACACTTAATTCCAGGCAAAGGAAGGCAAAAGGAGGTTGGCTGGACCATGATGGATGATTGCTCTGTCCTGGCACACTGGGCGGGCAGCGTGGGGTAGCCGCCCTTACTAGAACGAGCAGGTGGAAGGAACGATGAAGGACTGTGCATGTTTTCCAGCTTCCGGCATTCACGCGCCCCGGCGTATCCAGCTTCTGGAGAAAGCCTATGGCGAGCGCAGTGCCGTTTGCCCCCACGCCAACCTTAGGTCATGTTGTGAGATAAATATTGTGGTCAATAGAATCATGGCCCCTTCGGATGTCCTTTTCCTAATCCCTGGATCATACTACCTTATGTGGCAAAGGGGAATCAAGATTGCTGATCAGTTTATCTTAAAAGAGAGAGCTTATCCTGGATGATCCACGTGGGCCCAAGGGCCCTTATAAAGGGCAGTGGCAGGCAGAAATTAGTGACCCAGTGTGGGAAGCGCTCAACCGGTCATCGCTGGCTTTGAAGACAGAGGAGAGGCCACACGTCAAGGAACTTGAGCTGCCCTTAGAAGCTGGAAAAGGCAAGGCATTCCCCACTGCAGCCTCCAGAAGGAACACTGGCCTGCTGACTCCTTGATTTTAGCCCAGGGGGACCCATTTCAGACTCTGGCCCCCCAGAACTATAAGATAATAAGTTTGGGTTGTTTTAATCGCCCACGTTTGCGATACTGTGTTACAGGAGTGATAGGAAACTGATACAGGTATTATTTTCCACACCTTAGAGGTGCTGAACCGAGACTTGAAAAAACCAAGTGACTTGCCCAGATCAGCAACGCTCGCAGGCAAAACACAGCAGAGCTGAAATGCCGCTTCAAGTCCGTACGTCGCTGGGTCTACACCACGCGGCTCAAGGAAGCTGGTTCTCCACTGGGAGAATGACCTCGTGTCATTTTCCCTTTGGAATTAGACTTGGTCAATGTGAGGAGATGCTGATGTGGAGCAGAGGGTCACCTCAGCTGCTTGGAATGCGTCTCAACGGGGACACCGTGACTAGCCCTGGTCAGGAATAACTCCAGATAAATGCAAACTTCGAGGTTTGGGTGGGAAGGAGAAAATAATAATAGAGTGAAACTCAACATTTTACAACACCATGAGGGTTGTGCCTTAATTCAACCTGGCTCCTTGTCCCAGGAAGCGCTGGGGCAGAGCCGAAACTCAAGAACGTTCAGAAACTGCTGAGCCAATGGCATTAATATGTATGAGGTGTCAGTGCCTGCTGGGTGCCGCTGACCCCTTGGCTGGAGGAGGCTGATGTTCTGCGGTTTGATTTTGCTCTGCCCTCCGTGCCCGCCTAATAAAGTAAAGGCTGCTCTGACTTTCCTGTCCCCATCGATGCAGGTGCTCGGGTATCACTAGTACCTTCCCAAGGGGCCTCCTCTCTTGAGTTTAGGCAGCCGCCACCCGAGGGAGAGGTCACACTGGCATCTTTGTCCGTGCACAGCGTGCCCTTGCTTGTCCAGCATGACCTTGTACAATGTGACCTCCCTTTGGACGACATGACCTTGCTTGCGTTTCAGGCTGTGATGTCTGTAGCCCCAGGAACTGCCTGGCGGATTCGTAGGGTCGGTGGAGGGGAATCGGCCCCCCGGGGCGGGGGGGACCCGTCCCTCCGTGTCTTCTGCAAGAGGGGTCGCTTCCCGCTTATCTGTTTCTCGTTTTTGCTCGCACCTGAGGTTCAATGTCCGGAAACTGGTTGGCTGCTGCAGAGAGCCTGAGGGCTGTTCACGTGAGGGTCTACAGTGGCGAAACTCTATGGGGGAACTTATTCGACCGGTTAAGTATCGACGCGACCAAATACAGACGTGTTTTTAGTGGCTGGAGAGAGGCTTCAATGAAGGAGACAGACGTGCCTGCCTTCAAGGAGCCCGTGACCTTAGGGAAGTGAAACATTATGCCCCAAATGGTTGCTGTGCTTTCTTGGCCCCAAGAGCGAAGTCGAATGTGTATGGTTTCCACACTGAAACACGTAGCTTCTTGCCACCATTATCTGATGGCCGGCGCCCTCTCCCCCCGTCATTCTGGGGCTTTCTTAGAAATGTCGCATCTGCATTTAAGGACAGGAGGCTCTGGCCCCTCTGTGGGCGCCCAGCTGCTCCCCTGACCTTTCTGCTGACGCCAGTGGGGGTGGGGGTGGGAGCACTGCGTGGGCTTCTCTGGGGACAAGTGGGGACAAAGCCTTGTCTTCTCCTGGCCCCCCCCACCCCCCCGCCCGCCCAGGTCTGGCTGGTTTGTGATGAGGATCCCTCTTTGCATCTTAGCTCCAAGTCTCCTGTCCCCAGGATTTCAATCAGGCGTCTCCGGGCTGGATCAGGGTCCCCCTGGGCTTGGAGTCGGTCGTCCTCTGATGACTAAGGCTTTGTTCCAGCCCCATCTTCCTCCTGACTCTATTTTGGGAAAATTCCATCCCAATAGACTCTGCTGCCAGTCCTTTCTCAGAATGGGCTTCTGCCCGGCTTCTGCCTCTGTCCTGACCAGCCCCCATGCCAGCGGTGAACTGAGCTTTTCCTCACGCTGTGTCCTCTCCCCACACCAGTCTTCTGCCCTTAAATTACTCGGGAGTTCCTCTCCTCCCAGACAGGCTGGGAAGGGGGCCAGCGGCTCTGCCCCCACTTGGCCTTGGTCATCCTAAATGACCTTGTCATTTATAAGACAGTTGTCACCGGGAGCCACGAGAGCTGGCGTCCCCTGGCCGCACACCGACGTCTTGGCCCCCCTGTGGTCCCTGCCTCCTTCCCCAGGGTGTCACGGGGGGCTGGTAGGAACCAGCGAGCTGTTGTCGGCATAAGTGGCGTCTTAAACATTGTCGTTACATATAAAACAGTACAGTTGGCATAAAAATCCAGGTTTCCAGGGGCGCCTGGGTGGCGCAGTCGGTTAAGCGTCCGACTTCGGCCGGGTCACGATCTCGCGGTCCGTGAGTTCGAGCCCCGCGTCGGGCTCTGGGCTGACGGCTCGGAGCCTGGCGCCTGTTTCCGATTCTGTGTCTCCCTCTCTCTCTGCCCCTCCCCCGTTCGTGCTCTGTCTCTCTCTGTCCCAAAGGTGAATAAACGTTGAAAAAAAAAAAATTAAAAAAAAAAAAAAATCCAGGCTTCCAGCTTGTCTTGGGAAGTGGACAGTCGGGTGTGAGCTGTCCGGCTCACACAGCCCACGTGGTCCCCTTCGCTCTCTTTCCTGTCCAGCCCCCGCGGGCTTCTGAGTTTTCAAGGCCTGCCTTTGTCGTATCTGCCTTCAGAATAGCGCCGTTATTTCTGGAGCTCTCCTTCCTTTCCTCCAGGCCACACACAGCCTGACCCGAGCGAGAACCGTGTGCCCAGACATGGAGAAGAGGGACGGGCTCCGTGTGGAGGGACGAAGAGTAGGAAAGGGCAGGTGAAGGTCGCCAGGGGCCTGCCCCCATTTCCTCCCTCCGCACGGCGGGTCCAGGTCGGGGAGAGATTCTCCCCGTGGTGCCGCTTCCTCAGGAAGGATGTGGCTGGTGACGGAGGTGACGCGATGGCTCCTCTTGGTGTCCCTGGATGGACACCATTGTCCGTTGCTTGAGTCGTGGGGCTCCTGGCAGGTCTCAGTCACTGTCACTCCCAAGCCGGGTGCAGCCTTCTTCGTGTGTCTTTTCAGTCCTCCCGCACCTGAACAGGGCAGTTCTCTGCCCAGACTTTGCCCCAGGACTGGCACGTGGGGAGTAAGACGCTGAGTCCTCGTGGGTTGTTTGCTTCTAAACTCAGGTGAAAATAGAGGCTTCATTGCTTTTGGCTCCACAGTACACAATTGGCTCAACAGTACACAATTATCTCTTCAAAGCCAAAAAAAAACCTTTTTTAATGTTTGTTTCTTTCTTTCTTTCTTTCTTTCTTTCTTATTATTTTTTAATTTTTTAATGTTTATTTATTTTTGAGAGAGAAAGAGACAGAGCACAAGAAGGGGAGGGGCGGAGAGGGAGACACAGAACCCGAAGCAGGCTCCAGGCTCCGAGCTGTCAGCACAGAGCCCGACGTGGGGCTCGAAATCATGAACCAGGAGATCATGACCTGAGCCGAAGTCAGATGTTTAACCGACTGAGCCACCCAGGTGCCCTTATTTATTTTTTTTTGAAAGAGGGAGAGAGAGAGAGAGAGAGAGAGGGAGAGGGAGAGAGAGAGAACAGGTGGGGGAGGGTCAGAGAGAGAGGGAGACACAGAATCCGAAGCAGGCTCCAGGCTCCGAATTGTCAGCACAGAGCCCGATGTGGGGTTCGAACTCAGGAACCGGGAGATCATGACCTGAGCCGAAGTTGGACTCTCAACCGACTGAGCCACCCAGGCGCCCCTCTTAAATGTTTTAAAACAAGACATCCTCCCTCTCTCAACCATGAACGTTTCAATAACACCTTTAAAATTTTTTATTTTGAAATAGGGATTCACGGGAAGTTGCGAAACTAGTACAGAGTGGCCTCGTGTATGCTTAAACCCAGTTTCCCTCAATGGTGACATCTTACATATTTATAGCATAATATCAAAGCCAGGAAACTGATGCAGGAATTGACATAGGTACGATACACAGACCTTATTCAGATCTCATTGGTCTTACCTGCACGTGTGTGTGTGTGTGTGTTTATGGTCCTGCACCACCTGATCACCTGTGCAGATGTGTGATCACCACCCCAGTTAAGATGCAGAACTGTTCCTTCCTTCTAAAGATCCCTCGTGCTTCCCTTTCACATCCTTCCTCCCTCGTCAACCTGGGCAACCACTAGTCTGTAAATGGAATTGTATAATTCCTGTTCTAGCCTGTCAGCACTGCTATAACAACATATCATAAACTGGTGGGCTTATAAAAGTGGAAATCTATTTCTCACACTTCTGGAGTCTGGGGAGTCCAAGATCAAGACTCCGACAGACCCAGTGTCTGATGTAAGCTCCCTTCCTGGCTCTCAGACTTCTTGCTGTGATCTCACACGGTGGAAGGTGGGGGAGCCCTCTGGGGTCTCTCTTATGAGGGCGTTAACTGCATTCATCAGAGCTCTGTCTTCATGACCTAATCCCCTCCCAAAATAATCCCTCCCATCTCCTAATATCATCGTCTTGAGAGCTAGTCTTTCAACATCTGAATTTTGGAGGAAACACAGACATTCAATGTACAGCAACATCTTTTTGGGGGGATTGGCTTTTGTCATTCACCGTAACGGCCCGGAGACCCATCCAAGCTGTTGAGTGCATCAGTAGTCCACTCCTTATCGCCAAGGAGTGTCCCATGGTCTATATGTACCACTGTCTATTAACTTGTTTCCAGTTTTTTACTATCATGAATAAAGCCACACTGAACATTTAGGTAGAGGTTTTTGCGTGAAAATTCCAGTACGACTTTTTGCTTCTGATTTTCGGAAGAGAGAAAAAAATTACTCTTTATAGAGAAATTCCCATAAAAAGACTAACTAACACCTGATTTACCTTTCACATCCAGCTTTTCTCCTCTCCTCCAGTTAGATCCATTCACTCAAATTCCTTTTTTTTTTTAACGTTTATTTTTGAGACAGAGAGAGAGACAGAGCATGAACAGGGGAGGGTCAGAGAGAGAGGGAGACTCAGAATCTGAAACAGGCTCCAGGCTCTGAGCTGTCAGCACAGAGCCTGATGTGGGGCTCAAACTCACAGACTGCGAGATCATGACCTGAGCCGAAGTCGGACGCTTAACCAACTGAGCCACCCAGGCGCCCCTCAAATTCCTTTTTAGTGAGCACTTACTACAGGCAAGATTCTCTGGGTATGGGTCTGCCATAGATCCTGCTTCATGCAGTTTATTTTCTAAATGTACACACAAATACGTGCTCCAGAGACAATTAAACTGGAGAATGAGGTAGAGGGCTGTAAGAATCACAAACAGAACTTCCGGAAAGTCCTATACAGCCACGCTTCCCAAGTTAGGGCGACCACACTCTTCAAAGCACCTGGCGGAGCAGCATTTCCTGAATTTTGATGTGCAAATGAGTCACCCCAGGATCTGGTGACAGTGCTGGGATGGGACCAAAATTCTGCATTTCCCACAGCTCCAGATGGGGGTGGGGGCATGTCGAGGCTGGCAGTTGGGGTCCACACTTGGAGTCGAGCCGGTGCCAGACTAAGCTATGAAATGAAACCTCAGGAAACCCGTAGCACATTAACAGTAGCTTGGTGGTAATTTTTGTGATGTTAAACGAATATATGTATTTATTATTGGTGTATACTATATTAAAATATTTATTACTTATACACAATATATAATAATGTATATAAAGTATACAATATGTATTTTTATATATGAGTATAAGAATATGTAAGTGGATAAAGGGTTCCCATGCATTTTATTTATTTTATTATTCTTTTAAGTTTGTTTATGTATGTTTCAAAAATTTTTTTTCATGTTCGTTTATTTTTGAGATAGAGACAGAGTGTGAGCCAGGGAGGGTCAGAGAGAGAGGGGGAGACACAGAATCCGAAGCAGGCTCCAGGCTCTGAGCGGTCAGCGCAGAGCCTGACGTGGGGCTCGAACTCACGAACCGCGAGATCATGACCTGAGGCGACATCAAGAGTCAGGTGCTTAACCCAGGCGTCCCTCCCGATCATTTTTAATATAAGTAAAGAAATCTACTCTAGGCCACCCCCTTAGGGCTAGAGCTCCAGCTCCCACAGGGCCGTTCTGTCTTTGAAATGCTTGGCTGGGAAATTTTGAGCAGCGCGGTGTCCGGGCATTTACTCGCGTGCTCGCCTGGGACCGGCTGCTGGCCGTGTGACTTCCCGGGGTCTGTCCTCCGTGACCTTGGCCCCTTCTGCAGAGCCCTCTGTTGGGCTGAAGCTTCGTGCCCCTGTGGGAGCAGCTCGCCCTGGGATTCTCCTTGGGAGCCCGAGGCACATTTACTGAATCTCCTCTGCAGAATAAATCTGCAGCCCCTGAGAATCCAATTAGACTTTAAAGAGAGACTTGATTTCTAAAGCCTTTCGCTGTAGTAAATGATCTTGAGCCCCCCCACCCCCATAGGGCTGAAACAATAAATGTATTTTAGCGTGACGCCCACTTCTTGCCGAAGAGTTTGCCACAAGCTCGGCATTCACGCGCCCACAGCCCACACCTTCTCTGTCACCTGTTTCCTTTGGGGCTTCGCTTGGGTCGTGTCGTGTGACTGGGGGGACTGTGCACGGTTCATTCTATAGGGAGATGAGATGGCCGGAGGGAGGCCATCACCTGGTGCCTGCACCCTACCTCCTTCTGCCCCCGTGGGGAGGGCAGACGTAGGGAGGAGGACTTGGCGGGCGGGAGGACTCTGCGAGAGAGAAGCCTGGTCTCCATCCGGCTTTCTTGCTCTCGATCGGCCACCCACATCCACCTTTGTCTTCCAGCAAAGAAGAGTGGTGGAAATTGGATCAGTAGATGAGAGACGGACTTTGCAGCCGAGGACCCGGCTGACACGGACCTGGGTCCAGGCTGCCGCGAGCCACACGCCCAGAAATAGACGCCGTCTGCCTTGCAGATGGCAGATTCTGCCCAGCTGGCGGCTGGGAGGTGGTGAGGGATGGTGCTGGGCTCCTCGACGCCCGGGAAGAGCTGTTCTCCCTTCCTCCTGGGCGTCCAGCTGAAGTGTACTTCTCAGTGCTCCCCTGCAGGCAGCGGGAGCCACAGGACTGAGACGGGGCTCGTGGAACTGGGCAGAAATGCCGAAGTCCACGTCCTAGCCCGGCCACCAAGTCCCCCCTGCAGGACCCCCTCACCCCCGCCTTCTCTGAGGACCCATGCCCGGAGGACGTTGTGAGTCACGTGTGGCAGCACCTCCAGAGAAGAGTGAGTTGAGTGCCGGAGGGTGGTGTGGGGTAACGTCCCCCCATGTCACGTCCCCACCCCCAAAAAGCCAGCAGAAAGTCAACCTTTGCTGCGTTCGGCCCACCGGATTCCAGCCCCGTCCCTGACAGCAGCCTTCCCAGACTCGGCACTGCTGGGCTGTCCCTGAAGTCGAAGGACTGGACACTCAGGGAGAGGGTGGCGCCTTCCCGTCACCTGGATTTCGGTCTCCCCGTGGACACGACTGCTGGTCGTGGCAGCGTCACGGCAGGCACGTCGCACGGAGACTGCAAACAAGGCCCTTTGATGTTATGTCAGATTGTTTTCTCCTCGTTCTTAAGAAAATGCTAATTCTTGGCCGCATGTTGAAGCGATCCTTGCTCAACGTTGAAAATGGGGACCATGCGTGGAACGAGAAAGATGAAGATCGTCCATTCGTTACTTCTTTGTTCAGAGATAATCGGTGGCCACAGCGTGATGTACTTTTTCAGTCGTTGTGTGTGCGTTAGAGAATAGAGGTGCATTTATACGGAACACCTCATTATATTCTGGTGTGAGCGTTTTCTTGTGTCATTAAAATACGTGAAAGGATAATTTCACTGGGTGAATAACGTTCACTTAAAGGCTAATTCCTAGTTTATGTATTCCTTCCGCCATCGTCGGGTACCCAGGTTGCTTCCAATCTGCTGGAAGCTAACTGAGCTGCACATGTGCGTACATGGATCTTTATTCAAACTTGTGCTCAGTCCCAGGACGCACCTTCAGGCTGGAATCTTAGGGGTGGAATCACTGGGAAGCAGAGTATGATGGTTCTAAGTCTTTGTGAACCTATGGCTAAACGACTTTCTAGAAAGATGGTGTGGTTTACCCTCCCGAGCAGGAGGGGAGCTGCTGTCACTCTGTCTAGAACTGATGATACTTTGGCTTAACTTTCTCCTCTTGTCTTGTTGAAGGAGGGCGGTAGGAAGAGAAATCTCATACTGAGCCCCTGGGTTCTTAATTTTTTGGGGGGTGGTTATAGGCTCCTTTAAGACCCTGAAGAAAGAGACGGACCTTCGACTACCCTGTATTCTCTCCTTTTCCCCGACTGGTGCACAGTTCAGTGTTTGGAATGGATTAGTGGGGGTGGGTGGGAGCAGGGAGACCCGTGAGGACACTGGTGAGGAGCGATGGAGGCTGGCGGTGAGGCCGGCGGGGAGGGGACATGCCCGAGGGAGGAGAGGGCAGAGTCCACAAGGCCGGGTGACCACCTAGGCGAGGTGAGAAGGGGAGGACTGTTCTCTGGGGTCTGGAGCTTTCAAATGATCACTGCCTCCCCGGTTCTATCCCCAGAATAATTTTCTTTTCCTCCCTCTCCTTTCATCCTTCTGTGCACATTCAACATCTGTGAGCCAGGCCCTGCATTACATGGGTGTGAGTACAACATTGAATACACCCTCTGGCTCCTCCTTCATAGGAGAAGATAAACAACAAGCAACTAAATTAAAAACTAAATAAATCTTCAGCTTGCGATCATGCGCAATGAAGAAAGAACTAGGATGCTTAGGTAGAAAACACTGAGAGATGTGTTAGCTATCTATTGCCGTGTAACAAATTACCCCACGCTTAGCAGCTTTGAACAACAACCATCTGTTACTTCAGATTCTGTGAATCAGGACTCCGGGAGTAGCTTAGCCGGGCAGGGGCCGGGGTGGGTGGGGGAGTCTGGCTCAGGAGCTGTCGTGAAGCTTTAGTCAAGGTGTTGCCCTGGCCTCAGCTCTCATCTTAAGGCTTAACTGGGGCTGAGAGCTAATTCCGAGCTCACTTCTGGGGTTGTTGACAGACCTCAGATCTGAATGCTTTGTGGGGCTGAGGGCCTCAGTTCTTGGCTAGATGTTGGCTGAAGCCCCCCTCACCCACAGTTACTCAACGTTTGATCCTTTCCTCCACAGGACAGCTCACTCCATAGCAGCTGTCTTCCCCCAGAGGAGTGGTTTGAGAGAGACAGAGCATAAGGGATCATGTGCATCCACGATGGAAGCCGCATCGCTTTTCTCCCCTAGTTTGGAATGACACGTTAGCCCTTCTATGTATTTGCTTCATTAGAAGTGAGGCTCTTATTCCGGTCCTCGTTCAAGGGGAGGAGAATCAAGTTCCATCTTTTGAGGGTGGCTGTATTTTTTTTAAAGCTACTACAAGGAAGAAAAGCGGGGGTTGGCATTACTTTACATAGGAAAAGATTTTTATTTAAAAAAAATTTTTTTTAACGTTTATTCATTTTTGAGAGACAGGGAGAGACTGAGCATGA
The DNA here is from genome assembly GCF_014898765.1 of Herpailurus yagouaroundi. Taxonomy (NCBI): domain Eukaryota; kingdom Metazoa; phylum Chordata; class Mammalia; order Carnivora; family Felidae; genus Herpailurus; species Herpailurus yagouaroundi. The sequence continues at coordinate 5,667,474 of NW_024412433.1, forward strand.
GCAGGGGAGAGGCAGAGAGAGAGGGAGACGCAGAATCCGAAGCAAGCTCCAGGCTCTGAGCTGTCTGCGCAGAGCCCGATGTGGGGCTCAAACCCACAAACTGTGAGATCATGACCTGAGCCGAAGTCGGACGCCCAACTGACTGAGCCACCCAGGCGCCCTGACCCTCTAGATTTTTAAAGACATATTTCATATGTTACTAAGAGCTATAGTACGATACATTTATACTGGTCCCAAACCCCTTAGCTAAAAATCTTAAGGCAGATGTGTTTCAGATTTCAGAATTTTTAACATTTTAAAGAAGTAATACACTGTGTGTGTCCTATGTTATATAACACCCTGTAGCGGGGTTTGAGGCTATAGCCTGTAATTAAGGACATTAATATTTCTGTAGTGAATCCTCTGAATATTCATACCACGTAGGATAAATATAGACTCTGAATAGCCTCATGGCAGTTAAGGTCAGATTTGCAGACAAATTTATGCTAAACACAGAAAGAACTTCTCTTTATCAGAGCTTTTTGAGTTCTGCAGTGTGAGTACAGGGTTGTAAACCTATAATAAATCTCTGATAATGTACCCATCTAAAATAAAGAGTAGCTATTTACTCCTTAAACTATTTCTTTATCAAGTAATGTGAAAAATTAATGAAATGATTTAAAAAAAAAATCCTAAACTCCCTAGGAGATGGTGTACCATGGTGGAAGGGGTTTGTTATTTCCGGAACCTTCCAGGGTAGGAGCAGAACGTGAGACTGCAGCCATGCTCTGAGGGTCTTTGGATGGGAGCTCTGACCTCGATTCTGGGAGTTGTGGGCTGTTTTGCAGAATCTGGACCACTGAGCACAGAATGACACCTTCTGAGCGAGGGTTGGATGAGGAAACTCACAACCGGATTTTTGGAGGATGCTCTTTTCTTTGTAAAACTTTATTATTATTTAAAAAAATTTTTTTTAACATTTATTTATTTTTGAGACAGAGAGAAACAGAGCATGAACGGGGGAGGGTCAGAGAGAAGGAGACACAGAATCTGAAACAGGCTCCAGGCTCTGAGCGGTCAGCACAGAGCCCGACGCGGGGCTCGAACTCACGGACCGTGAGATCATGACCCGAGCTGACATCAAGAGTTGGACATTCAGCCAGTTGAACCACCCAGAAGCCCCTGGAGAATCCTCTTTTCACCTCTTCCCTGTAACAAGGCCACCAGAGATATTTTTCCATCAGGAGGTCGGGGAGCTGAATACTGTTGGCCACTGGGTCCAAGCCAGATGACATTGGATTTTAAAATGAGGTCATGGTCATGGTTGAAACTCCAGCAGTTACCATTTTGATGTCTGGATCTCTACGGAAAAGAGAAACATCGAGTTTAAAAGCCAGAGGCCTCCCACTCGGGTGAGGAGGACCCATATTTGATTTAAAAAGTAAAATTAAGTTGAAAAAAACCCCACATAGTGAGTGGTCACTTTGATGTTTCTAAAGAATAAAAATAAACGTTTCTGGTGCTTATGAAAGCCTCTGTCTTTGGAGTTTCTTCTGTGTATATTCCCAGATCTGACCCGGGAGAGGGGTCAAGTGCAAAGCACTCTTGGCGAGGCACGAAAGGCAGGAAGAACTTACCACCCAGAAGGGGAGTGAGGCCAGGACGGTGAGATTTGGGGGTGAGCTGAAGGGTGGCCACCCCGGTCACGGGGGCAAGAAAGTGATGTCAAAACTGCTGTCAGGTGGAGGGCATCGTCCAGAGAAAGGAAACCCCCTCCTGTTGCCATGGGATGAGCTGGGATAGAATTAATCGCCACAGTTCTGGAAGCCAGGTGGTGAAGACAGGGCTCCGAGGTCTGCCGTGAGGACCTACAGAAGAAGAGGAGGGGGCGGGAGGGAGAGGACCAGCGCCGTGGGTCCCACCACGAGGAGAGGCGAGGGTCCAGGGTCGCACTCAGCTTCGACAGAGCGAGTGTGGCCTCAGTTTCCCCTGCTGTACAATGCGGAGCTCCCAGAGAGGGTGGGTGGGAAGACAGGGAGCCTGACAGCCCGTGTGGGAGAGAGTGTGGCTGGGAGAGGCTGGGGCTCTTGGAGAGGGAGGCATGGCGACAGGGGCAAGAGGGGGCTCGGGGCGCCGTGGGCAGAGAAACTGCCTCGTCCGAGGTCACCAGCCTCTGTGACCCCACAGCCCCCCAGCAAAGCTCCCGTTCCCCCCAGTACCTCAGCCTCCTGCCTGGGCGTGGGAGCCTCCCACTCTTCCGCCTGTAAGATGCTGTTCTTTCAACAGGCAAAAGACTTCTTTCTGGGGGACAGAGGAAATGAAAGCTTTCTGCATTTTGATGTCACACGTCTTTACGCTTTTGACACGCCGGACCTTCCGATGATTCTGCTTTTAGCCAAAAGGTTGCGCACAGGTCCTAAAATGTCACAGGACTCTGGTCGCCCCAGAGATGGTTTGGGGTTTGAAGATTTTTTTTTTTTCAACGTTTATTTATTTTTGCGACAGAGAGAGACAGAGCATGAACGGGGGAGGGGCAGAGAGAGAGGGAGACACAGAATCGGAAACAGGCTCCAGGCTCTGAGCCATCAGCCCAGAGCCTGACGCGGGGCTCGAACTCACGCGACATCACGCGAGATCTCGCGAGATCGTGACCTGGCTGAAGTCGGACGCTTAACCGACTGCGCCACCCAGGCGCCCCAAGGGGTTTGGAGATTTAAGCAGACACCTGGTTCTCCCATCCAGACTAACCTTGAATCCTTTTTCTTTTTAACCCGGGCTCCATATTTGCTTATGGCCGTATTTGTTCCCCTGCCCCCCGTACTCGTTCCTTTTGGACTTTTGTTTTTAGACTAGGGGCTTCCAAATGTCAACGTCGTAGCAATGCGTTATGGTTCGCGAACACCCAACCGGCCCAAAAAGTTCGCCCCTTTGTTTGAAAGTTGTGCCCCTAAAATAAGGACGTTTGAAAAAAGATATGTGCTATGCACACAAAGATGCTTATCTCACGTCTGTATTTTTACCTCTGAAAATTTCAGAGCAAAGTCAACGTGCCGCTAAGAAAACGATAGTTCCCGGCAGTGGAATATCAGACAGCCACGTGGGACGACACAGGGGAATTACGCGTGCCTGGGCTGAACGGGCGGAATTTCAGAGGGCGTAGGGCCTGTTCCCAGGTCTGCGATGTTCTGCGTTGTTCACGTCCAACAGGTCGAACGTTTTACGGAGCACGTACTACGTGCCAGGCACCGGGAGGTATTATCGTGTGTCTTCCTTTGAATGCTCATGGCAGACGTGAGCTGGGCATCCCTGCTTTTTAGATGCAGGTGTTGGAGCTGAAGGTCAGTGTTGGGATATTGTGGGAGGGGTTCCCACGTCTGGCAGAGATTTGGGCTCCACGACCCCAGGGCCTGTTCCGACCCGAGATTCCATGAGCACTCAGGACCTCATGCACGAAGCCCCTTCGCTCCCTCTCCTGGACCCCTCTCCTCTTGTCACAGCCCTGGGTCCGAGGCAGCTCTCTGCCCAGTGAAACCGTAGGGTGTGTCTGGAGAGTCAGCCAAAGTTCATGGGCAAAGACTTCCCTTCCTTCCTTAATTATTCACAAAAATTTTAAATAAGTAATACATAAACAGCATACACAATTCAGAAGATTTAAAAGGGCACGAGAATGGGGTGCCTGGGTGGCTCAGTCAGTTGGGCAGCCGACTTCAGCTCAGGTCATGACCTCACAGTCCGTGAGCTCCAGCCCCACGACAGCTCAGAGCCTGGAGCCTGCTTCGGATTCTGTGTCTCCCTCTCTGTCTGTCCCTCTCCCACTCGTGCTATATGTCTCTCTCTCTGTCTGTCTCTCAAAAATGAATAAACATTAATAAAAAATTAAAAAAAAATAAAAGGGGCTGAGAGCAAATATTAGGCCCCCTGCCCCTGGTCCCGGTCCCCCTCGTGCCTTGCTCCCTCTCCCTGTGGCAATCACGAGGGATTGCCTGTGTTTGTGTCCCCTTCTAGACATAGTCCAAGCATATGAGATGCATCCTGAGCCTGGACATCTTTGTCCCCCGCCCCTTTGTACACACACACCCATGCATACTTTGCAAACAGCTTTCCTTCCTCTGATACCTAATGCTACCTCTCAGGGCTCATTCCACATCGGGGTGTATCAATCTGCTTCTTTTTTTTTGTTTTTAAGTTGATTTATTGAGAGAGAGAATGAGAGGGAGAGGGGCAGAGAGGGAGAGACGGAGAATCCCAAGCAGGCTCCGCACAGTCAATGCAAAGGCCAATGCAGGGCTCAAACTCACAAACTGTGAGATCATGACCTGAGCTGAAGCCAAGAGTCAGCTGCTTAACTGACTGAGCCACCCAGGAGCCCCTCAAACTGCTTCCTTCTTTAATTTTTGAAAAATATTTATTTTTGAGAGACAGAGAGAGAGAGAGAGAGAGAGAGCATGCGTGTGGAGGAGGGGCAGAGAGAGAGGGAGACACAGAATCTGAAGCAGGCTCCAGGCTCCGAGCCGTCGGCCCAGAGCCCGACGCAGGACTCGAAACCACAAACCACAAGATCATGACCTGAGCCGAAGTCAGATGCTCAACCGACTGAGCCACCCAGGTGCCCCCCTTCTTATTTAAAAGCCTACATAGATCCCATCTTATGTGCCCTGATGTATTTGGATATTGCTTTTGGAAGGATATTTAGGTCATTTCTAATTGGTTTCTAATACACATCATGCTACAGCGAATGTGCATGGACACGTATCGTTTCAACACATGGGAGTATGTGTGCGATAGATTCCTGGAAGCGAAGCTGTCAGAGGGCATGAGAATTTTCAACGTTGACAGATCTTTCCAAATTGCTTCCTGAAGAGGCTGACATAGTTTAACCCCCCCGTGGTATTCGAGGCAGGCTCCAGACTGTCCACAGTCTGGCTCAAATGTGTGGTTGTGGGCCGGAAAGAATGTAGCTGGCCCCAGTGGTTGGAACCGGGGGCAACTCACTTGCCCTCCACGGAGCTTGGTTTCCATGCCTTGAAAAGGTGATACCGAGGCTCCATGCAGCGCCGCAGCTGGTGAGGCATGGGATGCCAGGCCTCGTCAGCTCCAGAACATTCCCCACCGGGCAGCTTCGTGAAGCGTCTGCTCCAGGCCTGCCGGAGGTCTTGTCCTCTTTCCCTGTGGGGTCACGAAGACCTTGAGCACCCCCAGAAGCAGGTGACGGGGAAGAGTACCAGGTACCACATTTGGAAGGGTTTGCGACATCATTGGCTGCTTTGCTATTCCCCTCGACGGCACGGGCTTGGAAACGGCCAATAAAGTGCAAAGCTGCCAGGCGTGTGGTCCCAGACACCCAGACACGCCTTGGGGGTGGGGTGGGGGGGAGACTGTGCATCTATCACATCTTTGGAAAATTGTTTTGCTGCCCGAGGACCCCAGCAGGAGCTGGGGACCATGAATTTCAAAATTTCGTATTAGCCTTTTGGGGAAAAGGGTGACTTGAAATCGAATTGAATCGTGAGAGTCAGAATGAAATTAGGATGTGAGCAGGTTTCTGCTTGGTTTCTTGCAGATTCCATCTTCGCGTTACGAAACACAGCTTATAAATCGCTTCTTTTAAAAAGGAGAGTCAAGGAAGGACTTCCAGAAGTCCATGTTTTTTACCCTAATTTTTAAATAATAAAACAATACATGATTGTTGCGCAAGCTTCAGTCCCCGCAGGAGCATGTTTTGTGTAGAATCCCTCCATTGCCTGTTCCCATCCCCAGTCTTACCCCCCATGTCTAATGGCGGGGGGCGGTGCCGTCTTCTCCTCTGGGAGACTTATTTTCTGCACAGATTAGACACTATGTGTGTGCACACGTATGTTTTCAGACACAAACAGCCACTTTACAGAAGGGAAACCCTACCAGCGTACTGTTATTATTATTTTCTTTTAATTTTTTAATGTTTATCTGTTGAGAGAGAAAGAGAGAGCAAGCTGGGAGGGACAGAGAGAGAGAGAGAGGGAGGGAGAGAGAGAGAAATCCCACGTAGGCTTCGTGCTGTCAGCGCAGAGCCCGATGCGGGGCTCGAACCCACACGCCGTGAGATCATGACCTGAGCCGAAACCAAGAATCAGACGCTTAACCGACCGAGCCACCCAGGCGCCCCCCCACCCCCGGCCCCGCAACACACGATTCTGAAGTTTGTCCTTTTTTCACTGGCTAGCGTTTTAATAGAGGTTGACAGCGATGGAAGGAAGGACGTGGTGCCCGCACTCTACGGATCCCTGATCTTGCCCACAGAGAGTGACCTGCTGGATTGTCCACGGCCTGCTCACCGCGTGGGGAATCCAAGCCGTGTCCCCGGAGGAGTGGCCCAGGGAACAACGGATGTGTAGCCCGGAGAACAGAAGGGGACTCGGGGGGTATGACAGTTGCATTCAAGTATCTGAAGGCTTGTAGAGAGAGCAACCACTGTTCTGTTCTGGCCTCTAGAGGGTGAGACTGTAACCGGTGGGTGAAAGTTTGCAGGAAGCAGAGACCCGCAAATCCCGAGGGGGCACAGAGAGCTGGCCTGGGGTCAAACCACCTGAGTTCCAACCTTGGCTCTTCTGCCCCGTAGCTGAATAAAGTCTCTGTGCCTGAGTTTCCTGGTGTGTAGAATGGAGTCGGCAAGTTCTATTCCGTGCTGTGTCTGTGAAGACGGAATGAGATATTCCAGGTAAAGCTCTCCAAATAGCGCCCGGAGCAGGGCGAGTCCTACATGAACACAATTAACGTGATAGTATTTTAGTTAGTGACCTGTGTATCGGGGAGCTCTCTGGCCGCGGTGGCCACAGTACCTTTGCATGACTGAGAGCCCGTGTCCCCATCAGCATGGCCTTACAGAGTCCTGCCTTTTACCAGGTTGCCCTTTCACGTGTCTCCTGGGAGATCCTGGTCCAGATGCACCTTGTTCTGGGATGTGCCTGGCTCTGCCTTGTCCCCTCATTTGGCCCGCCGTCTCCGCGGCTGCTGTCTTCACGGGTCACCGCTTGCTTTCCTCCAGGCTCGGCGCATCTACTCCGCCTGGGAACAGCCTTCGGTTCCCCGACCCGCAGCTGGCGCTTGCTGGTTGCCTGTTCCCACGTCCACTGCGGCTGCACGTGTCCAGGCGTGGGGACCCATCAAGCCAAGTCTGGGTGGTTCACACCCTTCAAACCCGGGGACCCGCCTGCTAGTGCTGCCCTCTGGCTGGATCCGTTTCCTTCTTTTTACTCCAGCTCGGGCGATGGCGTGTTGGCAAATCATCTTTAAAAAAAAAAAAAAAAAAGAAAGAAAGCTATGATTGGTAGCATTTGCCAATTTCTGTGGTATAAATACTCCCACCACGGACTATTTCCAGCTACCAACAGTGTAACAAGTAGCTTACCCGATTCTTGCATATCTGGGCATCTGTGCTGGGAGAGGCACCTCTGAGCAGAGCCCTGTGGGGCGCACCTCAGGCTCTCTTGGTTCTGGGTGTGATGTGGGGCCCTGGTCAATGCGGACACAGCTCGCAATGAGCTCACGTACCACTGTGCGAAGTTTCTGGGGTAGCTCCTGCCGGCTTGGGCTTCAGAACTAGATTTGGGGACGGCACAGAGATTTCTTTAAAAAAATTTTTTTTATGTTTATTTATTTTTGAGAGAGAGACAGAGACAGAGCATGAGCAGGGGAGGGGCAGAGAGAGAGGGAGACCCAGAATCCGAAGCAGGCTCCAGGCTTTGAGCTGTCAGCACAGAGCCCGATGCGGGGCTCAAACTCACAAACTGTGAGGTCATGACCTGAGCTGAAGTCAGACACTCAACTGACTGAGCCACCCAGGCGTCCCAGGGATTTCTTTAATCTGCATTACTGCCCTTATTGGCATGTGGATCCCTCTTTTCACGTATCGGCAAGAATCCTTCCGTGCAGGAACCTGAGAGCTCTAGTTTGAGCTTGTGCCACGGGACACTGGGGCCAGATTTCTAGAACGATCTATGCTATTATTTATTTGCTGAATATAAAGGAGAGAACCAGGCCCCAGATGTTCATAGGTATTTGTGACCATCATGGATGCTTGTCTCAGAAAGCCCTATTATCATCAACCAATCCCTCTGAGAATCCACATGAGCCGTATTTCTGGGTGTAATCGAACGTTCTTCTCACTCGGTATTCTCAGCCTTCAGCAGAATAAACAGCAACTTCAGGAAACAGATACATCTACAGCTTTGTGACAGAACAGCCTTCCCTTCCCTGCCTGCCGGAGAGAGCGCCACCATCCCCCACGGCCCCCAGAAGGACGCCAGACGCAAGGGAGTTTCCTCTCCTTGGCTGGTCTTTCAAGTGAAGTGTAAGAATTCTTGGAACATGAGTCATCTGTACCGACTCCAGACAGAATCCTGTGGCCAGGAGTCCTGGCGGAGAGGAAAGTGACAATAAAGCGGACTGAGGCCACCGTGCTGTGGCTCGGAGAAGGGATCCCGGTCACTGCCACCTTCTCTGCCCACTGGGTTTCACGTGGGAGCTGCTGTCTTCAAAGTGAGGCTTCAGGACGTGGGGCCGTGTACAGAAGCAGGAACGTAGAAGCCAGTAACTGGTTCCAGGAGGAGAGAGCCACCTGTTCCCCTGGTTTCTGCACACGGCTGTTGGCTGAGCCGGGTGACAGGGCGTTGGCCTCAGGGGCAGAGCTCGAACGGTGGACTTCCACAGAGTCACCAAGCCCATCCAGAGGCTCCAGAAATCACAATCTCCGAAGGGGAGTGAAGCAATTTCAGCCCCAGTGCCCTGAATGCAGATATTCGCTACTGGGTGAAAAGGGTCCATTTTGAGGATAAATCTTCATTCTGAGTTGTAAGCAAATTACCGCCCTTTGTGGCTACCAGACAGTGGCTGTGCTGGTTTGTTTTATAGCAAACGTGTGATTTAAGAGGTGAGTACATATGTAACCAAAGGATTCTTTGCTTTGTCAAGAGATTCTTTACAGACATTGTGTAGGGTCTTTGAGTGTTGGCTTCAAGGCAAACTATCTAGATGGCCAGCAAAGCTTGCAGTGTCAAACTTGCTGTCAGCTGAGGTCAAGCAGGAAGGAAAAGGACCCCTGACTCACCTCCCAAGACTTCTGTCCTGGATGGTCTTGGGCTTGGGTGGGCTTGGGCTTGGGTCGGCTTGGGCTTGAGTGGGCTTGGACTTGGGTTGGCTTGGGCTTGGGTGGGCTTGGGCTTGGATGGCCTTGGGCTTGGGTTG
>NW_024412433.1:5676681-5696535 GCF_014898765.1 Herpailurus yagouaroundi
TTGGTTTGGGCTTGGGTGGGCTTGGGCTTGGGTTGGCTTGGGCTTGGATGGCCTTGGGCTTGGGTGGTCTTGGGCTTGGTTGGCCTTGGTTTGGGTGCCCTTCTGCCCTGGATGCTCTTGGGCTTGGATGATCTTGGGTTTGAGTGTCCCAGAGCAGGTCATGTGACATGACCTTATTTAAAGGCATAACCCTGTGGATCTGTGCCTACTCCTGTTGAGTCATTCTGAGGAAGATGGAATGAGGCAAAACGCATCCACCAACCACGCTCCATAAACACAACTAGTGTTTCAGTTGGGTAAATGTGTTTTGGCAAAGCATGCTCATTTATTTTTTATTGAAATGGCGAGCAACTCTCACTTACCCACACAAGGCTTCCAAAGACTCTCCTGGTACAGCCTGAAAACCCAGGAGGGGTGTGTTTATCCAATGGCCCCACTTCTCACCTGGGCCCCATTTCTCACTCCTTTGAGGAGCTGGTCCGGACTCTGAGGGGACTTGGTCTCTGTCCAGGGGATGACGTCACGTTCACCACCACATTTTCCACCGCTATGACCCTTTCCTGAAGTAGACACCATCTTCACTTTCTCAAAAGCCTGATGTTGTGTTGATCTGGATCCTACCAGGCATATAATGGCAGAATTCTGGTTTTGCTATAAAAATAAACACTGTGTTGCCTAAGCAGTTCCCGTATGAATGTCTGGTGTGTGTTTCAGGGGAACTTTTAGCCAATGATCAGTGATCAGGTGTGTCGACCTAATCGGTTTATGAGAAGCAGGCTTTGCTGTTTTTCCCCACAAATATCCCCCGTGGCCTGCGGTCCCCACCGTCCTGGCTCTAATGCTCTTGTGGGCTTTTCTTACCGGAGGCTGCGGGGCGTGACAGGAAATTTGATGGCCAACTTTGCTGTGTTTGTTTTAAAACAATCACCCAGGTTAGGAATGTTGGACATAAAATCTGCTTCGGAAAGTCCGTACAATGATCTTCCCCTTGGCAGCCTCTGGAAAGTCCTCTTCTGAAGGTGATTTTGACGAACGTCACTCCGGCACGAGTTAAAACACAGTTCACCCAGTAACTTCCAGACTCAGAAGCTACTTGCACTTGTGATCTTAGTGGGTTCTCAGGAGCAAGCGTGAAATCAAATACTGGCAGACATGGCTTTCGTGATTCTTTTCAGCTCTCCAGGTCTCAGAGTCCTGAAGCACATTGTTTGTTGGCAGAATTCTCAAGTCTTCCTTTCTACCACCGATACGTAGAGTGTGTGTCTGAATCAAAGACGTCACAAAGAACGGCACCTTCAGGGGATATATCTTGGGGGCTTCTCTTGAACTATTTGGCTTGGAAGTGACTCAAATGTAAGTTCCTCTGCTGAGTTCATGGGAAATCATACCCTGTGCAGTTGTGATTCAACAGTGCACTTGGAAGGCAAACATCTCTTTACGAAGATTTGCCTAAGAGCAGCATTGGGTACGCAGCACCCCGTCTGCTGATGTCCAGGGATATCTGGGGCACCGCTGACAAGGACCACGGCAGGAAGGTGGGGCCGTTGGAGGCTGGGACCGGGCCCTCCTGTTTACCAGCTCTTTGACCTTAACTTCTCGGAACGCCAGTTCCCAGTCTGTAAAATGCAGACGGCACCAGTAACTCAGGTCATGGTCTGAGGATTCTGTTACTCGTGCAATCAGCGAGCGGCTGTGTACCAAGCCCTGTCCTCACTCAGCTTGGGAAAGTAGGGCAGGCGGAGTGCCGGCCGGCCCAATGCCAGGCACCTCGAGGGTATTCAATGAATATTGGCCCTTGGTCTCCCACGATTTCTTATGCTGCTCTAACTGTGTTATAAACACTTTCCAGCGTGAGGAGGAGGGAGGCTGCATTTGCTCCCCGGCGACTGATCACCTTAACAAAGTGCCTGCAAATACCACTGTGACAAGCTGTGTGTGAGGGACAGTTAGGTGGCTTCTGCTCTGAGGATCTACGTCTCATGCCCCCCTGAGCACCAGGCTCACTCCTGCCTTCCTGAGGCCACTTGCGTGCACCGGCCCCGTAGCATCATGCTCTGTGCAGCTTCCTTCCGGGGGCTCGCACGGTGGCCTGACATGTACGGTGACCTCAGACGCCACATAGAGGTGCAAGCCCCCGGGGCATGAGAGGCAGGAACATCCCTCTAAATCTGCCCACAATAAAGATAAGTCTGATGTCAAAACTGACAACGGCTCAGGCTCCTTGATTTTCTGCAGCTCCTTAGTGAGTTTTGGAAAGTGCAAAGGTGGGCCTGTAAACATTTTAAGGTGTGTGTGTGTGTGTGTGTGTGTGTGTGTGTGATAGGAATGTAGGAGATGAGAGACTGACCAGGGGTGGAGGGACCAGGAGGAGAGAGGCGGAGGTCCAGAGGCCCCTGGCAGAGGCCAGGACTTAACAGGAAAGCAGCAGCCTTAAGCAGTGCCCTGCATAAGGGACTCAGATGACACTTCTAGGTCAGGGAGGTCTGGCATTGAATGCGAAGCTGTTTGCTGCCTTGCGATGAGCACTTAGGCCTCGCGTCGGGGTGCTTTGGGGGACAGAGTGGGTCAAAGCTGAAATACACTCAACTGGGGGCTTTCCTCATCTCTGAGCTCCCAGATTATTTTGAATTTGGTTGCAACAGAAAAGCTGTGTACGTGGAAATGCTCGTCACATCGCCTTTTATACCACTACCTTTTATCATCGGGAGCTCCGGATGTCTCAGTTTGGAATGGTTAATTAAATGTCCGTGTCTAGTAGCCGAGGTCTATGACCAGTCATTAAAATCCATAGTCACGAAGACTCTGTGGCAGCATGGGAAGTGTTCATGGCGTAACATCAATGGAAAGCAGGCGTGAAATCTTACATGCAGTCTGATGACGTACAACAGTGGTTGGCGAGGTTTTATTGAGCACCTACGTGTGCCCAGGAGGAATAGGCTCTGGATCCTAATGGACAGCTTCTGTTTTCTCCTAGGATGGGGTCCATTGAGGCGGGGATGGGGCAAACAAAGACCCAACGAGGACCAATGGATAGTTCTACGTAAGTGGCCCAGAAGACACGGCAACAGCTTAAATAAGTTGCATGGCATCTACACAGAGGACACAGTAGATAGAGAATAAGGGAGGATGGCAGGTCGAGGGCTAACCAGGCAGCTCACTGCAGGCTGGAAGGATGCACAGAAGCCCGAGTGGCAGAACCGGGGCTCAGGATGGGGGCCGAGCCCCTGCCTGCTCGGTTCTGACTTTTTCACTTTGCTGCTGTGGGACTCTGGGCTAATCTCTTAACCTCTCCCTGACTCAGTTTCCTCACTTGTAAAACGATGATGCCAGCAGCACCCCTCTCCTCGTACGCTGTGAGGTCTGAAGAGACCAGCGTAGAAAGTCACTCAGAGCTGGTAATGGGGACGTGCGCCATGATGGTTAGCTGTTATCACTGTTGCGTTGGTAATTTTTCTAGCCTTCGAATTTTTGATAATGTTAATATTGCATGGATAATTATAATGTCTAAATGTAAACAGGGGCACTCGGATGGCTCAGTCGGTTATGTGTTCGACTCTTGATGTTGACTCAGGTCGTGATCTCAGGGTCTTGAGATTGAGCCTTGCTCTCTCCCTCTCACTCTGCTCCTCCCCTGTCTCTCTCTCTCTCTCTCTCGAAAAAAGGGGGAAAAATAAAATAAATGTAAATAAAATATTTACTGCATTAGTCTGGGCCCTCCGAGAAGCAGACGTCAAGACCATATATATGTGCTGTGTATATACTCTACTCAAGCGCGCACAGAGTGAAGTCACCTCCACGGAGAGTCTGGTTACTCTCAACAAAGTCCACAAGCTTGTCAGTGGCAATTAGGATTCAAATTTTGGATTATCTCATTTAAATGATAATGAACTTAGCCTTGGCTTTCCTGGGCTTGGGTCCAAAACCTGGTGTTTGATTTCTTAACCTAAAGGATGAAAAGTCTCAGCCATGTGCCAGCATCGAACATGCGCCGGCATTTCTACCTCCTGGCGTAGTCCTGTCCCCCACTGCTGCCGGCTTCCCGTTCCAGCAAACTTGTGCCCCTGCCACGTGTCTCTGCCCATGTTCTTCCGTTGGCATGACAGGTCTTGCCCAGTCATGTCTCTGGGAGATCTTACTCATTTCTCCCTGTTCGATACAAAATCCCAATAGTGAAACCATACGCTTGTAATGCGTCACTCCAGTGAGGACGTCGGTGACAAGATTCTGAAGTAATGTCATCAATCCAGAAAATATGAACTAATAGCATTAGTTAACAGACTAGATATTCTGGAATGCCCCCGAATAATTCTTCCACCTCCTATTCGATATGAATTTTATAGAAACGTCGCTAGATTTGATAACATTTCCAAAAATTTATATGACGTTACCAATAAAGGTTTGCGAAGCTGAAACTTGCCCGCACTATCACTCCGAAAACCCTAATTCTGCTTGACCACGTAACTTACCTTTTTTCCTTTCTGTAGAAAATGATATCGGGTTGTTGACAAATTTAAAAGGCATGGAGAGCATGAGGCCAAAACATCTGGAAAGAGAAAATCCCATTACATGAGTGTGTCAGGTAATTAATAAAATACTGTTCTGGACAGTGTGATGTCTGTTGGTTACTTAATAATCGCAATTTCTTGTTCTTTTTTTTATGCAAAAGATGTACTCCTTTTCACATCCAATTAGATTGTGATTTTGGATTCCCTTTGTCAGAGAGGGTGTGTATGTTATATAAATGAGCATCAGTCCCACATAACCTGGAGTCTCTCCGGGACCAGGCAGGCGATGAGGGGCAGGAGGAAGCTACATTCTCCTTCTGACTCATGTTCCCCTCTGTGTCCCCGGTGATTCAGGTGACAGCTGGCCCAGCCCTGATCCCTGCAAAGGTCCTCACAGGAGCAGCTCATCTGAGTTCTGCTCACAACCCTGTCCCCTCAGTTCTTGGGGTTGGGCTGGAGAAGAAAAGGTCTCCTGGCTCCTCTCTCTGGCTTGATCTTGTCATCTCCAGGGGCTCAAGCATGAAATCTCCCCCTAGGAGGATTCCTGTCTCTCACACAAACCGACTCGTGCCCACAGAGCCCGGGGGTTCCCGGCCTCAAGTATCTAGCTGGATCTGATCCAAACGACCACACTGTGCCATCCAGTTCTGAGGTTCCAGGCACCCCTGCATTTCTTGTCCGTTTGTTATCTACCTCTCTGTGTGGCCACATGATCTTCCAGAAACACCGCTGTTCTCACCAGACCTGGCCCAGAGCCTCCTGTGGCTTCCTACCTCCTGCAGGAATAAGTCCAAATCTTTAGCTTAGTATTCAAGGTCTTTCGCTATCTGTTCTTGTCCTGCTTGGATTCTGAATCTGTCTTCCTTCAACTGGTTCCTCTGCTTTCAGTGTTTGTCCAGCCAAATGGCTTAGTCATTGGCCCCTAATCGGTACCATGGAAAGTCTCTTGCTGGGGTCCTTACTCCTAGCTGATCTCCTGCTTGACACCTTATCCAGAGACCTGCCACCCACTGAATGGCATGGGCCGGAATATCCACTCCCTTCTCTCTTGGATGTTTTTAATCTTTTATTATTCCCACGACTAATTTGATGACGAATGTTTTTATCCCAAGGCTGTTGTGCTTGAACAACTTCCATAGCCTTTAAGAAAATCCAGTGTAGGGGCGCCTGGGTGGCTCTATCGGTCGAGTGTCTGACTCTTGATTTCGGCTCAGGTCACGATCTCACGGTTCATGGGTTCGAGCCCCTGTCTGGCACCACACTGTCAACTCAGAGCCTGCTTGGGATTCTCTTTCTCTGCCCCTCCCCTGCTCGTGTGCGTGTGCTCTCTCTCTCTCTCTCTGTCTCAAAACAAATAAACTTAAAAAAAAGAGAAAATCCATTTTATACCTAACAAGGAAAGAGTGTTCGTGGATCGGTGAAGATACCCACTTTTGTTAGCCGTTCAATGAGAAGACCCACGAATCTGGCTTTTCAAACATTCACTACAAACGTTTAGTATTTATTTCCAGTTCCTTAGTAATGCATCCACTTTTCTTCACATTGCCCCTGCTGAAGCCAACCACTGAGTGTCTTAATCTGAGAAATCTTGGAGGCATATGATTTCCTTCTACTTCTACTTGCACTGAATTAGATAGCTCCGCCCAGCATGGTCTCAGCTGATAAGTAAGCCCTTCCCAACTCACCTCGGTCCATATGGGATGAAGAAAAGCTACATGCTAGTGGTCACCGTGCTGTCACGACCTCGAGAGCCTTGGACGTGCGCCATCACGGCTGCCATTCTCTCTGGAGTCAAGCGCTATGAGGCTTCATGCATCCGGGGGGAACACACAGGCCAGTGTCTACACCACGATACCGCGAATTCAGAACCCCGCGGTGAAGTCAGATGTTCTGACGCATGAGGAGACCACAGAGATGGCCTGTGCTGGTGAGTCTGTCATAGGAGTTGCTGAGTCGGAATGAGAAAGAATGTTGGTGATGGCGGGCATGGAGGAGGCGGGAAGGGAAGACAGTGAAGGAGTCAGGATGGACAGGAAGGGGGAGATGCTGAGTGAAAGAGTACGATCTTGGCCTCGGGTTGCTTTCTTCGCACAGAATCACAACTGACAGAAACGTGACTCAGATTTCTGAGGCCCACCACAGCGCCACGCTGAAGGTCCAGCTGGATCCAGCACTGAAACACCGCCATCGGGGTTCGGTCTCTGCCTGTATCCTCAGGGGCTGCCCTTCTCAGTGGTGGTTTTACCCCACAGCAGAGCATGCTGGCAAGCAGGGCCCCCAGTCGCTGCCAGCTCGCAGGGTCTGACCAGCTTGAGAACCTCGCAGGGAGAGAGATCACCTCTACCTCCAGCTCCACTGTGCGTGCATGTCAGTTGTCATGCAGGATTCTGGTTGGTTCCACGGAGCCACGGGCCCACTGGAAAGAAGGGTGTAATGAAGAATGATTGGCCATACCAGGGTCACGTGACGATCCTTGAAGCCTGGCATGGGTCAGATTCCATATGATACCCAAGCCAAGTAGAGTGGAAGACACATCGTTCCTCCAGGAGAGTTGATTAGGGGAGGGAACCGGTTTGCTCTACTCTGCTGATACAAAGTATATGTGAATATAGCTTCCAAAGACCCGAGCCGGCCCCTGGAACAGCCTGAAGTCCCCAGGCTGGGACAGGGAACAGGCAATACGTTCCAGTATTTCTTGGGTGACTCCAATAAGAGAGGCACACTCTCGAGGTCCTATCCAAGGACTCTGCCTTACCTCTTGAATTTTTATTAAGGGAAACGTGGGACATTTGTGCTGCTGATCGTGCTCTGTTCCTATGACCTCAAAACAAATTTTGCTCAATGGACTAGATTAAATTTGGAGTCTTACATTTTGAAAGAGTGAACACTGTTAAGCATGTATAATGTGTTGGCAGAAAAAAGGACAGTATTAACAAAGGGATAAAGGCTATTGATTGAGCGTGGAACACACCCTGCCTGTCCGGTGTCTGATCTTGCTGCCTTCTGGTTAGTTGGCGTCGGTGAGGTAGAGAGGCACTCTGGACGCAACATTTAGCGAGGGGCTCACTCTCGTGTTCTTGCAAGAGCAGGATCTACATCTGAGAGGGATGCCTCTTCGAATTTTCCAACCCGAGGGACTCTTTCTCTTTGTTTTATTATTATTATTTTTATTAATATAATCTATTGTCAAGTTGACTAACATACAGTGTATACAGTGTGCTCTTGGTGGTGGGGGTCAATTCCCACGATTCATCGCTTACATACAACGCCCAGTCCTCGTCCCAGCAAGTGCCCTCCTCAATGCCCATCCCCCATCTTCCTTTCTCCCCTGCCCCCCATCAGTTTGTTCTCTGTATTTGGGAGTCTCTTATGGTTTGCTTCCCTCCCTTTCCGGTTGTAACTATTTTTTTTCCCTCCCTCTCCCCCATGGTTTTCTGTTAAGTTTCTAAAGTTCCACATATGAGTGAAAACATATGTCCATCAACTGAGGAATGGATAGAGAAGATGTGGTTTATATATACAATGGAATACTACTTGGCAATGAGAAAGAATGAAATCCTGCCATTTGCAGCAACGTGGATGGAACCGCACGGTATTATGCTGAGTGAGCGACTTTCTCTTAAGGAGGCACACACACTCGGGCACTGTCCCTGCTCTCACCCTCTGCAGAGTCAGTGCCTCCTTAAATGTGTCCTGAGCACCTGTCTGGCCCTGGCCTAGCCTGGTTCTGGGCAGGGCAGGGATGCATTATAGCGGGACGGTGGATATAGGGTAGCTCTCAGGCAAAGCCAATGTTTAGTTGGATTGCTCAAGATTCTTGAATGGTCCAGAAGGAAAATCAAATCCAGAGATTCATGGGCTCCAAGGCCAAGCATTTTAGTCCAAAAGTCATTGCCAGAGCAGAGAGCAGGATCCAAGAACAAACTAAGTCGTAATAGAAGCTGAGTTTAAAGAACAGGCCAATGTAGAAGGCAGATGACAAATAGGAAACGTGAATGCCCAAACAAGTAGATCAAAACACAGGTGGTCTTGAGGGTGGAGGACCAGATCACTTCACTATCATATATTTTATTTGACATATATTCACCATAAGAATACAGCATAATTAGTATTGGTAACAGTATTATTGAGATATTGATTCATTTAGCATACAATCCACTCATTTAAAGTGTACAATTAAAGTGTTTAGTATATACATGGAGTTGTATACAACCACCACCCAAATTTTAGAACATTTTTATCGCTTCAGAGAGAAACGCCATGCTCTTTAGCTATGACTCCCAAGTCTCCCTCTCCCCCAGCCCTAGGTAACCACTAGCAGAATTAATTTTTAAATGTTTGCATTATTGATCATTTGCCTTCAGTGTTTCACAATTATGAGCAATGCTCCACAGGACAACAATAAAGGAAGAATACATTTTCCCTTATAATCACTGTTACCTTCAGGTGGACCCTGGCAATGGAATCATCCAGATCCTGCTGAGCACTTTCCTGGCATGGGTGCACAGAGGAGGGCCTGGGGCAGAATTTCACGGTAAGAGGGGGAATGAGTTTCGGAGTCATGTGAGTTATTTCCAGACCAGGGAGGAGGTATAATCCCAGGTGAGAGGGGTTGGGGAAGTCAGGTAGGAGAGGACAAAAACACAGGGAAAGGGTTGAGTAGAAATTCTTTAATGGCCAAAGGATATTTTCAAAGCAGGATGCCCGATTGTCCATTCAAAGTTGGTTATGTGGCCATGACATAGACCCTTCCCCACATAGTGTCCCCGCCACCCCCAGCCATTCTGGTCTTCGGGAATTACCCCTGCACTCATTCATGGATGCTTTCAAAGACACGTGCATGGGTGCGTCCATGTGTCCATGTGATGTGTCAATGAGGAAGACACTGGGTTTCCTTTCAGAGTGGATGTGGTGTTAGTGAAGACAGTGTGCGTAGAAGCAAGAACCCGAGGGCTGAAGTGACTATGAGAACACGGGTGGCCTTCAAGTCCCAGCTCTCGGCCATGCTGTTGGGAACCGAGGAGTTCAATCAATGTTAATTAGAGCTCCGTGAGCGGTCATGCCCCGATTAACAGCTGGCTCATGCATCTTTATGAATACATCATTTGCTTTCGAAGGTGTTGTTTCCAAAGGAAACTTTCCCAGGACTGAAATTACTCATCTAAAGTGAATGAAGACTTTTTTTTTTTTTTTTGACTTGGGAGGTGTGAATGGTTTTCCCAAAGGGTTGCATCGCTGTGCAAGGACACCTGTGAGGAATACGTTTTTGGCGCATGCACCCCAGACACCTGCCGATGTCACAGTTCCGAGTCACTCGAGGCTGTTGTCTTGAGGAATGTTCCGGTGACTGACACCAGGACAGCCTTTGTTTCCAAGTCAGGAAAGCTCTCCTTCAAGGAATTGTTTTCTCACACAGGCTCTGCTCCCAAAAGAGCCAGGAGCAGAATTAAGACGACAAATCCATGAGGCGCCTGGGTGGCGCAGTCGGTTAGGCGTCCGACTTCAGCCAGGTCACGATCTCGCGGTCCGGGAGTTCGAGCCCCGCGTCGGGCTCTGGGCTGATGGCTCAGAGCCTGGAGCCTGTTTCCGGTTCTGTGTCTCCCTCCCTCTCTGCCCCTCCCCCGTTCATGCTCTGTCTCTCTCTGTCCCAAAAATAAATAAACGTTTAAAAAAAAAAAAAAAAAAAAGACGACAAATCCAGAGTTTGGAGTCCAGGCCATTGATGAGTTCTCGCGGTTATACTTCTTAGACACAACTAAGCTCAGGATGTCTGGAAAGAAATGTTTGGAAAGAGGGACATTCTTTGGAGGAGATTTTATTTTGAGGGGTGAAATAAAATGGCACTAAAGTCTAAGTGCATCAGGGTTCTTAGTGCTCCTAAAAATGGCTTCCCCTGTAGGGAATTATATACATTTTTAGACGAAAGGAAATGAATATTTCCACGTTAAAAATTTTTTTTTTACATTTATTTATTTTTGATAGAGAACGACAGAGCACAAGTTGGGGAGGGGCAAAGAGAGAGGGAGACACAGAATCTGAAGCAGGCTCCAGGCTCTGAGCTGTCAGCACGGAACCTGATGTGGGGCTCGAACTCACAAATCATGAGATCATGACCTGAGCCAAAGCCCAACGCCCAACTGACTGAGCCACTCAGGCACCCCTAAATATTTCCACATTTTAAAACTCAGTGTCATTAACTAGGGAAATGAAGAGTATCCAAGATGTCTCTACACTTGAGTTTATACTATAGCTTTGTTTAATGAGATTTTGAGACAGTAACTTGAACTTCATTACATATTACAGTTTATTCTACTTAATTTTTTTGCGGGAGGTTCCCTTTGGAATATAACAAATGCCTAAACAATTATATCCTGTTCATAGAACAGTGCTCTGCACAGAAGAAATGCTCAAGAAATAGTGAGCGAGTCAATGAACGAGTGACGGATGTAAGTAACCAAACATCAAAACTAAAATCGCATCTCAAGTCGAGGATGTGTGCATGCCCTCTCTCTCTCTCTCTCTCTCTCTCTATATATATATATATATATGTAATTTATTATCAAGTTAGCTAACATAGAGTGTATGCAGGGTACTCTTGGTTTTGAGAGTAGATTCCCATGATTCATCACTTACATACAATATCCAGTGCTCATCCCAACAAGTGCCTTCCTCAATGCCCATCTCCCATTTTTTCTGCCCCCTTGACACCTCACCCCCATCAACCCTCAGTTTGTTCTCTTATGGTTTGCCTCCTGCTCTGTTTGAAACTATTTTTCCCCTTCCCTTCCCCCATGTTCTTCTGTTAAGTTTCTCAAATTCCACATATGAGTGAAGATATATGGTACCTGTCTTTCTCTGACTGACTCATTTCACTTAGCATAATACCCTCCAGTTCCATCCACGTTGCTGCAGATGGTAAAGTTTCATTCTTTGTCATCACCCAGTAGTATCCCATTGTATACATAAGCCACCTCTTCTTTATCTATTCATCAGTTGATGGAAATTTGGGCTCTTTCCATAATTTGGCTGTTGTTGATAGTGTTGCTATAAATATTGTGCCCCTGTGAATCAGCACTCCTGTCCTTTGGATATATTCCTAGCCCTGCTATTGCTGGGTCATAGGGTAGCTCTGTTTGTAATTTTTTGAGGAATCTGCACTATGTTTTCCAGGGCAATTGCACCAGTTTGCATTCCCACCGGCAGTACAAGAGGGTTCCCCGTCTCCACATCCTCACCAACATCTATTGTTCCCTGAGTTGTTAATTTTACCCACTCTGACTGGTGCAAGGTGGTATCTCAGCATGGTTTTGATTTGTATTTCCCTGATGATAAGTGATGTTGAGCATCTTTTCATGTGTCTGTTAGCCATTTGGAGGCCTTCTTTGGAAAAATGTCTACTCATCTCTTCTGCCCCTTTCTTCACTGGATTTTTGCTTTTTGGGTGTTGAATTTGGTAAGTTCCTTATAGATTTTGGACACGAACCCTTTATCTTATATGTCGTTTGCAAATATCTTCTGTTCCTTCGGTTGCCTTTTAGCTTTGTTGATTGTTTCTTTTGTTATGCAGAAGCTCTTTATCTTGATGAAGTTCCAATAGTTCATTTTTGCTTTGACATGTGCTTTTGGAGACATGTCAAGTAAGAAGTTGCTGCAGCCAAGGTCAAAGAGGTTGGTGCCTTTTTTCTTCTCTAGGATTTGGATGGTTTCCTGTCTCACTTTAGGTCCTTTATCCATTTTGAGTTTATTTTGTGTATGGTGTAAGAAAGCGGTCCAGGTTCATTTTTCTGCATGTTGCTGTCCAGTTCTCCCAGCACCATTTGCTAAAGAGACTGTCTTTTATTCATTGGATACTCTTTCTGGCTTTGTCAAAGATTAGTTGGCCATACATCTGTGAGTCCAGTTCTGGGTTCTCTATTTTATTCCGTTGGTCTATATGTCTGTTTTTGTGCCAATACTATACTGTCTTGATAATTACAGCTTTGTAGTACAGGCTAAAGTCCAGGATTGTGATGTTGCCAGCTTTGGTTTTCTTTTTCAACATTACTGCGACTATTTGGGGTCAGCTGTGGTTCCCTACAAACTTTAGGATTGTTTGTTCTAGCTCTGAGAGGAATGTTGGCTCTGTTTTTGATTGGAATTGTATTGACTGTGTAGATTGCTTTGGGTATTATCGACATTTTAACAATATTTGTTCTTCCAATTCATGAGCATGGGATGTTTTTCCATTTCTTTGTGTCTTCTTCAATTTCCTTCATAAGCTTCCTATAGTTTTCAGAATACAGATCTTTTCTTTCTTTTGTTAGGTTTATTTCTAGGTATTTTATGGTTCTCGGTGCAATTGTAAATGGGATCAATTCCTTGATATCTCTTTCTGTTGCTTCATTATTGGTGTATAGAAATGCAACCGATTTCTGTACATTGATTTTATATCCTGTGAACTTGCTGAATTCATGTGTCAGTTCTAGCAGCTTTTGGGGGGGGTCTTTCAGGTGTTCCATGCAGAGACTCATGTCATCTGCAAAAAGTGAAAGTTTGACTTCGTCTTTGTCAATTTGGATGCCTTTGATTTCATATTGTTGTCTGATTGCTGAGGCTAGGACTTCCAACACTATGTGAACAACAGTGGCGAGAGTGGACATCCCTGTCATGCTCCTGATCTCAGGTGGAAAGCTCTCAGTTCTTCCCCACTGAGGATGACATTAGCTGTGGGGCTCTCATATATGGCTTTTATGATGTTAAGGTATGTTCTTTCCTACCTGACTTTCTTGAGGGTTTTTATTAAGAAAGGATGCTGTATTTTGTCAAATGCTCTTTCTGCATCTATTGACAGGATCATATGGTTCTTATCCTTTCTTCTATTAGTGCGATGTATCACGTTGATTGATTTGCAAATATTGAACCAGCCCTGCAGCCCAGGAATGAATCCCACTTGATCATGGTGAATAATTCTTTTAATATACTGTAGAATTTGATTTGCTAGTATAAGGATTTGCTTTTAATTAGGTGACTTTGGTTATGATTTCTTTGGTTCTTTTTTAAACATTTTAAAGTTTATTTATTTTGAGAGAGAGAGAGAGAGAGAGAGAGAGAGAACATGAGCAGGGGAAGAAGAGGGAGGGAGGGAGGGAGGGAGAGGGAGAATCCCAAGCAGCCTCCACATGGTCAGTACAGAGCCTGATGTAGGGCTCGATCTCACAAACTGCAGGATCATGACCTGAGCCGACATCAAGACTCAGTTGCTCAACTGACTGAGACACTCAGGCGCCCCTGATTTCTTTGGTTCTATTTTAATAGAGATCTCTGAGAGTAGTACATAGTGTCTCTTTTCCTCAATTAGAATGCTGGGCTTTTTCTACAGCCCAGTTTCGTGATCTTGAGTTAAATAATGCCAATAACAGACATTTTTGAGGAAGTCAAATGACAACACAAAAGCTTAAATGTATGCAATGAGAGCTCATTATCAGTAAAGCCTATAAGTGCCAGGCAAACACATCTAATTTATTCTGCACCTAGAAGCAGATTCCATGTTACGACACTGTTTTACTACGGTCCCATGCTGTGGCTATGTGGACTCCTTTAGGGAATTCCCATGTAGTTATCACTGGTACATTACAATTGTTATGCACGGACTAATGTCAGTATATATGCATTTAAGCCTTCAATTATCGCACTAAATTGTTTCTTCGTCTTTCAAGCATATTTTTCTCATCTGGGTTTAATGTAGATTTCCTCTCACATAAGCATCTGTGGAATGAGTCTGGACTTTGCTAAAGCAGGAGTGGTTAGAAGGGGAGGAAAGGAAGAATAATGGCTAATCATTAAGTTGTAGTGTGGGTGTCTGGTTGGGAAAAACCAGCTGGCCGAGCGACGGTGCTTCCTCTGATTCACAGACACGGGCGGTGACCCCTCTAGTCTGGCCAAGAAGGAGTCACATGCCTTTGGTGACTTCTTGATTTGCTCTCAGAGATCAACTGTGAGTTGAAATGACTTCTTTGCCAAAACCTAGACTTAATTAAAAGTGGCTATTTCTAATTTTAGAACCGAGCTTGGAGCTTTCTTCTAGTCACTGCTCGGAAGTGGTGCTCGAGGGAAAAGCAGCCGGAAGCTGCAACATCAGTTCTGTGTGTTCACACTTAGGGGCACCGGGCATGGAGGCAGGAGCTTCTGCACCAGGCCAGGCCAGAAAGTCCGCAGCCGTATGGTAGGGCTCATACAACAAGCTGAGACCATAGATGGGCAAAAGGAAGCAAGGGAGAAGGCAAAACATTCAAAATCTTCATATTTGGAAGCATGTTTTAGTTGGAGTAATCATTATCAAGTAGGAAAATCAGGCCCTGGAAAGCCAGCCTCGGTGCCATGTTTATTTTAATGTAGTTTGGACTGTGATAATATCATACATCCTTGAGCCTGTTGAATTCAATATGGTGGACAAAGTGTGGCAGAATAAAATGACTCTTAAGCCACTGGTTCTGTCGGTGAGTCAGCATTTACTGAACCCTTTCTTTATGAGTAGGACACTTGAGCCCTGTCAAGGCAACCTGACAGCCTTGGGACCCACTGCCCAACACCAGCGTCACGAACACCGTCAACCATCTTATCCACTTCCACTCCACTCCAGGGACATCCTCACCCGATGCCATCACCGACACCATCCTCCTCTGGGGCTTCAGGCTTTGTTCGTTTACCAGCTCATTATTTGCACTCCAACCCCGTAAGGTAGATGGTGGTGTCCTCGTTTGGTCTGATGGAGTTGCAGAGTCAGAACATAGTCATCACTGGGGGGAGCTGCGTGCTAGCGGGCAGAGGAACTCTCCGGATCTTCCATTTCTCTTACGCTCAGCATGCTGGGTGCTTCGGGAGACGTCACCACGGCAATATCGAGGGGGAATGACCTCAGTGATAGTGTGCGATATTTATATCAGTGCCTACATATTTTGAAACACCTTTATATTTATTGTACCATTTAAATCTGTAACAGTCCTTGCAGAATCACAAGGACGTATTCATAGGGTCAAATTTAAAACATGTTTAGTGACTGTGTCAATCCCCTCCAAAATGTTCAGCAAATTAAGCATCTGAGAGCATATTTCCAAAATTAATCATTACGGTGTCCTTAGACACTGAAGTCTTTCCAGGACTGCTGGCCAATTCTGGATCAGTTTCCTCATGGAAACCGCACACCTAAAAAGCTCAACTGGAAAATGTGTGTGTTCAAAATGGCCAAAGGGCTAATTGGAAATGAGTTTGGGCTTTTTTTTTTTTTTTTTTTTTTTTTTTAGCAGCTGTTTCTGCATGGGTGTCATGGATTAACTGATTGAAATCGCTGATTGACCACCTCCTACATGTCAGCGTCCAGCCAGGCTCAGGATACAATATGACTGAGACAGAGGTCCTGCCCGTGATGATATCCCCTCTCGCGAGAGAGCCAGACACCCAAGGGGGAAGGAGGTCAGCCCAACCGCAGCCCTGTAATAGCTTCATCCTCAGACAGATGTCTGAGGTTGTCTCCTCTGTCCTCCGTGGGACAGAGGAGAGATGCCCACTCGGCCATGTGTGTGCCAAGGAGAAGTCAAGAAACAGGTCCAGGCCGAGGGGCCTCCTGAACTGTCTTGAAGCGTAAACAGCGGTGAACCAGGTGAAAAGAGGGACCAGGGAAGAGTCCGGGCTGAGGGAAGCTCTCGAACAGCACTTTGTGTGGGAAAGTCCTGGAGAGATTGTAGGGAACTTTCCTTGTCAGCCCAGGCCACTGCCACAATGTAGCACAGACCAGGGGACTTAACCAACAGACACTTACTTCTCAGAGTTCTGGGGGCTGGGAGTCCAGGGTCAAGGTGCTGCCTGAATCAGTGCCCGGAGAGAGTTTGCTTCTTGGCTAGTAGATGGCCACCCTCTCAATGTGTGCTCACAGTGCCCTTCTTCAGTGTGAGCTTATGGGGTGGGGAGGGGAGGGAGGTAGGAAGGGGTGGAGGAAGGAGAGAGAGAGACAGACAGAGAGACACAGAGAGAGACAGAGGGCAAGAGACCTCTGTGTTCCCTTTCTTATAAGTACACCAGTCTCATCACGGCCCCACCTCCATAACCTCATCCAAACCTCTTCCAAACCTGATTACCTCCCGAAGGCCCCATTCCAAATACCATCCCATGAGGGGGTAGGGCCTCAGCATATACATTTGGGGATGACGTAAGCACTCAGCCTATGCTAGAACTACGCACAGTTCAGCATTTCCAGAGTGGAAAGCAACGTGCGTCCGTTCGCCTGGGATTTTCCTGGCTTTGGTACTAAAGGTCCCAAATCCCGGGAACCTCCTCGGTCCCAAGAAAACTGGCAAAGATGGTCACCCAAGCAGCGTGGTTGGAAGGATAGGCAGTGGCTAAAGAGTGCAGGGTTTTGGATGTCAAGAGAAGGTGTTTTGGAATATATCCTGTGGGAAACAAGGATCTGCGAAAAGGTTTCAAGCAGAAATACTGCATGGTCAGGCAGGGGCGAAAGAGAGACACGATGCACAGAGGTGACAGGTGACAGGTGGGTATCCTAGCAAGTGTGGAGGGGGCAGAGCAGGGGATGGGGGTTGTCGCGTCAGGGGTATCTGGCGATCAGAGGTGGGGCACCTGGGGTGGGGACGGTGCTGGGGTGCCGAGAACAGGTGTCCCGGGGTTGACGTGACCAGGATGGTTTGATTTCGGGTCTGTTGTGTCGAAGATTGTCTGTGTGCCCGCCACACACTTGACCGCCCGGCAGACGGCCTCCGTCCTGACAGGCGTGCCCGTTTCTGCTGCTCTTTTAGCTCTGACCTGCCAGGAGCCGGAAAGGCCGAGAGCTGTGGCTTGACGACGTTTCTCGAGAACCGTGTGTGGGAGCAACAGAGCCAAAGGTGAGGACACGTGGTTTAAAATAGGCCCCAAAACCCAGAAAAAAGTAGCTATGCACCAAGCACTAATATGTAACTCTTTAATGCAAAGTTTTTCTAAGAGGCTTCCTGAGGCTCACATTTCCTTGAGTTCATTTCTTTTGGGGACGCTCGGACGTGTCACGTGGGCAGGAATTGGACTGAGGTTCTGGAAGGCACCAGGAGGGCGGGCCCGGCCCTGGCGTGGCTGGAGAAAGCTCCTGGATGCTTGGTCTGCGCTCAGCGCGTGGGCACTGACCTCCGGGTCGCGAGCACAGTCAGGCATAAAGTTCCGTCCGCCCCTGTCCTCTCCGCCCTCCATCCTGAGCCAGGCGGTGGCCTCCCAGTGCGGTTGTCGCTCAGCCGTGAGGGCAGAAATCCGAGGAGACCTGTGCAGGGTCGCCACGGGCGTCACTTACCAGGGACTGAAGCAGGTGGTTTTGAGACTGGAAAATCGTGGGGGTGGCGGGGGGCGGGGAAGCAGATGGGAGGCCCCAAAGGCCACTCGAGGGTACATTCTCAGCAGGAAAAGACGACGGTGTCTGGGGGAGTGGGGGTCTGAAGGCACCAGGGTTAAGCATTCCACACCCTTGTCATTACTGCCCTGGTCACCGCTGCCTTTTTGGAAGACGTCCACCGCTGGACTGTGCAGGGCCTCAGCCGACCAGGAAGTCCTCACCGGACAGGCAGCCCCAGCTTTGGGGGACAAAAGGCTCAGAAGCTCCGGGATCCCAGATGCTGAGCGGCCGCCTCAGCCTCTCTCCTGGGCTCCATGACTGTCCTGGCTTGAGCCGTCTCACCGGTGGGGACCGTGCTGACTCTCACCTGCCCCCACACCTCCTGGCCACTCTCTCCCCGCCAATACCATCCGATTCACATGTTGAGGCCGCCAAGGAGAGTCCTCGAATCCGAAGTGGCTCAGACCTGAGCGGAGACGCTCGGCGGGCTCGCACGGTGTCGTGCGCACCCGGGCTGGGCGTCAGCGGGTCCGTCGGGGCGTTTTCTTCCTGTTTCTCTGTGCTCACGCCAGCCTCAGTTCTCCGCACTGGAGATGGGCTTTCCTCCGCTGGTGGGAAGCCAGAGCACCAGTGAGCGTGCCCTGCTCGTTGCAGAGTAGGAGGGCACTGACCACCCTCTCCCTCTGATCCCAGGTTCACAAGTCCCAGGGAAGGGCTGCGGTGGCCATGGGTATGTAGGAGACAACGGCTCCCACCTGTATCACCCGTCGGAGGTTCTAAGAGGACACCCCCGTAAAGGAGAAGACAGGTGCCCTCCTGACAAACTCCTAAGGGAGCTGTGGGTCTTACACATGCAAAGGTCCTGCTTCCCTGGGACGCTCAGTATGTAGGGGTGGGGAGGGGGGAGGTGGCCAGTGACAACCAGTGACTCAGTGAGGCTGGGGAGCAGGTGGACCCAGGGTCTGGGGTGCAGACGAGGCTGGACAGGCAGGCAGAGGCCGGATGACGGGGCTTAGATCGTCGTACCGAGGATGTCCTATTTTGTCCCCTTGGTGACCCTGAGTTGTGGCAAAGACACGAGCAAGAGGGAAGAAATGATTGGATCGGCTTGCTCTGGAGTGGGGCGGGGCTGGGGGGGGGCGGGTAAAGGACAGATCAGGGAGGAGAGACACTGGATTCTTGAATTTGACGCCAGGGGCAGACGTGGTGGCAACTGACCAAGATCAGAGGGTGGACCTGGGGGGGCGGGGATTGAAACGATTCTATACCTGACTGGCTGGGGGCACAGGGAGGGAGGGGGCCATCGAGGATGATGCTCAACTGAGCCGATGTGGCCCGTGGTTGCGGCACCTTCGAAGGGCAGGACGGCTAGATTCGGGTCCCCAAACCTGGGGCAGACCAGTGTGTGGGGCTGCTTGCTTATCATCTCAATGTGGGTAACCCCCACACGTCTCAAACCAACACATCCCACACAGCTAGCTCGGTCTGCCTCCGCCCCCCCCCCCCCCCCCACTTCCAACCTGCTCCTGCTCTGTTTTCCTGCAAGGCCCCTGCATTCCTCAAAGGTAACGGTTTTTCTCCTGCCCCAGGGCCTTTGCACGTGATGTTCTCTCTACTTGGGCTGTTCCGGCCCCCAATCCACTTGTTATCTCCAACTCCTGCTCAGAGGGCAGTTTCTGATCCCACAGGGGTCTTTCTGAGAGTACTATATTCTTTCCCATCAGGGTACCCAGCATGGTTTGGCATTGCATATTTATTTGTGTATGTAAATGAAGAGTATCTGGATATTCATTATCCTCCTGGATAATACCCCCCAGGAAGCCATGGATCGTTTCTTTTACTCATCGTTGTTCCCGGTACACGATAGGTACTTCTTGAAACAGTGGTTTATTGTTGGAATCAGCTGGGAAATTTTAAAAATTCTGATGCCACTATGCTTCCCCCAGAATTTTTGATTTAATTGGTCTGAGGATGTGGTCTGGGCTTTTTTTTTTTTTTTTTTTT
>NW_024412433.1:5701535-5782521 GCF_014898765.1 Herpailurus yagouaroundi
GTCCCAAAAATAAATAAACGTTGAAAAAAAAATTAAAAAAAACCAAACAAACAAAAAAAAAAACTTCCACGGTGAGAAACCCATAGGTTGGGATGTTCCAGAATTGAGTGTGGAGGCTCAGACAGACGTCAAGATCCCGTCTCTGGGCGCTTCTGTGCTCGGCCATCCTGGGCGCTGGGCTGGAACCCAGCCTGTCCCCCAGGTCACGTGACTGTCCTCCTTTGTCGTGCGAGTTGCAGAAAAACACCTACTCTTTCTTGGTCTCCCTCGCCACCCTCCCTCCCCCCAGTTGCCATGAGATTCACATAACACAGAATTCGCCATTTAAACCATTTTAGAGTGTATAATTTAGTACCACTGCGTCGTTCACCATGTTGTCAATCGTCACCTTTACTTCGTTCCAGAACATTTTTGTCGCCCCACATGGCATCTTGTTAGCAGCCACTGCCCGTTCCCCTTTCCTTCCAGGCTCTGGCAGCCACTGATCTGCTTTCTGCTTCTAGAAGAAGGTTTGCTTTCACGTGAATGGAATCATATGGTAGGTGGGCTTTCGAGTCTGGCTTCCTTCGCTCAGCATCACGCTGTCGCCAAGCTTCACTCACATTAAGGCTGCCTTGCTTCTTCTCATGGCCAAATAATAGTCCATCACGTGGATGGAACACACTTGCTTATCCTGCTGGTCTCTTATAAAGAGCAAGGAAGATCTCTTCCAAAGCCCCTGGTAGATTCTTCTTCAACCTCACCGACCAGCCCTGCATCCCGGGCTAGAATCAGATCCAAATATAGGCATGGTGTTGAGATCCAGGGTGGGCTTCTCCTTCCTGTCTAGAGGAGTGCTCCTTCCTTGGGCTCTCCGAATCCCTCAGGGAGCTCTCTGAATACAGCAGGAGCTCTGCCTGGTGAGAACCCGTGTGGGGAAGGATGTGGAGAGGCGGTCCACACTGCCTGCTGCAGCGTCTGCCTCCCAAGCTCATGATGCATCTCTCTCAGGTAAATAAACCAGGTGGTTAAATTAAAATTCGATGAAGGTCCCTATGTGATAGATATTTACCAAATGGGAGACCATGCCCCTCTTTGGCAGACAAAATTTACAAGACAAAGTTTTCTAGAACTATGGGTCACAATTCTTTTTTTTTTAATTTTTAAAATGTTTATTTAGTTTTCAGAGAGAGAGACAGAAAGAGCATGAGTTGGGGAGGGGCAGAGAGAGAGAGAGGGGCAGGGGACACACAGATTTCTTTCGAAGCAGGCTCCAGGCTCTGAGCTGTCAGCACAGAGCCTGGCGCGGGGCTTGAACCCACAAACCGCAAGATCATGACCTGAGCTGAAGTCGGATGCTTAACTGACTGGGCCACCCAAAGGCCCCCACGATTTCTTTTTTAAAATGTTTATTGATTTAGAGAGAGAGAGCTTGAGTGCACACGCTCATGAGTAGGGGAGGGGCAGAGAGAGGGAGAGAGAATCCCAGGCAGGTTCAGTGCAGAGCCTGACATGGGGCTGGGGCCCGATCTCACGAACTGTGAGATCATGACCTGAGCCGCAATCAAGAGTGAGATGCTTAACCGATGAGCCACCCAGGCGCGCCAATGCTTCACAATTCCTAAGCACACATGTAGGGTTAAGGATGTACAGAGAGATCAGATGGAGAGAAAGAAATGTGTGACAAGAGAACCATAGTGTTTTACGAGCATCTTTCCCCCCCCTCAGCCCCCTGCCACCCTCTTGCCTTAAGTGAGGAGGGGACGACTCACCCACAGGGATGGGGGAACGTCTGAACTGTGTTCTGTGCAACTGGAAGGACCTGATGCTTGGGCTTCTTGGCTGAGAAAGCCCTGGGAGCCTATGGCTGTCAGAGAGGCCAGGCTGGGACTGACCATACTCCCAGACACGGGCAGGATGAGGAATGCAGACATTTCCTGTGACCGGATGTGGACCATCCTGGAAAGAGAACCATGTGAGTTGCCTTGGTCTTGTCCCAGAGGCCATGCAGAGGGGTCCCAGCAGATACCTGGGGCTGGAGGAAGAATGGACACAGAGGACCGCTCACAGCCCAGACGCATCCACCTGGGTCACGGGAGCTGCAGGAGGGAAAGCCCAGAGAGAGTCCGCCACGGGAACTGAGGGACCCAGCAAAGGCAGAATCACGCTCAGTGCCTGAGGAATTCTGCATAGGGCTAGTCCTTTCGTGGGATTCTTTCTATTTTAAATATTCTAACCAGCAGAAGCTACTGTGACCTGGGAGGGTGTGGGGTGCTGGCTGGGGACAACTGGTCAACCCCCATTTGAATAATAGTATTTCACTCATGTGTCTGCATATTGAGAACCCAATAGGATTTTTGCCCCCTCATTGTCTCTCTTGTTCCAACCTGGCCGAGACCATAAAGAAGCAAGTTGAGAGACATCTTGGAAGTTGCTAATGCCATTGTCTTCTTATTACCAGTGAGGAGGCAAAGGCCCAGAGAGTTTCCGCGGCTGCCTCTTGTTCATGATGCTCAACAGGTGCTGGGCTCACATAGGACCTCGGCCCTCCTGCCCCGCGACTGAGTGCCCTCTCGACTCCCCAACATAACTGTGTAAGGGAAGTGAATGTAATTAGGCAGTTAAGTAAAAATGACACCAATGTGCATAACTGAATTCTGTTACTTGGGATATCTAACACATCAGATGTATTTTGTTGTAGGGATGAGGGAACAGTGATCAGCCCATCCTCTTCTCTCAAATATAAACTTATTTCTGCTGCCTTATTCTTCTAGGGCATTGTCACGTCCTTAGCAATGTGGGTGCCATATTGAAGGCATGACCAGAAATGCATATTTCAAGGCTGGATGAAGGATGTCATGTTTAAAATAATTTGCTTTTACCCATAAGGTTATTTGGTGTCTACGAGAGGATTCCATCATCGGAAATTTTGTTTTAAAGTTAATTTGTACTTTATGACATCATTTTGTCATCCTGCAAGAATATACTAAACTTGCGTATTCCTGAGTGTTTTTATACCTTGCTGTCTTGACATTTCAAAGGCTCGGATATCGGCGAAGCCTCAATCATTCACTGTGGTTAAATAGCACAATGATACAAGAAGGAGGGTGGGTGCCGGCTGGGGCATGGCAGGCCAGTGAGCTTGTGTTGGACCCTGGCTGGCTACTTATCTTGGGGTCTAGGGCCTGAAATATTGTCAGGGTGTGTGTGTGTGTGTGTGTGTGTGCGCGCGCGTGCGTGTGCGCACAGGGTGTGCATGTGTGTAAATATCTTTGAGTGTGGGGTATCTTTGTGGTTAATTTGGTTAACGTAGTGGGCAGAAAAATGACCCCCAAAGATGCCCATGTCCTGATCTCTGACCCGTGGGCTTGTTACATTATATGGCAAGAAGGAATTATGGTTGCAGATAGAACTAAGGTTGCTAATCAGCTGACCTTAAAACAGGGAGATTTTCTTGACTTATCCCGATGGACCCCCATGTAACCACAAGGAGCCTTAAAAGTGGGAGAGGAAGAGTCAGTGTCCAAGAAGATGTGACCGTAGAAGCAGGTCAGAGTGACGGGTTAATGAGGACTCACACGCTATTGGCTGACCCTCAAGACGAAGGGACTGAGAGCCAAGGAACCAGGCAGCCTCCAGGACCTGGAAAAGGCAAGGGCATGTGTTCTCCCACCGGAGCCTCCACGAGGGACAGCCGCCTGAAGACGCCTTGACTTTAGCTCAGTGGGACAGCATAGGACCGCTAACCTACACAACTGTACGATAGTAAGTACATTGGTATTGTCTTAAGCCGTTGTTTTTGTGCTGATTTGCTCCAGTAGCCACAGAAAATTAACAAATCAGTTGAACTGAGATGGAAACACACCTCTGGAGTTTACAAACACAGGTGCTTGATTTGTTAAAGCCAAACAGTTCAAGCCGACCGTGTGCACTGAAGACAATCACGTGCGTCCAGAGGCTGGAAAAATCTGGAACAGAACCGTGTTTTATGCAGCCACGACCTGTGATGTTTTGGCCCCAGACACGATAAGCCAGCCCAAATCCTCTTGTCAGATTCGTCAGAGCTTTCCCACGGATTGAAGAAAGTCTGAAGGAGTGTGGGTTAGAATTCTGAGACCCGTATCCATCATGATGTTTGCGTAAGTGGCATATTTCATTGCCTTTGACATTTGTAAGCATCAGGCTGTTGGCGTCTGATGGCTGTTGGAAGTGTAAATTATGTTCTTTCTGCACAGCATGGCGGTGAGCTCCTAATGGTGTTGAGGCACAGACAACAGTGAATCGCTTCCCTAATTTCATTCCCCGCCAGCCGCAATCACAGGGAAAGGAGAGGAACCGGTCAAGGCCAGTTTCCTGGGGGATTTCCCCAACTGGTGGCACAAACCTTCAGTGAGAACAAAGCTCTTGTTTCTTCCTAAGTCTGACGCACTTTTGGTTGTTGAAGTTTGGACGCTATGGTTCCCACGCCAGAAATGATCTATTCTTAATTCAAGGTTTTAAAACTTTAATGTCTTTCCCTTTTAGCTAAAAATTGTAAAACAGAGTGTTCTTGATCTTCCACTTTAATCCGTTGACAAGCCTTAAACACGCGCAGTTGGCTTTGAACTTTGAGTGGAGCTTGCCCTGAGAATATTCCGGAAGGCTAGTTTTTGTCCCGGGGCTCTATTAATATGGACAGTGAGGCCACCTGTCAGCAAAAGGTTTTGCCCCCAGCAGATGGGAGGGATTTGATCAACCTCTTCTCCTCGTTGCTTGGGAACTCGGAGCCTTTAGTCAAATAAACACAGCTTTGTTCCTGGCCTTCCATTCATCATTCCTGATGCCGGGACCTGGGCGGGGAGGGAGCCTCAGTGCTGCTTCCAAGTCACGAAACTGTCCAAACAGAATGTCTTATAGTCACGAGAGATGGAGAGAAATGCAAAGAAATCGTGTCTTGACATACATATTTTCCCCTTAACATGAGCCCCAGTGATGAAATTCGGTTCCCCCCCCTAGGCTGTGCTGACGGATGAGATCTCACTGCAGATACAGGCAAGTGATATCTGTGCCCTAGACGCACGGAACTTCATAAAAACCGCTGTCTTTCCCGAACCCGAGTCAGGCCAAAGAGTCCCGCTGTTACTGAGGCAGACCAGGTGCTTCTCTTTGGGGCCCGGGTGAAGGGACGGGGCTGGAGGCCGCGATGGGGCTGCCTTTGTCATGCAGGGGCAGGTGCTCTGTCTTCGGGGACACGTGCAGTGACGGTGGCCCATGATGCCAGGCACTGTCCAGCAGCCAGGGGTAAGCCCCGAGCAGAGCAGGCCCGTCTTCTCCCTCCCGGACTGTCCTGTAAGCAAGGCCGCAGACTGTGAGCAGGTACGCAAGGCAGTGAGGAGCCCAACGAGAGACGAGAAATCTGTGGGAGAGGGGAGATGCTCAGGTGGTGAGAAAGAGGGTTGTGAGTGAAGACAGGGCATTAGTGGCACATTTGCCCTTGGAAGAACTGTCTTGGCCCAGGAGACGGCCAGTGCAAAGGCCCCGAGGTCGGTGTGTGAAACTGGAGGCATGGCGAGGGGCTGGCATGGATGGAGCCCGTAGAGCGAGGGGCGGGTGTGGAACGCGGCTGGCGAGGCCGTGTGGGCTGTGAGGGCTTCAGATTGTGAGTCATGAGGGTCATTGGGACCCACTCGACTGCCACTTTAAGTGCATTCTGGCTGCCATTTGGAGGGGACAGAGGTGACCAAGGGCTCCCGTTATGTCGTAGATGCTGGGCTGCAGGGTCCGCTGAAGGACTGGACGCTGGGAGACAGAGACAGAGAGACGACAGAGGCGGAGGAAGAAGGAGACAGACAGGGAGAGAGGGGACCGAGGGAAGGAAGGCGGGACTCTGAGGCATTTGCCCCGGAAGCTCTCGGAAGCTCGGTGTCCACTTCCTGCAGTGGACAGGCCGGCAGCAGGCGGGTGGGTCCGTGTGATCCCTGGGAGGTGTCTGTTCTGGCCTATTAGACGGCCACGTGGCACCCACACGAGGGGCATTTCGGAGCGCCCACATCAAAGGAGGGGCAGGAGGCTCCCATCGGCATGAGCCCTCTCGGCCCCCGTCACTCGTCGAGGTGCGCACAGAAATGACCAGATGGCCCTCCGACAGCTTCTGTTCCTTCCGGGCTCACCGTTCTCCACCGGTTCATCCTTCACTCTGGTGCCCACGCGATCGTCCTGCGATGTGAGTCTAAAGGTGTTACAGCCACCGTACGACCCTCTAAGCCTCCGTGTGTCCCTGGGGTCAAACCCAACTTGGGCCCCTCTTGGCCTGGCCCGTCTACTCCCCGCTCCGGGGCTGTGCGGTGCTCCAGCCACAGTGACCATTCAAAGAACACCGGCGGCAATGACTGTTCATCTTCCCGAATGCCCCCCGGTGCACCCAGCTCTGGGCTGTGGGCTTTTTACGCATCGGCTCATTCACTGCTTGCTGATCAGCCCCATGAGGCCGTGAGCGTTAGGATTCCTGCTTCCCAGTGGCGGAAACGGCAAGAGCCTACCAGAACAGCGTCCTAGATCCCTCCGGTGAAGTCGCGCTGGGCTCTTAACCCCTGTGCCGGTGGGTCTTCGATCAGCAGCCTCAGCATCACCTGGGCTCTTGTTAGAAATGCAAATCCCTGGGCTCCAGCCCAGACCCGCTGAAGCAGCAACTGCGGGCTGGAGCTCAGAGACGTGAGTCCTTTTAGGCCTTTAGGAGACTCCGAGGGAGAACACTGCACCGCACCGCTCTGTGCTTCGGTTAGGCCCAAATGCCATGCTGTTGTGGCGCGTTAAGCCCCGGGCCTTTGCATGTGCAAAGTCAAAGATCATCCTTCGAGACGCATCTCCTGGGTCCCGGAAGTCTTCTCTGGAGCCCTGATCCTTGAGGACACCCCTTTCCATGCCAACAGAGCATGCTGTGTGTCACTACCTAATAGGGCGCAGTGCAGGAGATCCCGGGTGCTGTTGTATAGGCTCGCACGAGGCTGTACCTTCCTGGAGGGCAGGACTTGGTTGAACTTTTGCCACTTGAGTGCACGGCATCGGTGTAGGTTTCTGAGCCATCAACATCCACGTTGCCACCCGTTATTTATTGAAGCAATGGCCCTGGGTAATAACGAGCAGACCCCGGTGGCACAGGACAATAAACATCAATGTTTGCTCCAAGGTCTGTGGGTCCATGGGTCCGTTCCCCTGACCCGTGCTGGGCTTAGCTCAGAGGCTCTGCTGAACTTGGCCGGGCTCTCTGCACATCTGGAGCTCCGCGGGGACAACTGAGAAGAGTTGGCTTGGCCATGAGACTCCTCACGTCCCTCCAGCAGACAAGCCTGGGCTTGTCAGCATCGCGACGAGAAGGTTTGAGAGAGAGACAGAATCCCACGGGCTCCTGTGAACAGGGCCACCTCTGACTCACCCTCTTCACTGCAGCTCGCCACAGAGCCGGCCCAGATTCAAGGGCAGGTGAACAGACCCTGCTTCTTGATGGGAGGGGCCGGCAAGCCCCCATCGCAGAGGACGCGGACCCGGGGACCGAATTTGCCTTAAATCGAACACCACTTGTGATACCCAGTAAGGGTCCGAAATCTGTAGGCTTGATTTTGGGGTTTGAAGGAATGCGTTTTCTCAGTGTGAGGTGGAGAGGGTTATTAAGTGAGGATCCTTTAAAACATCGATTACAGTTTAGGTGACATTAAACTGAAAATCACTGCATAGAGAAATCTTTCATAAATCTATCTCATTCAAGTGATATTCAGTAAGGTACAATTCCCAACAACAAAGTACGCGACAATGAAGCAATTGGAAAAGTCGTTTGGAGTTGGCTGTTTTGGGACCTGCTACTTGCGAATGTCAGAACGATTTCGGGACTGGCTTCTCGGAGATGGGGCCTGGGAACGGCATGTGGAGCATCTGGAAGAGGGGCAGGTAGACGGAACGGTGGGGTGTGGGCAGGAAGGGCGGAGCCTGGGATTGCCAGTGTTCTGAGCCCTCACGAGGGGGGTCTGGCTGCATCCTGGAGGCATGCGGGGCTCGCTTCTTCTTGGTGGTGGAGGCCGGGTGGGCAGCGTGAATGCCGGTGGTGTGGGACCTGCTGGTGAACCCATCGTTGCTAGCAGACGTTAACCCCCGCTGGGCGGGGCAGCTGAATGGAGGGAACTTCATAAAAGCGGTGACTCATGGAGGTGGTATAGCCAGAATCTTCCAGAAGTACAAAGCAGAGGGCTGTGTCCTAAGCTCCTCTTGCTGTCACCGTGCACGGGACTTGCCCCGGTCACGTCATCGCTCCAGCCTCGTCCCCTGAAGGGCAGCAAACACCTCTTACTCACATGATGTGTGAGCCATGTTATTGTCTGAGTTTCTTTCTTGCTCTACGAGCAACGATTCATGCATTTGAATTAAAGAGTAAATTAACAACAGCTGCTTCCTTCCCAACAAAAACAAATAAAAAAATCTTTCGCCCTGGAAGGTGGCAAAACCAAGCTGATTTATAATTCTGGGAGGAAAAAGGCCATTCTTGATGGGACACCGAGGCTAAAATGATTAATACGCGGCGGCATGAAACTTCAAAGACCCAACCAGCCCAAATTAAACCATAACATCACAAAACTTGTGAATGGTAAGAAATGCTAAAAAATTTTTTTTAAATTTTTTTTTTCAACATTTATTTATTTTTGGGACAGAGAGAGACAGAGCATGAACGGGGGAGGGGCAGAGAGAGAGGGAGACACAGAATCGGAAACAGGCTCCAGGCTCCGAGCCATCAGCCCAGAGCCTGACGCGGGGCTCGAACTCACGGACCGCGAGATCGTGACCTGGCTGAGGTCGGACGCTTAACCGACTGCGCCACCCAGGCGCCCCAGAAATGCTAAAAATTTAGGAGGCCAATAAAACCAAGAGAAAATACTCGAATCGTGTCTGACAGAAAAAGAAAACCAACAAGGAAAATAACCCAGAGAAATATTGGTAAAGATCACGAAGAGGGGATTCACAAAAGATAAAAAATGCAAAGGGACAATTAGCTAATGGAAAAAATGTTCAGTGTTGCTGATAACCAAATAAGCTTGAAAAATGAGGCACTTTTAATTTATATTAGAGAGAGGAAATAGGTTAGAACTCCTCGGTGTTGGGACAGAGATGGGGACTCTCCAAAGTGGCCCGCAGTCAGCTGCCTGTGTCCTTGTCTCAGCCTTCATGGCAAACGATCGCACATGTGCGGCGGTGTGGCCGGGAAGAAGACGGCTTTCGATTCCCTCCATCGGGTGCCACGGTCAGACACACTGATGCCCAGTCACCCTCGGGCAGGCAGCTTCTAAGGTAATGAATTTGGCTTCCTCTCTACCTGCCTTTTGCTTCACACGCGTTGTCAGCCATGTTCAACAGGCCTCATCATCCGTGGCAGCAAAATCTACTTCCTGCCAATTCCGCTCTTCTCTCAACTTCTAGGTGTCCCTGCTCATTCTTCTGTCCTTCTTTGGCTAAGCTTCAGTGAGTGAGAGGCATGGTTGGCAGAGGCAGGCGTGACCCAGGATGTGTCGGAGAGCAGAGGGGACCTGACAGGTGGGGTGGGTCCAGAGACCCTCGGAGGACAGAGACATTGAGGTGGGATTCTGAGGGGGGAAGACTGGAATTAGGAAGGTGACGGACACGATGCCGACCGCCAGTGAGCGATTAATGAATCCCACCTCTCATTCTGTCTGCCCTCTCTTGTGTCCCTCCAGCTCAAAATAGAGACACCTTTGGTGACTGGAGCTTTAGGAAGAGAGAAGGCCGGAGAGGCAACAAGGATGAATGTGAAGATACTACAGGCCAAACAGCCGGGGCCTCACTGGAGGAACATGCCTCTTCACTTAGACTGGTCAGGCACAAATTCAGTGCAGCACGGGCAGTGGCCTCTGTCGAAGGTGACAGTCTGGCCGAGATACGTCCAAAGTGCCCCCCTTGCCAGCTCTACACAAGGAACCGTGTCCAGAGAAGGCCTGGCCGCTGGTCGGGTCTCAGTTAAGTGCCTATTAGACAAATGCACGGCGGGTTGCAGCCGAGACTTCATGGCAGGTACTGACCCAGATGCTGTTGGTGACGGCCTCTCCCCCATCCCTTGGCTCCTACGTTTCTGTGCAGCCGGTAGACTCCCAACGGCGACCATCTGTATCTCCTTGCCTACGCAGCCCACATGCTGGGTGGGCTGGAAGTGCCGGGGAGGTGCCCTCCCCGCTCAGGCAACCCCCTTAGCCCTGACTGAGGGGAGCTGGTGGATAAATGCCCAGGTCCCTCCCCGTAGCGTGGGACGCGAGATAACCCCCGGTCATGATCCCAGATGGCGTTCAGAGTCCCCAGAGCACTGAGCCACAGTAGGAACTTATTTGACAACAGATCCCTTCCTGGCTTTCTGCCTGTCTCTCTCACCGCCCCCTCCCATACCTGTGTGTCCTGTTGTCACCGCCCCCCCCCCCCCTGCACTGGAATGTATGTCTCTGATTCTACTTCTGGGGGAATCCGTCCAAGAGGTGTGGAGCCCCTCGCCATTCCAAAGCCTGAAGTGCAGCCTCCAAGATAACAGTGCTGGGCAGTGAATCCCGGGCGCGGGAGATGCATAGACCAGAGGGCCAAACCCCCCTGACACTGGCTTTCTTTTCCCTCCCAAGCGCCTTCTTAGGGATTGTCCTCACTTGCTGTTAACCAGACACTGTGTGCCTTTTAACACAGAGACGGCACAAGGAAAGGGCGTATTTCTATTTAGATCCTCACTAGCAATAATTTAGGGTGACAGAATAGGCCATCCGTCCTTGGTGACACGAGAGCCGGGAAGCTGTCCATCCTATTCTGTTTTTTCATTACATTTTTTTCAATGTTTATTTTTGAGACAGAGCATGAGCAGGGGGAGGGGCAGAGGGAGAATGAGACACAGAACCCAAAGCAGGTTCCAGGCTCTGAGCTGTCAGCACAGAGCCCGACGCGGGACTCGAGCCCACGAACCGCGAGATCACGGCCTGAGCCGAAGTCGGATGCTTCACCGACTGAGCCCCCCAGGCACCTCTGTCCTACTCTTCATTGTATTTCCAACGCCTAGAACAGTGCCGGGCACAAAGTAGATGCAGGACAAACGTTAGATGAATGCATCAAATTCATCTGCCTCCGAGAATCATACTGTCTTCTAAATAGTGTTTGCAGGTTCTGTATTTTGCTGCGTGTTCTAATGCTGGCCTTGTCTGTAAGTTCTGTGTCACCAGTGTTCCCTGCAACCACAGCTCACAGTGCCTTGGATCCATTTCTCTGACCAGCTTTCATATTGCCGAACGAATTCTGCAAGGTGTGAAACGTTTGTATCAATTTTATTAAAATTCTATTTCCAGTCTTGCAGATTCTTGTGATCTGTTGGGCAACCCGTGAAGGTGTCAGCTTGCAATGCGTATCACACACACAAAGCAAGAAGTCTTGTGAAGACAGAATCCTCAAAGGGAGTTTGCGTGAGCTCTGGGGACCAGAGTCTCAACTAGTTGTCGGTTAAGACCCTCCACGGCTAGGGGACTATGTGTCAATGCCTGGTGGGTGTCCTTAATTGAGGCCGCACAAAATGACAAGATTTTGTTGATGATACTGAGTTCAGGACCACACGGCAGTTACGGTAACGTAACTAAGTACAATCATCTACAACAACCAGGAAGACTCCGTTTCCTCCTCACCAGAGGTCGTGACAACCCTTGTCCCCTGGGACAAAGGGGGTTGCCTCGGTGCTGACCTGTCTGGTTTTCCCTTCTCCCCATTTCTGCTGATTTTCCCCTCTGTGTTTCTCATTGTTTCCGTCTCATACAGACGGTGCTAAGAATACAGCTCTTTTATTTTAAAGCCTCCTTATATCTGCTGAGGAGTAATTTTCAGCCTCAGCTCTAATACAAAAAGCTCAAAGTTCACTTTAAGCAGACATCAATCGATTGCTAGGGGGCTCCTTCCAGGCTGCTCCGTAAGGGTGCTGGCCGTCTGCCTGACTTGTTTTCACCAAAGTAGCTCCGTGTTTCATCTCAGCAAGCTTTGTCGATGCGTCTGTAGGACAGTCAGTGCGTGTTCCTGGGCTGTGGCGGTCAGAGGGTTTGTGTAATCTGTTTATTCCCTTTGGAAAGACAGGAGTTTCTCGGTTGGGGGTCCCCACTGAGAATGGATCGTTTGTGGAGACGGACGGTGATACCTGCATCCCAGGAATCCCAGCAATGTCACCCACGATCTGCAGCTTGGGGACTGTGAGGGGACTCCCGCACCCAGGACGGTCTTGTATATGGAAGGGGCCCAATAAACGTTTGTTGAATGAATGGCCGATGTCCAAGCATTTCACGCCCAGGACGGTGTAGGTCGTCTGTTATCTTGTCTCAAAACCTGCATTCAGTGCCACGGAGTAAGGACATGTCCTCAACAATGTTTCCACCCTCAACAAAGGTTTAATGAACCTCCAATGTGTTCCAGACTCTTAAGGTGGTGGGGGTCCCTCCCTGTTCTCAGTTTTTCCATCTACCAAACGGGGAGGACAATATCAGCCTTTCAGGGGAGGGGGCTACGGTGTCCTGGCAGGAGACCAGCGGCTGGGGACTGTCTTCAGTGTCATCTTCTCATCCATCTGACTTGTCTGTGTTCTTTGATTTTCTGGCCACATAGGTCTTCTGATGCTGGGCATTGGACCAGGGGGCACTTTAAAAAAATGTTAATATCTATTTATATTTCAGAGACAGAGAGACAGAGCATAAGTGGGGGAGGGGCAGTGAAAGAGGGAGACACAGAATCCAAAGCAGGCTCCAGGCTCTGAGCTGTCAGCCCAGAGCCTGACGCGGGGCTCGAACTCGCAGACCGCGAGATCGTGACCTGAGCTGAAGTCTGACGCTCAACCGACTGAGCCACCCAGGCGCCCTGATAATCTGGACTCTTGTGGATGGAATATCAGAGCACAATTGCCCCTAATCCAGGTGTCTTCTCTTAGGTTCCCTGAGAGCCTGAGATAGAGACACGCCTTCCAGAAGTGTATCAGGGAGCACACTTGGGGAGCACTCAGGCAGACCTGGGTAGAGGGAGAGGTTAGACCTTAATGCAGTCACGGCTGAGGACTCTGCTAAGCTCCGGGGCTGGGACGGCCGTTCAGAGCTGTCTTGAGTCAAAGCAACAGGCTAAGCCTTGAACTTTGCATCAAGCGGTCGCTGGAGACAGGCTGTGCTCAGGAAGGGTGGAACCTTGACGAGGCAGCTCGCTGCAGCTGAGGGCCATCGAGAGGCTGGGGGTGGGGAGTGGGGAGAGAGATCATCGGCCGTGACGTCTGCCGCTGGGGAAGGAGTCACTCCCTCTGCCTGTTGGGTTAGTGCCTTTGCTATGGTGGGCGCTCTGAGGTGGGTGTCAGCACGGGGGAGACCAACACCCTCACCCCTCCCGTCCACCTCCGTGGGCCCATCCCCACGCGCCTGGCCCAGGCGTCCTGCCTCCAGTCTGAGTCCCCAGTCTTGCAGTCTCGCACCGTCCGAGCCAGTGACAGCCGTCTGCCACGGCCCGCGAGGCCACGCATCTTCCCAACTTGGCCAGCTTTGCTGCCACACAAAGCGAGCGACTGGGAAGGCGATTATGCCTCGAGGACCTCACTTTCACCTTCGGAAGCGCATTCTTAGATCAGTGTTTCCAAAGCCAATCACCCGAACAACTCCTCCGTCCAGAAAGATACTCTTGCAAAAAAGGGATCTGTGGTCAAAGACAGGTGGGAAATGGTGAACCTAGCAGCTCTTTCTTGGAGACCCAGTTTCATGAGCATATTAATGATTCGGAGGAACCCCAACAGAGACGTTGTAAATGCATCATCTTCATAACTTCCTTTCGTAGAACACACGCTCTCCCTCTCCCAGAACCAAAAGCCGCTACCTTTAATCAACCCGCCAACTCCAGATTTTAAAACACATGCTACCCCTGGGCAGGTTATCACACTATATCTCCACTTTTTGCGTGGATAAGACCATATTTAATATTTTCTTTAAGGACCGGGTGAGTCACGGCAAATACTTGTGGTTAGTAGGAGTGGGGGGCGGGCGGGGAACGGGGGCTTCAGTCAGGAGAGAGAGAGCTAGCTAGCTGAGAGATGCTCTCTGTGGCTCACCATTTTCTTCTCTGGCCCTCTGCCCGTCCCTCTTTGTTTATTAAAAGCAGGCCCCGCAGACGTTTGTGTGGTGTTGGCAAGACGGAGAAAGACATCTCTGAGCCTGAGATTAGAGGCAGAATTTATAGCCGTGCTGGAAATTGCAAACAAACCCGTGCAGTCAGTTACAGGCGGGGCTGTGGATACAGAGGACGGCTGTCCGGGATCGCCCCCGAGACTGCGTGGAGGCCGCAGCCTGGTCATATGCAAAACCGGTCAAGCAGAGGGACCA
This sequence comes from Herpailurus yagouaroundi, assembly GCF_014898765.1. Taxonomy (NCBI): domain Eukaryota; kingdom Metazoa; phylum Chordata; class Mammalia; order Carnivora; family Felidae; genus Herpailurus; species Herpailurus yagouaroundi. The sequence continues at coordinate 5,715,893 of NW_024412433.1, forward strand.
TTAGAACGGAGGCTTCTCCGTCCAGTGTCACCAGAGAGCCAGCCGCAAATGCTCTGTGTATGGAAGCAGACCCACGAGCTGTGTCTCTTCTGCGGGGTCTGCTTCTTGGAATCATCACTGAAATCTCTGGCTGAACACGAGCTTTTCACGTTGGTTATTATCTCTCTCTCTCTCTCTCTCTTTTGTCTGAGAGAGAGCATTCTAGATCCGAGGTTAGGCTGGATAGATTTCATTAGCTCTGATAATAGGAACAGAAATCTGTGTCTGCGGAAATAGGCAATGTTCCCAAATACGGACTTTCTCTGGATCTTAGTTCTGTGTGTAAGAGGAGGGAGTGCTTTGGGAAGCATGGTGGGGAACAGAATCCCGCGTCTTAGAAATGCACATTTGGACACATGGATGAGCTCTACCACCACAAACACACAATTGTGCCAACAGCAAAGCCCATGTATGAACAGCAAACGCCAAGTGACAGAGGCTCAGGGACACGTCCCAAATTGCATTTAATACGTAGATATAGAGAGACATCATGTATAATAGGACATGGAGAGATTTACAGAGATAATATATCATAGGTATTAAGATAAGATTTATGAGATAGATGTATATAATATGTAGATACAGATCCAGGTAGATATCGATAACCTTATAAACTTCGGTCGGCAGCACAACAACTTTTAAATAAATGTTTACTCTTTAAAGCAAAACCTCAGGCTGTTGTTGCCGTGGGGAAGGGGGGTGGTGAGTGATGAAGAAACACACAAGAGGTAACAGGGACCTCTGTGCTATTAAGGAACACACCACCTCATCTGGAAATTCCCTTCCCATGAAAACACACACACACACACACACACACACACACACACACAAAGACACAAGGGGCCTTCCACGTGCTTCTGTTCCACCTGGAGTTGTGGGGGGCTTGAAAGCACAGAGCGCTCCTCCCCTAGGCGTGACGGCGCCTCTTCCTTGGAGCACCCTGAAAGAAAAGTGAATTTCGTTAGTTTCCTGCACTGCTCAGATCGGTGCAGTAGTCTTTAGCGTGTAAAGAATCCAAAGGTAGAGGGGCGCCTGGGTGGCTCAGTCGGTTAAGTGTCCGACTTCGGCTCAGGTCATGATCTCATGGTTCATGAGTTTGAGCCCCGCGTCGGGCTCTGTGCTGACAGCTCAGAGCCTGGAGCCTGCTTCAGTTTCTGTGCCTCCCTCTCTCTCTGCCCCTCCCCTGCTCATGCTCTGTCTCTCTCTGTCTCAAAAATAAATAAACACTAAAAAAAAAAAAAATTAAAAAAAAAAAAAGAATCCAAAGGTAGAGAAATACATGCGATGAAGACTTGGGGGCTCAACTTAAATTGTGAACCTCCAGCAGCTGGAAGAGAAAGAGAGAGGAAGACCCAGGAAGGGGCTATAGTTTGTATTAACTCCTCGCTGCAAAGTTGCACAGAGCGCTGGGGTGCCAGGGGCGTATGGGGTTCACGAGAGCCGGGGTGGCGACTAGGAGGAGGGTCTGCTCCACAGGAGCCGGGAGGGGGCATTTCTTTGGTTAACAATTTGTCATGGACGTGATGCCCTTCATCCCACACCAATCCTTCCTGCTCTCGGGCAACGTTTTGTTCAGAGGGCTCCTTCGGAGCATTGATGAATAATAACATCTCTCTTTTACGATAATATTTATCTTCTGTTGAGCACTTACCAAGGGCCATCGGGCTAAGCACACAGTATCACAGTGAGTTCCCGTAGCAACGCCAAAGCCCGCACCTCTATTTCTGGTTTAGTTGAGAAATGAACACGGAAGTTACCCAGCCTGCAGGGGTTGGGGTAACCGGGCTGGGATCTGAACGGGGTCCTGGGATAAGGGTGGGCATCCCAACCGGTGGCCCCAGCGGGGCAGAATCAGGTTCCCAGGGCGGGCCGATCCAGGAATGAACATCCTGGAATGGAGCCCATGCAAGTGTTTCCCTGCGTGGGTCTCCACCCATCACACAGAGTACGATGTTCCATTTAATGCCTCACGGCCGCTGGGGATTGTGCTTCTAGAATTGTTTGCTTCCAAAAATATCAAGCAGAACAGTCAGGAGTGATGGTCCTGTCCTCCTTTCCATCAGATGAGACCCTATTGTGCTGTGACCACGCGTTCTAGTCCCATAACTTCACAGCAGACCCAATGACTGACTCAGCAAGTTGTGGTGAGTGTTGTGACATGCAACCAATTTACGCGGCTCTGTTAATCCTACGACATGAACATTTTGGTGCATAAATCCTCAAGAACCGGTCTGAAAGATTGGGACTAGAGGTCCCTGTTGGCCGAGCGTCTTTTTAGGCTCACTGTACTGTGTGCCCGTGCCTTTACTCAATCCATGACCTGCTCCGTTCCTTCTGAAGTTCTGGAGTGGACAGAGCGTCCCTGGATCACCAGCTACTTACGCCGACGATGACCAGATTAGGCCTGGAATGTGCTTCTCTAAGTCATCTAGGCATTTTCAGGTATGCCTCTCAGTTTTCAAATTCATTTAAAAAATGTCTATTTATTTTTGAGAGAGTGCAAACCGGGTAGGGACAGAGAGAGAGGGAGAGAGAATCCCAAGCACCTCTGCATTCTTAGCACGGAAACCGACGCGGGGCTCAATCTCACAAACCGTGAGATTGTGACCTGTGCTGAAGTCAGACACTCAACCGAGTGAGGACTGAGCCACCCAGGCGCCCCTATTTATTTTTGAGAGTGTGAGCAGGGGAGGGGAAAGACAGACAGGGAGACAGAGGATCCGAAGCGGGCTCCACGCTGTCAGCACAGAGCCCAATGCAGGGCTCCAATTTATGAACGGTGAGATCATGACTTGAGCCAAAGTCAGACACTCAACGGCCACCCAGGCGCCCCTGTTTTCCAATTCATTTTAGACCAACTCATCAAAATCTGAGCACCTCGAGGTGACTATGTGCACATCCCAAGCCTTCAGGGAAGAGAAATAAAGATACCAATGAAGCCCAGTTGTGCTCAGCAGTGACCCCTCCGCCACGTTTCCAGGGCCCGTGTACCCAGCCCCCTCCCAGGAGTCACGGCCCTGAGTCATCACCCCTGATGGCCGGATGCTTCCCCCAGGGGTCTGGTCGAGCACAGGCCTGCCCGGTGGTTTGTGAAGCGTGTGGCCCAAAGCGATCCATCTAGCAAGCAGGACAGAATTATGAACAGAGGGGAGGAGTGAAACGGGGGGCCGTGGGAGGGGCCACCTGATCGAGCCAAAGGGTCTGAAAGACGAATGGATACACGCACGGAAACGGGGTAAGGCCCGCAGAGGCGCTGACCTCACACAGGAGTTAGGATCTCCCCAGAGAGGATTTGTCTAGCAAATCTGGGGTTCTGCGCTCCAGTCCGTGTCCGGGTTAAGCTACAACCACCACTCGCACACGGAGACTGGGCGACACAAAAGAGAGAGACTTCCCGTTTGGAGAGCACCGTCGGGTTTTCGCGCTGTGTCATCGGCGCGAGGGCGTCTAAGCTTCTTCAACGTGGTGCTTCCCTTTTTCAGGAGGGGCAGCCGGGACAGGAGCCGAGCGAGAAGTCCGGAGCCGCGCGTTGAGCCGATCGGTGCAGCTGGGGGCCCGAACACAGTCTGGTATTGTTTCCCCCTCATGGGAACACTGGACGTCCCTGGAGGAGGGCCTGCCTCCCCGCCCTGTCTCGCAGGAGCCTTGCAAGGCGGGCTTTGTCTTGCCGGGCTCTAATTCCCTTTCTGGGAAGCCGGCTTTGAAGGGCTTCCTAAAAGGGAGATTGATTGGGAGGGATTCTGTTCCTTTCTCGCTGCAGACACCTGCTGGGTGGGCCCAGCCACTGGGCTCCCGCTGGGTCTCTGAGCCGCTCTCAGTCAGAAGGGGAGCACAGCTCCCTATCTGCGGACCGGGGTCCCCCGCGGGCACGGAACGCACACCCAAGGGGGCCGGGAAAGATGCTTTACCCACGCTGCTGTCTTCCCGTCCCGGGCAGTAACTACTGAAAGGGATTCTGATGGGTCATTTCATCTGAGTTTTGGGTTTGTAAAAAAAAAAAAACAAACAAACAGAAAAACAACTCCCCTTTCCCGTGTCCTGCACGTCCCCTTGTTTGAGACGTCACGATCTTTCTGTAGATCTTGACCCGCGCGTTCATTTTCTTCTCTTCCGTTCCCCTTTCCGCCGGGTGGTTCTGGGCTGTGACACAGCGACTGAAACAAAGTTACACTGTAATACGCCCCCGTGGGAAAAATTCAAAGTGTCCAAAAGCATGGTTGTGTAAAGCGGGGTGCTGTCAGCTTCTGGGGGCAGGGGGCCAGAGGTTTATACAATTCAAAGGCTCCCGGCTCAGGAAAAGAACACAGTGAGTGGTGCTGGTGAATCGCACGAAAACACGGGTCTGTGTGAGCGCATGGCTGGGACCCCACCGCTACTGGGAGCCCCTGAGCCTGAGCCTGAGCCTTCGCAGTGTCCTGCCTGCTGAGCAGAAGCCCCTTCCTGCCCTGTCCCTGCCCCCAGCTCTTCTCTTGTGCCACCTGGGACCTCTTTCCTTCCAGAAAAAGTCCGTAGGTACGCTGGGTAAACAATATCAGTTTGGACCAACTTTCAGTATGTTTAAGGGGCTTATGGTACTCACCACGTACATGACACCCACGTCCCTCGCCCCAACCCACACGTCCAAGGATGACTGAGCATCAGAGGAAGTTGGGTGGTTCATCCGTCTTCCCGAAATCTGCAGGTCTGGACCCTCGTACCGTCTGCGGGAACTGAGGTGGGGGGGGTGGGCAGTGAGGAGCACGAGGTTTGTTGGGGAGGGAGGTTGTTCAGGGGAGCCCCAGACCCTGCCCGATGCGGACCTTGCAAAGTCCCTGCCAGTCCAGGGGACCCGGCACAGACCTGCCCTTTCGTGTGACTTGTGTGGATAGAAAGCGGGCAAGCCCTTCTCCACGCTGTGCTCGGTCACCGGGAGGGCCACCAGGGACCCCTTGATCTGGGCACAGCCTTGGTGTCCCCGCCCATGCCCTGCAGCGGGCAGCGGGTTCCGAGGGCCCCTGGCAGTTAATGAAATTTTGTGGTCCTCAGTTTCCTTATCTTTCACGACTTTTTTTCACTGCGCTGTGGGAGGATGAAATCATAATCAATGTTAGGAGCTGAACGGGCCCCCCCCCCCCCCAAATTCCTATGTTGAAGTCTTAGCTCCCAGGGCCTGGGACGGTGGCTGTATTTGAACACATGCCTGTTAGTTTAGCCTTCTGGTGTCTGATGTTTTGCTACAGCAGCACCCCCAAACACATGCAAGGGGGGATTTCGCTAAGCTGTACTTTTATCAAAGAGGGCCCTCCTCCCCTAGCAAAGTCCCACCTGGTTTTACCAGCTTATCAGAACCAGCACACCCTGCCACCCCACCCCCTCCTTGTTGTTCCCGTCCTGGGAGCCACAGGGTGGGGGTGGGGGACACGTGAGGAGCCGTGCCCTCTGCTTCCTAGAGATGGGCTTAGACCTTGGCTGCTTTCTTCCTTGGGTGAAGCACAGGGACCAAGCTCATCCAATGAGGTTTTCTTCAGAGTATTCTGATCTGTCACCGTTAATATCATTCTCAGTGTCGTTGTTACTCATGACAGTAAGCTAGCATTTGCACAGCACATTGTGACCTCTGAGTCATGTGCTCATATGTTATCTGCTCCTCCGAGAGGGCAGGGCAGGTGTTGGGATCAGCCCTTGGCCCACCTGTCAGAGGCCAAGGTCGCAGGGCTGCCCAGAGGTCACTGCCGAGGAAGCAGAAGACAGGGGTGCTCTGACTTGCCCCTCTGCTGTCCGCCCTCCCACACCGACAGCTCCTTCTACTTCGTGGACTAGACAGAGATCTGGCCACAGCCTATCGAGGGCCCAGACACGGGGCGTCTATGGTGCTGGTGTGACCGAGGCCCAGACTGCTATGTTCCACAGGTTGGTCTGAAAGGGGGAAGGACAGGACGAGAGATGAGGACCGGCCATGGAGGGGACAACATGGGGTCTGTTCTGTTCCCCCGCTCAGCCCCACGGACCACTTCTGGGCCCTGAGGGATGATGCTACCAGTGCTGCTTCCTGGAGGTGGGAGCGGTGCAGGTGCGGGGCCAGAGGGGACCAGGACCCCAGAACACTCCCCCCAGGGGTCCTCGCAGGGAGAGAGGCAGGGGGCGCACTGTGCGGAGACCTCGGGAGGTGCCGGGCATCCTGGGCCTGGGAACCGGTCAGGGTTGGTGTTCTCACCCAGACCAGCCCCGTGTGGGGCCTGCAGGACCACCCCCGTGATGGCCAGAGACATCCTGAGCACAGTAGACCCCGGGGGGCTGCCGGACCTGAGGGGGGAGTTTGGGGGGGACTCGGACCCTGCATCGGAAGAGTGGGAGGGAGACCTGTCCACCTGCTTTGCTGCCAGTTTGACTGCATTTCAGCTGCCTGGCTGGGCAAGAACCAGGTTACGTTGTCAAGCAGACGCCCTGTGCTCCCAACAGGCAAGACGGGTAATCAGAACAACCGCCCTTCTTGCTATCACCCCGTGCATCGGAAAGTCACACGCACACCCTCTCTGGGGGCAACCTTGGGAAAGAAGACAAGCCACTCACGCTGCGGAAAGATGTCGGTCAGGCTTCTCCGGGAGTCGTGGCCCCCACACGAGAGCCGCGAAGGAAATTCTCTACCTTCTTCCCCGACCTCCTTCCAAATTCAGGATCCTCTGGAACCCAATTCCAGTGAGATCGCGGCAACGTTAGGATTCTACTTTTCTGCAGTTTCGGCTCTCTGCTTTGTTATGGGATATCATTTGGATAAACAGAAGGATCAGAAGGAGAGAAGCTTCAAAGGAAACAGAGGCTCCGGTCCCTCTGCAGAGATCACTTGCGTCGTGTAATTAGCGTTGTAAGTCTCCGGTGGGCCCTTCCTTCCCGTCAGAGCCCACCTTTATGTCCTGTTTCTTCACTTAATCATCTTTGCAACTCCCCAGGCTTATTCTCAGTCGCAGGAAGGCCGGGGCTGAATACAATATTAAGCTTTACCTTGAGTTCATTGAAACCCAGACCCTGGCTGTGTGAGGGCATCACCACGGGAAGACACACGGAGAAGCGAAATCCTGAGCACGCTGACAGGTTACTAACGGGAATTATTTTTGTAAACTGTGCAAGAAGATGTGCTGCATTTCCTTCTTTTTTCTCCTCTTCTCCCCTCCCCCCTCCCCACAGTCTTTGCCTTCCAACCCCTTCGTCCCTCCCTTTCTCCTTGGCTCTGGCCTCGGACCTGCACACACCTTCTCACACCTGCACGCACTCCCCTCATGCCCGCGAGGACACTGGGAACGTTCTGCTGCTGAATGTTGGCCACGTCCCAGGGCTCCTCAGCTGGTCAGAAATCACGGGGATGCAGCTTAATTCTTAAGGAATTCTCAGGAAACTGAGGCATAGAGGGATGCATTTTCCAAAGGATACAGAGCTAGTAAAATTCAAACCCAGATGGTTTTATTTAAATGTTTATTTATTTATTTATTTTGAGAGAGAGAGAGAGAGAGCGCGAGTCGGGGAGGGGGCGGAGGGAGAAGGGGAAAGAGAACCCCAAGCAGCCTTCAGGCTCATTGCAGAGCCTGATGAGGGGCTTGATCTCATAGCTGTGAGATCATGACCTGAGCCAATATCAAGAGTCAGATACATAACCAGCTGAGCCACCCAGGTGCCCCAAACCCAGACAGTTTTGAGCTCTGACCTCTTTGCTATGAATGAAGTGAAGTATAGCCTGGCTTTTCAGGCTGGGGCCAACGGGAGATGGTGGTTCTCCTGGGAGCCCTGTGTTGTCTTGGGTTATCAGAGAAATTCAGTGAGACCTTGGAAAAGTTGCCCTTTGAAGTGTATGCTGGAGACCTTGTTGATGGTGTTATCGAGGAGCCTGATGAATGACACCTCACTGACTAGGGTCCGAAGCTGTTGTAAACACGTCCCAGGCTTGTGCACAGGGCTCAGAGTGTGTGTGTGTGTGTGGGGGGGGGGGCTCAGGGTCAGAGCCCCAATTTGATGGCTCGTCCAGAGCCTGCCTGGTTTAGCAGTACTGCAGGCTGGAATGGGCCTCATCCATCCCCAAGAACAAGTGTTGGGGGGTTAAAAACCCAGCCAAGGATGTGTCTTCCACACTCAAGTTCCCCCCAGACACCTGCCTGCCTAGTACACTTTCTCTCACACTTCCCTTCCCTGGCTCCTCTCTCTACTAAGCTTTGTACGGTGACTTCTTATCCTCCGTCTAGGGCCCCCACTCCCACAGCCCATTGGGATAAGGGTCATTGGCTCCCCTCCACCTTACTTGGCCTCTCAACCGAATGTGCCCTAATCTGTTATCCCTTCCTTCTTGAAATGGTCTTCCCACTTGGCTGCCGTAACACTACACTTCTGTATAGGCTGCCACGTATCACAAGATGTGGTTCCTATGGTGACGAGATGCTGAAACTGGGAGAGGATTTATGACATGGTGTGGCTGAAGGGCACATTTCTGGTGCTTTTAAGTGACATCTGTTAGGATGCCCAGTTAGAAGCACATGAAACGAACTCTGGATATTTTAAATAAAAAAGAATAATTCTGAGAAGGCTATGGAAGCTTATGGAATCAGTAGGAGTCCTGAGGCCCAGGCTTGGGAAAGTAGGAGGAAACCAGAAATCACTGGAGGGTTCGGGAGTGAATAAGAGGGAATAAAAGGAGACACGGATAAATGAAGTTTAGAGGATAATAGGTATGGCAAAGTAAGATACAAGATTAGGTCTCTTTTTAAGAATGGGTAAGGCAAGAACACTTGTGTTGACAGAACAAAACTGGCACGAAAGAGAAGAATTTTTCTGATCATAATGTAATCAAGCTAGAAATTAAAATCAAAGTATCTGGGAAAACCTCAAGTATTGGCAAACCAAACCAGAAGCATCGAAATAACCATGAGTCAAAAAGGAAGTCACGAGGGAAATTAGGAAATAGTTTGAATTGAATGAAAATGAAAACACAAAATTTTGAGATTTGTGGGATGCAGCTAAAGCAGCGTTGAGAGGAAAATTAATGGCATTAAGTGCTTATATTAGAAGAAAGTTCTCAAATGAATAATCCATGCTTCCACTTTAAGAAATGCAAGAAATTGGAAAATAAAGCAAATTAACCCCAAAAATAGTAGAAGGAAAGAGCTAATAAAGATACAAGCAGAACCAATAAAATTGAAAACAGAAAGATTATAGACAAAGACCAATGGAACCAATGGTCTTAGGGTTGTTTACAAGACATAGGGTCAGGAACAGGGGTTTGTGTGTATGTATGGTGGGGGTAGGAGAGGGATCTGTGACTAGCTGATGAAGGAATATCTAACTTAATGTTTTGTGGGTATAAAATGGTAGGTGGGATGGTCCACTGAGAAGTACACAAAACTCTAGAGCTGGTGAAGAGAGAGGTGACGTTTTGGTGTATTTTCTGAAGGCATGAGAATAATAAGTATATTAGTTTCCTACTGCTGCTGTAACAAATTACAATAAACTTTGTGGACTTAACAACACAAATTTACTCTTACAGTTCTGGACATGAGAAATCCCAAACAGGTCTTGCTGGGCTAAAATCAAGGTGTCGGTGGGGCTCTGTTCCTTTTGGATGCTCTAGGAGACGGTCTGTATTCTAGACTTTTCCAGCTTCTAGAGGCCGTGCCTAGTCCTTGGCTCAATGTCCCATACCCCATCTTCCAAGCCAGCCATGGAACATCTTCTAATTTCTCTCTTTGTCTCTAATTGTTGCTTCCATGGTCACATCTCCTTCTCTGACTCTGACCCTCTGACCTACCTCTCATTAGAACCCCTATCATCATCTCCCCATCTCTGGTTCCTTAACGTCATCACATCGGCAAAGTCCCTTTTGCCATGCCAGGTAGTATAGTCTGGGTTTCAGGGACTAGGAGTGGACGTCTTTGGGAGCTCTCATTTTGCCCACTACAGTGCATACTGGAGAACAAGTAAAAAGACTGAGAAGAGCACTCAGGTCCAGCTGAGGCTGGAGACGGTGAATCGCCTGTGGCCCGAATCTCCAATTTAGGACGTTAGGAACTGAGATAAAGAAACTAAGTTGGCAGACTGTGACGCTAGACCAGGATATGGCATTTTTCTGGGAGTGTGGAAAAAGGACAGGGTACAGGGAGTAGGAGTTTTAAGAAAATAATAATATATCTGCTAAATGGTGGGATCCGGGCTAGGTAAGCAGGGGCGGAGAATAATGGCAGAAGGGGAGAAATAAATATATCAGATGTTGGTAAAATGCACAATCCAGGGCTTCCAAGATGAGATGCTGCATGATAAATGGATACTAATGACTCAGGAGACACATTCTTAATATAGAGGACTTCCCCTACTTCCATTCCAATAAATATCAATTCATCAGACTCAAAGGCAGAATTTTCTGATAACCTACCTTTCTCCTACAGGAATGTGTTTAATCTACTCTTAACACTCTTCAGAGGTCTTGGAATAAAAAAAGAGTCTGCCTTCTAATGCAGTAATTTATCACAGCTGATCCTTGCACTTAATTGTTTTCATCGATCAAGTATGATCTTGTCACTCCGACAACTTAACAGAAGTACTAGTCGCCAAAAATCAAACAGGTCCATTTTGTTCTCTGTGTTATGAGTAATAACTTAATCTAAAAGGGAACCTGTTTATTAACAGGCTACAGAGTATTTTTCCGAGCCAAGGACAAGGACTTGGCGATTGCCAGCCCTGAGGGCAGAGTGACACGATTATGGAGTGTGTGGTTTAGAAAGAAGAAGATATTGGAATATGCTTGGGGACATCAGAGTGATTCTCTCCAATTTATTTTAAAAATAGGGACTTCTTTTTTGTTGTTGTGTTTTCTCCATTTTAGATGTAGCAGAGTGGAGGTTGAGTTTGGGTCCTGGAAACGTCACCTGATTGCTGGTGAACGTGGGTGCTTCTCTGCCTGGGTTTCCTCATCTACAATACATAAGTAGCAGAAGTACCTACCTCAGCGTGTTACTAACAGAACAACTGAGACAATACTCGTAGATCTCACGGAATAGTATCCGGCATAGATACGTTTGTTCAATAAAACAAATTGAACAAATTGAAATTTGTTCAATAAAAGTCATCTTACAGTGAGATTCACTGGAAAAAGAAATCGTAAATACACGAGAAAAACACTTTGCATTGGTTCAGAACCAAGAGTAACATCTACCTTTTGACTTCACGTAGACGAGAGTTGATCCCTGGTTAGAGTGAAGTGCTCCTGACAGTTTTCTCGGCCTTGTCGGTGTCAGTGAGTTTATTTCCCCTCTATTTGCCTTGGATCGCAGAGAGCTGCCCAATTTAAATAACCTCTCGTGGATCACCTTCTACTTTGCTAAAAATGGAAACTCCCCAACCCAAAGGCAAATAGCAAAGCTAATTAGGTTATTCAAATCTTTCAAGACTTGCAATCTAGATATTGTCAAGTCGGGATGAGGGATTGGAAAGTGGATCGGGGCAGAGCTGGCTGGTTGACGGGATGGGACAGGAACATGGTAGCCGTGATCCTCCAACACCACAAGCCTTTGGAGAGGGAGCAGCCACTGAGCCGACCAGCCATGGTTATCTGGTAACTCTCGAACTATGCACCATAAGCGGCTGCACTTGGTCACCAGAAATTTCATTAGAGACCAGAAGGTCTGCCTGCCGGCCAAGAAGTCAAGGGCAATGTGTCAGCTTGCAAGAGCCACCAGGACAGCAGGAGAGCGGCCCCAGGTGTTTGTGAAGACCCCAGGGTTGAGAGGTCCTCCCCCTGCTGTCCCCCATTGTTTTTAAGCCACCTGAGCAAGTTATGCAACCTCTCTGAATCTCAGTAGCCGATCACCCGGCCGGGAGGGTTGTTGGGAATGCCGATGAAAAAGTACACCTTGCTTCGCTGAGTGTGCTCGGAATGTACTCGGCAGCAGGGAAACCTTCCTTTTCTTTCTTCTCCGCTTCCATCTCTGCCCTCCGCGGCATGTCCTTGAAGGAGGTCTCGGCCCAGCTACTTCCCCCACGAACTCGGGAGCCATCGTATCAGACAAGGCTGAGCTGTTTCTTTTTTAAAAGGTCATTAACTCGAAGACCTTAGTCCCTGGTCAGGAGCGGGCCATCCCTTGCCTCTGTCGTGGTGTGTGAGAGGCGGGAGACCCGGCGGGATGCCTGGGGAGCCATCGCTGAGGGCCGGCGGGGCCTCAGGCTCCAGCCACCGCGTCGGCAGGCATTATTACAAGGTCAGGGGGGCCACTTCCTCGAGAAAGACCAGGTCCGCTTCCAGAATTCTAGGCACGCTTGCAAATTTCCCGGAACTGCAAGTTCGCTGTGTTCCCTCCTCCCTCAAGGGCAGCGAAGGCCTGTCCGTGCTGTGGGGCTGAGTCCATGGAAATGTCAGAGTGTGTGTGCCCGGGTCCCAGCACCCGGTGACGTTTGCTCTTGTCCTTCCCCACGGCCCTGCTCCTCTCCAGCGCCCGTTCCCCCTCTCCCGCTCACTTACCGGGCATCAGAGCCCCGAGCTGGCTGCTGCCAGAGGGCGGTCTGCACCCGGTCACAGGGAGAAGAAAAGAATCAGCTGCTGTGCTTGGAAAGAACACAGTGGCAGGTGTTGGGGACTTGCCCGCCTTACTTCGTGGCAGCTCTTTTACCCCACTGGTGCCCCATTTAGTGGCGCAAGCCAGATGGGGAGGAGGATCCGTGTCGGTAACTTCCGAGAAGCTTCGACGTTCTCTCTCCAGCCCCGCCGTGGTGGGAACTCCCGATCCAGCTGCCTGCTCACGGCCCCCCCCCCCCCCCCCGGGGGTCGCTTGTGCACCTGAAACGGAAGTGGCCAAAACCAACCGCTCGGTTTTCACCACACCCCCCACCCCGCTCTGCTTCTCTTCTAGCTCTCCGTGGCATAAGCCAAACATAGGAGTTGTGCTGGGCTCGTGAGCTGCCCTCACCCCTCCCTCCGTAAGCAGCCCCTAATTCTGAAATACGCTCCCGATCTGTGCACGGTCACGCGTCTCTGTACCGCACTGTGACACCGTCTAAGCCTCGCCCCACTCCCCCCCGGATTACGTGGTAACCAACCATCCCAATACACTGCCCTGCCCACCTGTGATCCCTTCTCCTCCATCAGCGGATAATCTTTGGAAGCAGACGGGAGCCCTCGCCCTCCTCCCTCAAGCCAATTCTCTTGCACCCAGATGAAAATCTAAGCCCCTTGCCTCTCGCCCTGAGGGTTTTGTCCCCACCGCCTCCTTCCCTTCTTCCTTTCCCACACTGGCCTTTTGTCTGTTCTTCAGACACTTCAAGCCCCTTCCTGTCACACATCTTTACGGTCTTAGAAAGCTCTCTCTCCTGATTGGTAGGTCAGGGGCTGGCTCCTTCTGATGGTTCAGACCTCAGCCTACACGTCACTTCTGCAGGGGGCCGCTTTGACCACCAGATCAAAATCCCTCCCTGTTAACACTACTTTGTGGCAGGATTGCCCCTATCTGGGTCTGGCCTTTAAAAAATGCGTTGTGGGGCGCCTGGGTGGCGCAGTCGGTTAAGCGTCCGACTTCAGCCAGGTCACGATCTCGCGGTCCATGAGTTCGAGCCCCGCGTCAGGCTCTGGGCTGATGGCTTGGAGCCTGGAGCCTGTTTCCGATTCTGTGTCTCCCTCTCTCTCTGCCCCTCCCCTGTTCATGCTCTGTCTCTCTCTGTCCCAAAAATAAATAAACGTTGAAAAAAAAAATTTAAAAAAAAATGCGTTGATTAGCTTTGTTTCTGTCTTCTCCCTCGGGCCCACTCTTTTAACATCTCCTGGAGGCGCCCAGGGCCTTGTCCGTCTGGTTCACTGTTACATCCCCAGCAGTCAGAGGAATGTCTGGCTCATAGGGGGCGCCCGGTAAATACTGGTAAATGAATGAATAATTGGGGACAGCAGGCTGTGCTCTCCCTTAACCATGTTTTTGGCTCATTCAGAATACCAGTATGGACTTTGCTCCCGCAAGATTTTGTAGGGCGGGTGTTTCGACCTCAGCACAATGGACGTTTCGGGCTGGATAGTTCTTTGCGCTGGGGGCCGTCCTGCGCCTCGTAGGATGTTTGACAACGTCTCTGACCGTCCCCCGCTAGATGCCGGTAGCAAACTCCCCCCACCTCAGGTTGTGACAACCCAAAATGCCTCCAGATGCTGCCAAATGTCCCCCCAGGGGGCAAACTCCCCCCCCCCCATGAGAGCCATCCCCGTCGCGGGGCCATCAGCAGCTCTGCGTGATTAAGACGCCCATCTCAACGTCGGGTCCCCAGATCAGCAGGGGACCCGTCTGGGAAGTCACTGTACCAGGAAGGTCAGGCCGGGCGGTGGGGCAGGCAGGCCTGACCTTGACCCCAGCTCCCTCACTCAACAGCTGGTGGGTTGGCTCAGCTTCCGAGGCCACGGGCTTCTTGACTTTGGAGGCGGTGTGCGTCCCCGGGGCCAGCCGGAGATGCGTGGATGCCAGCGTGGAGGGGGCGCAAGGCCACGCAGGGAGCCTGGCCTCGCCTCCAGGGGGAAGCTCTGTGCTGTCGTCGCCTTGTGGTCCCCTTTGCGGACCTGCGTTTCCCGTGCCGCAGACGTGCAGGCCGGGCGGAGAAAGGGGACCCGGTGGTCCCCCGCTGAGCTCCCGGGGCACACCCAGCTGACTCACTGGCTCCAATCCCCCTGCCCCTTTGACTTGCTCGTTCTCTGGTTTCCACAAAGGCCGACTGTGCTCCGAGCAGCTGCGGCCGGTCAGGGCCTCAGGGAGGCTGTGGGAAGGGTCGCGGTCCCCATCAGCTGGCAGCTGCGGGAGGTGGCCGAGCATCTCTCTCTCTCTCTCTCTCTCTCTCTGTCTCATCAGTGTTCAGGTCCCCAGCCGGCCATTCAGCTCTTTTCAGACAGTGACCTCCGAAGTCCTCTGTGGGGCCTAAAATACTCACATCCAGCGATGGGCCCTTGGGAAATGTCCGCCCTGATGGGAGGGCAGCTACACGAGCGGGATCTCAGGCGACGTTCCAGCCCGAGAAAGAAAAGAAGCCTTGTTCGGTCTTTTCCTGGCTTAAAAAAACGTACAGTCACGGCCTACCTAATTAATTAACTGAATTCTAAGGAGATGAGCAAAATTACTGTTAATTAATTTGAAATTAATGTAAATGTATCATGCCTAAAGTATTTGTGTTTCCTGCATCCCGCAGGGCAGGTGATGGAGGCAGGTGGAATGTGGCTGGGGGACCGTCCGGAGCAGATGGCAGCAAGGCCTGGGGCTGGGGTAGCGTCCACTTGTAGGGCCAGCTCGACGGACAAGTGTCGGCGGCAGGAGCGGCGACTCAGGGATGCCATCAGAACTGAAGGGGCACCTGGGTGGCTCAGTCAGTTAAGCATCAGACTTCGGCTCAGCTCGTGACCTCGCAGTGTGTGAGTCGAACCCCGCTTCAGGCTCTCTGCTGTCAGAGCAGAGCCTGTTTCGGATCCTCTGCTCTCCTCTCTCTGTCCCTCCCCCGCTTGCTCTCTCTCTCTCTCTCTCCAAAATAAAAATAAACATTAAAAAGAAAAGAACCGACCTACCAATAGGTTTAGGTCTTAGGAATGACGATGCGGCTCCGTGAGGGCGGGCAGGGCTAAAGACCCAGTGTGGTTGGCACGGGACAAAACTCCGTACGCCCAAGATAGCTCACAGGCTCTCTCGTCTCTGACCCCACGGACCCCTGCCTGGTTTCACTTGCTCTGACCGCAGAAGCATCTTCTCCTTGGGGGAAGAAAGTGGTGAGACCCAACTTCACGGACGCCCCTCCCCCCCCCAGCCTGGCAACCCCAGGAGCCAGTATTTGCTGCCAATGACACACGTACATTAACCCCGGACCCAGTGCTGGGTTTGGCCCCGTGACGGCTTCTGGGGTCCTGGGACTGTGGGCTCCTCTACAACCTGGGGAGCTGGGTTCATTACAGGAAAACAAGCGAAGGTACGAATGTGTCTGCAGCTAAATGAGGCCGCTCCCACCGCCTGATGTGACCACCAGCCACCGCCCGGTTCATCCCCAGGGGAGAGATTCGGCCGAACATTTGACTTGGTTTTGTGGAAATCCAAGAGAGAACACGGGTGCTGACGGATGTTGCGAGGAGGTCTGTGTTGTATTGACTCAGACTGAACTGCTTTGAGACCCGGAAACAAAGGCGGGAACGTGACCCCTCCGATGATTCCCAAGGTGCTTCCAGGAAGCCGCCCAAGGATTTCCATGTGCTCGGCCTCCTCTGTGAGTCTCCTGCTGTTCCAAAGAGTAGCTTGAGGCAGGAAGAGGACGGGTCCAGTGTCTGACCGGGGTGATACGTGCTCTAATATCGACTTTCCTCTTGTCACTAAAAAGTTTAAAAGTGAATGTATTGCCCATTATGGTTTGAATTGTCCAGACCCATAGGCCCAGATTATGTCCAAGCCTGAACCAAACCCCCCCCCCCCGCCCCAACCCCCAGCCGGAGGATGTGACCTGATCTGGAAGCGGAGTCAGTGAAGGTACAATTACTTAAGTAGAGGTCATACCGGAGTAAGATGACTCGTTAATCCAATGTTACTGGTGCCCTTATAAAAAGAGAAGACACACACACACACACACACATACACACACAGGAAGCCACATGAAGACAGGAGCAGGGATTGGAATGATGTTGTCACAAGCCGATGAGCACCGGGACCACCGGCACCAAGAAGAAACAAGGAAGGAATCTTCCCTAGAAACTTCGGTGACAGTGAGGCCTGCTGACATCTTGCTTTGCACTTCTGGCTTCCCGGTCCAGTCCTGGGGCCCTGCTCAAAGACTCGCTTCTGCTCGAAGAAATAGAGGTAGTCAGGGTAAGGGTGGAAAAATATTCCTTGCTTCTCTTCTAGATTCTGTGGATGGTCTCAGAATTAAATGGATATAAGACAGATGAACAGAAGAAAAAACGAAAACGAGTTTGTCTCCTTTATCTGGGGGAGAGCCCCAGGAAAGCCGAGTAACTCCCCAGAGTGGCCCAAACCATCATCTCCTTAAAAACCATCTTCAGCTAGAGACCAAAGAAGAGGGTGGGGTACAGTTGTGGCGGGGGGGGGGGGGGGGGTGGCTGGGAAAAGCTCTGTAAACAAGGATAAGGTTGTTGTGCAGACATAAGTCCTTGCCTTCCCATTGATGAGAGTTTCTAGAGGGGCGCCCGAGTGGCTCAGTCGGTGAAGCGTCCAACTTCAGCTCAGGTCATGATCCTGTGGTCCGTGAGTTCAAGCCCCGTGTTGGGCTCTGTGCTGACAACTCAGAGCCTGGAGCCTGCTTCGGATTCTGTCTGTCTGTCTGACTCTCTCTCTCTGCCCGTCCTCTGCTCATGCTCTCTCTCTCTCTCTTTCTCTCTCAAAAATAAAGATTTAAAAAATTAAAAAAAAAAAGAGTTTCTAGAGACTGAGGCATCCCCCTCTTCCTGGGATCACCGGGAGACATGGTGACGAGTGGAGATTTCCCGAAGGTTAAGCGTTTCTTACAAAAGGGTACTTCTACTCAAAATTTTCAGAGCTTCCCTTGTGTCTGCATTTTCTTAAAAATAACCAGCTTAAAGTAATCCCCATGCCAAGGAGACACATTTTAGGGTGGCAAATTCTGTCCTCCTTGATCTGCCCAACGAGAGGCTATTGCAATAGTTTGGTGGGGGGTGGATAAAGATCTGAGTGAGGGCAGTGGGGCCACAGAGAGGTGGGTGGTCAGAGGGCCAACAGCTCGGATGCGGCAGCTGATTGGGCAGAGCAGGTGGAGCGGAGTCTAGCGTGACTGGCTGGGGTGTGTGGTCGATGGTCTTCTCCTACGGAATCAGGGGGCACACAGGAGGAGCGGGAGGTCTGGTGGGAAAGCTGGCAAGTGGCGGAAAATGAATGCAGTTGATGGAAACACCCGGAGTGGCTCTAAGCTTTGAAATCTCTGCGAAGCATTTCTGTCTGTCTTTCTGCAGCTGCACGCCAGCTAGGAACCATGGGGCCACCCCAGACTCCTGCTCTGCTGACCCTCGGGGGCCTGTGATGCCCCTCAGATCACCTGCAGACCACACCTGAACAGGGAGTCAGGGGCAACTCAAAATGGGCTGTACAAGTCAGCACCCAGGGGTTATACGGAGGGAAGGCAGGGATCTGTTGGGCCCCTGGGACACTGAGGGGGCACAGGGCACAGGACATAGGAGAAGAGGCGACGGCAGGGCCTGATTTTCTTAGCTTCACTCACCAGGAGAAGACCAAGACCAAGAACTTGGTCCAGATGGACACTTAAAAGGTTGGGAATTTACCCGATTCACCTGCCAAACACTGACTTTGTGCCAGTTGACATGTTCCACATTAATTAGTCTTCCTAATAACAACGTGGCTTACAGTGCTTGCAAGATAGCGTGTCTGGGGCAAAGAATATTTCCTTGTTGTGGGTAAGAGGGATTCCCCAACTCATCACTTAGTGAACAAGGAGGGGATAGTCATAAACATGTCGACAGGGGCCCTTGGAGCAGGAACCAGCAGGAAGATAATGCAATTATGCAATGAGTTGTGAGTATATCCGATTCAATCGGACTCATTTAAATGGCTTCTCGCCCACAGTTTCTAAAGTCCGTAACATGCTCTTCTGATCACAGTGATCTTTTCAAGTGCAATAGCCTAACGGGTGGTTCCAGTTGAATCGGATTTTCCCAAAGGATGTCGAAGTCCTAACCCCAATTCCTGCAAGTGCGACCTTATTTTGCAATAGGGTCTTTGCTGGTGATCGAATTAAGATGAGGTCATGGCAGAGGAGGGTGCTAGTTCAACACAACTGGTAAGAGGGGAAATTTGGACACAGAGAGCAACAGGCAGAGAGGGAGACCATGAGGGGAGAGGGGTGGGAGGAAGCCAGAGGCATGTCCATCTACAAGCCGAAGGGAGAGACTGAGAATTGCTCCTTCCTTCATGGCCCTAGGAAGGAAACAACCCTGCCCGTATCTCGATTGCAGACTCATAGCCTCCAGAATGGCGGGCTGTCAACGCCCATTGTTTATGGCACCCCTTTTCTGTGGTGCTTTGCTGCAGCACCCCTGGATGAGACACGAATAATCTGAAAATTTGAATTCTAGAATCCATCATTCCAACAGCTGTGCTAGAAAACTATGATGGCTGTAAGACTGGACTGTCAATTAGACACGAGTGAAAGGAAGCAGAGGGGCTGCTGGAGTGTGCAGTCAGGGGCCAGAGAACACCCTTCTGCTGAGCAAAGCTGGCCGGGACGGTGGGCGAGGCAAGGGAAGTTGCATCCGGGTCACAGCCCCTGTGGTATGACCGTGCAAGCCGGCCAGGCGTGTTCTGGGGGCGTCCTGCACAGGGAGCCTGCCACCAGCGATTTCTTACTCGGGCTGAGCATCGGAATCACTGGAGGGCTTGTCCCAAATGCGGTTCCAAGGCTCCCCGACCTCCGCAGCCAGACGCGGAGGGTGGGGCTGGAGATGTGCATGTAGGCAGATACCCTCCAGTGGGTTGGCTACCCCGTTCTGCAGTGAATAAGGCACAACCCTGCTCCTGGTTTATAAAACTCGCATGTTTCCTTTGTTCTCCAGCTATCAAACTCTCCTATTCTCCACGCATTCCTAAATTCCAGAGACGAGTAACATTATTCATCGAACATGAACTGAGGGCGGTGGCGGAATCAATGACACCCGTACGCATGCCGTGTTTGATGAGCTTTCCTTCAGCGTCCAGTAGCGAGAAACGCCACGATGATGCCTTGAGAATGCCCTTTAGCGAAGGAACGATGTTCTCGTGCCACGTATTGGTTTTCTCGCTTTCTAAATGGCAGCCGTGGTGACGGAGATGATAGCTCTGGGCAGGATGAGGCTGAGTTTGTGAAGCGCTTCCCCCAAATTGATGCACATGGTGAAACCAGGGGAGAGAGACCTTGTTAAAAATGTAATGACTATTTGGGGGGCGCCTGGGGGGCGCAGTCGGTTAAGCGTCCGACTTCAGCCAGGTCACGATCTCGCGGCCCGTGAGTTCGAGCCCCGCGTCAGGCTCCGGGCTGATGGCTCGGAGCCTGGAGGCTGTTTCCGATTCTGTGTCTCCCTCTCTCTCTGCCCCTCCCCCGTTCATGCTCTGTCTCTCGCTGTCCCAAAAATAAATAAAAAACGTTGAAAAAAAAATAAAAAAAAAAATGTAATGACTATTTGGGATCGAAATGAAGAAAAAATCGGGTCCAGATGACAAAGTCCAGAAGAGCGAATTGTGTACAAGGTGCAGCAGGGCGCAGCAGGAGGAGACAGGAGTCTGGAGTCACAAACTCAGGTGTGCCCCCCAATTCCAGCCAAAGCTCAAACGAATCTGAGAATTACCTTAGCATTTATAAAAATGAACGAAGTGAGGATTAAGTGAGAAAGTGTGACATTGCGGAGCATAATACTGGCCTCAGAGTAGCCTGTACTGGATTTCAGGTTTCTTTTTATTATTCAAAAGAATAAACAACTCTTCCGGGAGTAGCGCCTATTGGGGGAAATATCTGAGAGCGATCCTTCATTAGAATCGTGTGTTGGCTGAACTTCCGGCAATGTGTCGACAATTTGCTGACACCCAGACCTTCACTGGCCCAGCTGCGGTGTGTGGACCACCTGCATGACGTGACCTGGGAGCTGGTAGAGATGCGGAAGCTCTGGTCCTACCCCAGACGCACTGGACCAGAACCTGCATTAGATTTCTGTCCGGATCGTACACCCATTAGTGACAGGATGTGCCGCCCTTGCCTACTGGGGAGGGAAGAAGTTAAGGGATGTCTTGTCGGCTTATGGAAACATAGAAGTGTCTGAAAATATATTAAATACATATGTATATAATAGATCATAATGTAGTATAACATAACATAACATAACATAACATAACATAACATAACGTAACATAACACATCCTACCAATGTCTAATTTGCTGAACCACTCATGTTTTAAAAAGCAAATGCTCCCTCTCTCTTTGCTCCTTTCCCGCTCATGCTCTGTCTCTCTCTCTTTCTCTCTCAAAAATAAATAAACATTGCTGTGTCTGGGTGGATCTATTGGTTAAGCATCCAACTTTGGCTCAGGTCAGGATCTCACAGTTAGTGGGTTTGAGCCCCGCATCAGGCTCTGTGCTGACAGCTACCCCACTCACGCTCTGTCTCCCTCTCTCAAAAATAAATAAACATAAAAAATTTAAATAAAGAAATAAAACATTAAAATATTTTTAAAAAAACCTACAAATAACAGATCAAAACTTTGACATGCCTTTTCAAAATGAGCTCAAAGGTATCAAGAAGATGATACAATACATAAATGAGAGAAGCTTAAAATTTTTTTAATGTTTATTTATTCTTGACAGAGAGAGAGAGCATGAGTGGGGGAGGGACAGAGAAAGAGGGAGACACAGAATCAGAAGCAGGCTCCAGGCTCTGAGCTGTCAGCACAGAGCCCGACTTGGGGCTCGAACTCAGACTGTGAGATCATGACCTGAGCTGAAGTCGGACGCTCAACCAACTGAGCCACCCAGGTACCCCGAGAAAAGCTTAGAATGAGGGAATGTACCTTGATAAAGAGTTGGAAATAAGAAGGAAAATTGTTTCGTTGTGAAGACTAAGCTAGAAGGAAAATAGGAGCAAATGGAATGACCAGCGGTGCCTTACGAGAAATGAGGAGTGAAAGGGGGAATTTTTAAATAAAAAAGAAATGGAATGGTAAATAGGCTTATGGCCATGGTCACTTTTCAATACATACGTGTACCGAATGATCATGTTGTGCACCTGAAACTAATATAATGTTCTGTGTCAGTTATATGTCATTATTAAAAAAGAAAAAGAAATGAAGAGAGCAAAAATGTTAGAGAAAAGGTGGCCAACGTTGAAGACAGGCAAAGAGGATAACCGGGTAACCAGAGTCCATGGAGAAGACACTGCAACTTAGTATCAATAGTGATACCTCAAGAAAGGTTGCTAGAGGTTAAACAATACATATTTGAAACTTTGTATTCAAAGGAATCTCTGTGCCCTGAGATGACCAATACAGAACAACCAACATCAAGACATTCTAATACAATTATTAGACTCTAAAGAAAAAGGTAGGAAGAAAGAAAGAAAGAAAGAAAGAAAGAAAGAGAAAAAGAAAACCTCTTTGGTTTTGGGCCAACCAGGCAAAGGGAGGACTTCATTCAATAAGGAAAGAAGAGGGATGCCTGGGTGGCTCAGTCAGTTAGGTGTCTGACTCTTGATCTCAGCTCAGGTCTTGATCTCAGGGTCTTAAGTTCAAGCCTGACATTGGCGTTGTGCTGGGGGCAGGGACTACTTAAAAAAAAAATGGAAATAAGAGTCCATGTCATTAGCCTTTTGTGCCCCCTTCCCCCTGCAAAATGGGAAGGAAGCATGTAATACACTCGAGGGAAAAAAAATTAAAATACTGGATTCTTCAGCCAATAACTGGCCATCAAGTATAAAGGGCTTGATGAATGGTTATCAGCAGGAAAGGCTTTGGGGACAACTATTCCCATGAGCCCTTCCGAGGAACGCCACTATGGAACGCCTTTCAAATGAGCAGGATACCACGTCATATTCCTGGTGGTGGACATTTTTCAATACGTACGTGTACCGAACGATCATGTTGTGCACGGGAAACTGATATAATGTTCTAGGTCAGTTACACATCAGTCTTAAAAACAATTACGTGCTAAGTGAAGGTTAAAAGGGAGAGTACGCTGTGTAACATCTCTCATTCTGAGAACGAAGATATAGCACCACCTTTGAAAAAGGAGGTTTGTAGGGGGTATTTTGCTGCGGTTTGTTTTGTTTGTTTTTGTTTTGGCCATTTTCAGCCATTCTTCCTGGTGGTGCCAGTGTTAGTGTTCTGGGTCGTGTGGATGAGAAGGGGTAAAGCGGATGGGTAGCTATAGAATATTCTGAGTCTGCCATCCCCTGTGTTTCTGAGAATGTGGATTCTGGGGATCGAAGATAGGTTATGCAGGTATGATACAAAAGAGACTAAGTAAAAACCCTTGAGTCCTGGCTTTGAATTTGAAATATCAGCAGGGACTCAAGAGCTGTTTTTTGTACGCATGTATGCTCTCGTGTGTGCACACGTGTTCCAGACTGTGCTGTCCAACCTGCAGGTCAAAAGTTCTAAATTCTTCAGGAGAGGGGTGCCTGGGTGGCTCAGTCCAACAGTAGTTTTCGGCTCAGGTCACGATCTCATGGTTCGTGGGATGGACCCCTGGGTCGGGCTCTGCATTGACAGTGCAAAGCCTGCTTGGGATTCTCTCTCTCTCCCTATCTTGGCCCCTCCCCTGCTTGTGTTCTCTGTCTCAAAAATGGATAAATAAACTAAAAAAAATAAAATAAAATAAATTCTTCAGTAGATACACTTTTTTTTTTTAATTCTTTTTTCCAACGTTTATTTTATTTTTGGGACAGAGAGAGACAGAGCATGAACAGGGGAGGGGCAGAGAGAGAGGGAGACACAGAATCGGAAACAGGCTCCAGGCTCTGAGCCATCAGCCCAGAGCCCGACGCGGGGCTCGAACTCCCGGACCGCGAGATCGTGACCTGGCTGAAGTCGGACGCTTAACAGACTGCGCCACCCAGGCGCCCCCAGTAGATACACTTTAAGGAAGAGAGATAATGGCAGGGACAACTATTGATTAAGAGATTTACCAAGTTTTGAAAAATGGCTAAAAACTAAACTGTAGTGTCTGAGGACACACATTGGGTGGTAAACTAAAAAGAAACATAAGAAAGTTTTTGCTACAGGAGCTGAGATGATTGTCACCTTTGGTGGGAGGGAGGGTCTGGACAGGGAGGGCTCGCCACCCCCGGGGGACTTTTGGGGTGACTGCAGAGCTCTATTTCTTGCCCTGGGTGGTGGTTACAAGGTTCATCCCATAACAGTTCACTAAATCGCACATCTGCTCAGCGCGAGTTCCTGCATCTGCGTTATTCTGCGCGAAAGGTAAAAAGGTGAACGCAAACAAGTAACAACAACAGCGACGAAAGTTCCCCGAATGGTTAATCCTACCAACAGTCTCGCGGGTGTTGATTATCTCAGCGAGGCAGGTGCACAGAGTGGGGTCGTTTCGAAACAGGCATTTCCATTCCCCAACCCGCCCCCCCCCCCCCCCCCCCCCCGCCCGCCGCCCCCGGAGCCTTTGTTAGCCAGGTGACCTTGCGCCTCTCCAAACATCGGTTTTTATCAAGGGTGAAGGGTGTGCAACATGATTAATACATAATTCACAGAGATGCAGAGGCTCCGATGACAGCGTGGATGTGCAAGTTCTTTGTAAACTGCACACACACTACAAACCTTTGTTCTCATTACCGCTGCGAGATCGAGGACAACGAGTCCCCACAGCGATTATTTTTCTGCCCCCCTCCCCGCAGCCCTCTGATGAACACTTGATATATGGGACAGGTAGATTAGCCTCCTTGGAAAAGGCCGGCCGAACAGATATTTCATAACGAGACTCTGCCTCGTTACAAACTTTGAGGGAGTAAGAGTTCATGAAAACTCGCCTGTCCTGGTCTGCCGCAACTCCCATCTATAAATCACAAAATATCTATCAACTGCTGTCTTTGTTCCAGGCCCTGATCAAGTACCTGAGCCCGGCCAGTGGAAAAAAAAAAAAAGTATTTCCCTGTTCTTGGGAGCTTATTTTTGGCAAGGGCAGAGAGGCAGAGAGCGCAGTAAGAAAAGTATACAGAATACTTGAAGGTGGTGAGGCTAGGGAAGACAAGGAAAGTGGGTTTGGGATAAAGATTAGGACTGAGAAGGTGGGGGGGGGGGGAGGCTGCAGGTCTGTCTTGAGTGAGCAGGTTAGCCTGATGGAAAAGGTGGCATTTGAGTAAACAGGTGAAGAAGGGGAGGGACTGAGCCAGGTGTCTATTTTGGAGAGGAGCATTCCAGGCAGCGGGAACAACCAGTGCAAAGGCACTGTGGCAGCTTCGTGCTGGACTTGTCAGAGGGACGATGGGCGGGGGGATGGTGTGGCCAGACTGAAGCGAGGGTGGGGGACACAGAAGGAGGCGAGGCCAAGAAGGGAGGCAGATTGCACACGGCTGGTGAGGCTGTTGAAAAGATGCAAAGACTTATCTTTCTTCTTAGGAAAATGTGGAGCCGTGCAGGGTGAGGAAGGGAACGTGGTGGGATTTCGGTTAAAGGACTTCCCAGGATGCCGTGAGGAGAGCACCGTGGGGGGCGTGACAAGCCCCAGCAAGATTGTTCGCTAATTAGAGAAGATCTTAATTATAGCCACGTACGTTATAATTACACTGTGATCCTTCCCCAGCCCTAAACTCTTGCAATGTGAAAGGCTAACACTCCTGGACTTACCTCAGATTTAAAAAAAAAAAATTTTTTTTTAACGTTTATTTATTTTTGAGACAGAGAGAGACAGAGCATGAACAGGGGAGGGGCAGAGAGAGAGGGAGACACAGAATCGGAAACAGGCTCCAGGCTCTGAGCCATCAGCCCAGAGCCCGACGCGGGGCTCGAACTCACGGACCGTGAGATCATGACCCGAGCCGAAGTCGGACGCCCAACCGACCGAGCCACCCAGGCGCCCCCAGATTTTTATATCAAGGTAGATCCTAGGCCAATATCGAGATGGCTCAACCGGTCAGCTAGACCTCGGGCTTCTCCCAAATCTCCTTCCTTTCCGCGTCAGGCCTCACACCGCTTTCTAAGCGTCCGCTAAGTCTCAAGAGAACTAATTCATCGTCGCTTTTCTTTCTGGGATGTGAGTTAACATTTGGCGCTCACGCTTCTCCCTTCTCCTTTCATTGCCTGCCAGCTCGGTAATGTGATATTTGAAAACTGATGCATTTACTCGAATTTGGATACCAATGAAATCTGATCTCTAAACTCATGACTCAGACAAATGACTGGCGAAGGTGTGTTCCAAGGTGTCAGGATTCGGGTTTAGTTAAATGAAGACTTGGTCATTAAAAAGCAATTTTAGGGGCGCCTGGGTGGCGCAGTCGGTTGAGCATCCGACTTCAGCCAGGTCACGATCTCGCGGTCCGTGAGTTCGAGCCCCGCGTCGGGCTCTGGGCTGATGGCTCGGAGCCTGGAGCCTGTTTCCGATTCTGTGTCTCCCTCTCTCTCTGCCCCTCCCCCGTTCATGCTCTGTCTCTCTCTGTCCCAAAAATAAATAAAAAACGTTGAAAAAAAATTTAAAAAAAAAAAGCAATTTTACTTATTTTTTTTTTAAAAGGCCTGAGATTGGGGCACCTGGGGTCTCAGTTGGTTAAGCATCTGACTTTGGCTCAGGTCATGATCTCACGGTTTGTGAGTTCGAGCCCCACATCGGGCTCTGGGCTGTCAGTGTGGAGCCTGCTTCGGAGCCTCTGTCTCCCTCTCTCTGTCTCTCAAAAATAAATAAACACACGCAAAATTTTTTTTTTCTTACTGATGGGTTATTAAACAGCGTAACAGGCTGAATGCAAAGTGGAGCACCTTCGACATCTTTTCATCCCCAAATGCTTTGGGGAAAATAGGAATGCATCCGCACAAATAAGTGAGAATAAAAACAGGTATCATTTACCGAATTTTTTTACTGAGTAGTTTACATAATTTTGTATGTGCGGGCTCTCCACCCCGTTGCTGCGTTTGAGCCCCGGAGCCGATCTTCTGAGGCCGCTTGTATTAACCCTGCTTTCTGGACGAGGAAGCCGACTGAGAAGCATCTGATGTGGTTTTTGGAACCTGGACTTCTTTGTCTCCTCCACAGTATGCTGTCTAGCAAGTGGTGGGGATTCCGTTCGCACAGAGAATCGTAGGACTATAACCAGTGTCTGGGAGGTCACAGTGCGCAAAGTTTACTCTCCTCCAGGGCAAGAAGGCTCGTTTCAGTTCCGACCGATGGTTGAAGAAAGAATATCAATTTCAAGCACCGGGCATTTTGCGAAGCGAGGCGAGGCCTGGTGGTTTTGTTCTGGGGGGTGATTTCTGTCCCAAGGTTTCTCACTGTCCCTTCTTCTCACTTTTTTCTGTATTTGCATGTGTCACAATCTGTCCTGGATGTTTGGAAAGTCAGACTGAGCTCCCAGCTCTCCAGTGAGCGTATTCATCGGCTCTGGGGAGGGTGTTCATTGTGGTAATAAAATGGAGGTGGGAGAGAACGCCCAGCTGCCATATTCTAGAACGGCAGAGAGGATTTTTCCCGGTCGATGGGCATTGGCTTTACTGGGCATAAGCCGCGGACATGACGGATTGGCATCCTGTCCACTTTGGTGTATTCCCTGCGTGTGATGCTCGGCTGTTAAAATCAGGACATCGGCAGTGACGCAGTGACAGCACCAAACCCTCCAGAGCTCCCAACAGTGTCCTTCGTGGGTCGGGATCCAGTCCAGGATCACACGCTGCATTCGGTGGCCACACCTCTTTGGTCTCCTTCGTTCTGTTCCTCCTCTTTCTCTGACTTTGAGCTTCTTGAAGGGTCCAAACCTGTCCTTGTGCAGTGTCTCCTAGTTCACCTTTGTCTCACGTTGCCTCGCGTGTGATTCGGGTGATGCTCTGCAGGCAGGAATCTCCCAGAAGTGACGCTGTGTCTTCTCGGTGCCTCACGTCGGGACACAGAGTGGGCAGCGGGTACCGTGCCTGATGTCAGCTCTTCCCCCACCTGGTTCAC
Source organism: Herpailurus yagouaroundi (assembly GCF_014898765.1). Classification (NCBI taxonomy): domain Eukaryota; kingdom Metazoa; phylum Chordata; class Mammalia; order Carnivora; family Felidae; genus Herpailurus; species Herpailurus yagouaroundi. The sequence goes on from NW_024412433.1 coordinate 5,743,529, forward strand.
ATATTTGTCAGCTTTCTCTGCTGTGTAGCTAATTAATATGTTTGATGAATTTCTCAATTGATAAGTAATTAATAAATATCCTGTGGGGAGATACTTGGAGACTATGTAAATATTTTATTCCCCATCAGGCTTTACTTCTTCAGATTTGGCATCTGTTGATAATTTTCACCTGGGTCGCTTATTATTATTATTGTTTGGTTGCCAAATAACAATTTTCTAATTCTATGATCTCCGGGATTTGTTAGTTGGCGTTGTATTGTAAAGGAGAGCCTCTTTTTCTTTTACTGTTAGTCAAAGAGTAGTAATCTATTACTATCATTTTTTTTTTAAATTTTGATACTCAGATTGTCTGAGATTTGCCCAAGGGGAGCCCCTTCGAAGTGACTTGTATATTCTTTTGACGTGACCGCATCCTTCCTTGAGCACATCCATATTTTTTTGGCACAGCGACTTATCTTGTATTTGCCCTGCCACAGTCCTGGGGCCAACTTCTTAGTGGGTGGTCAGTTAATTACTAGAAGAGGCATGTTAAAGTCTCTCTCTACGATACTGAGTATTTTTCTTTCCTTCTGTACTTCTTCCCATTTTTGTTCTATGTGTAAAGCTCTGTTAATAGGTACATCTGCCAGGTGAACCGTACTTGAGTTTTTTATGGTAACCTTATTTCCATCAGCATTTTTTTGCCTTAAGGTTTAGCTATCAGTAGCTAATTAAACATCCTAGTCTGTTTGCTTGACTTCTTATTTATTTATTTATTTATTATTTATTTATGTAGGCTCCAAGCCCAGCACAGAGCTCAACACGGGGCTTGAACTCATGACCCTGAGATCAACACCTGAGCTGAGATCAAGAGTCAGATGCTCAACTGACTAAGCCACCCAGGCACCCCCTTCGTTTACTTTTTGTTTAATATTGTCCTAATATGTATTGTTCAGCCTTTTATTTGTAATCTCTTTGTAGCAAGATGATTTAGTGTGTGTCTTCTAATTTGTTTTAATTGTTTATTTACTTTTGAGAGAGACAGAAAGACAGAGCTCGAGCAGGGGAGGGGTAGAGAGAGAGGGAGACACAGAATCCGAAGCTGGCTCCAGGCTCTGAGCTGTCAGCACAGAGCCCGACGTGGGGCTCGAACCCAAAAGCTGTGAGATCATGACCTGAGCAGAAGTCAATGCTCAAACGACTGAGCCACCCAGGTGCCCCTAGTGTGTGTCTTATAAAAAGAGGTAGCTGGATGTTTAGATCCAGTTGGATTTAAAAATACAACTTGATATGTTTTTTAAACCTGAAATATCCAGTCCCTTTTAAAAATGTAGTAATTGAGAGATTTGGAGGCATTTCTAACATCTTCATTTGTGCTTTCTATTTATTCTCTCTCTCTCTTTTTTTTTTTTTTTTTTTTTTTTTTGCTTACCACCTCCTGTCTTGCTTGCTTTGAATTCATCATTGAATAGTTGTTCTATTTCATCTGTCCCTGTGCTAGTTTGTTGCACATGTCCCTTTCGTTTACTCTAGAAATTAATTTTTTTTTAAATTTTTTTTCAACGTTTATTTATTTTTGGGACAGAGAGAGACAGAGCATGAACGGGGGAGGGGCAGAGAGAGAGGGAGACACAGAATCGGAAACAGGCTCCAGGCTCCGAGCCATCAGCCCAGAGCCTGACGAGGGGCTCGAACTCCCAGACCGCGAGATCGTGACCTGGCTGAAGTCGGACGCTTAACCGACTGCGCCACCCAGGCGCCCCTCTAGAAATTAATTTTAATGCGAATACCCACTTCTGACAATCTTGACCACGATAAGGGCACCAGAAGAGTTTAGCCCCATTTATTCCCCTCCCCAGTGACATATTATGTATTTTAGCCCTATCTTTTTAAAAATGTTTAATCCCCCAAGAAATTATTCTTCTTTTATGTAGTCAGTTTTGTTTAGATTCGTCTCTATCCACCCGTGTCTTTACCCGTTACTCTTTCTCATTTCGCACCATCAACGTGCAGTTACTTTCTCTCTGCCTCAAGTACCTCCACTCTACTGTCCTCTGGTGAAGTTCTGTTGGTAGTAAACTTTCTCGGTTTTTCCTGATCTGAAAATGACCTTATTTTGTTCTCATTCTTGAAAGCTATTTTTCCCCTCCCACAGGACATAAAATTTTATTTGGCTGTTATTGTCTCACAGTTTATTGAAGATATCATTCCACTGTCTTGCGGCTTTTTTTTTTTTTTATTGCTGTCGAGAAGTCAGCTGTCTCCCCAGTTTGTCATCCCTTCGAAGGCAATTGGCTTTTATTTCTTTGTCTGTGGTGTGCTGAAAATTGCACTATTTGCTAGGTGAGGATTTCTCTTTATCTGTCCTAGCTTGGAATTCATTCACTATTATCTTTTCAAATATTGTAACTATCTCTTATTTTTTCCCCCTATGAAACTCTGGTGCATGCTCAGTCTCTTTACTGGATCCTCCGTATTTCCTGACTTTTCTGATTCTTAGCATCTCCACACTGGAGATTTCTCCCAGCCCACCTTTTAGCTCGCTAATTCTCTCTTCACCTGTGTCTAATTGCGTTTCTCACTTGAATTATTGTGCTTTTATTTACACGAGTTCAAGTTTGCTTTCTAAACCTCCTGGTTCATATTGATGGACTCTTAGACTAATTCAGGTCTTTAATTTTCTTTTACTGTCTTAATTTCTTTTTTTTTCTCAAAATTTTTAAATGTTTATTTATTTTTGAAATAAATTTTGACAGAGTGAGAGAGAGCATGTGAGGGGGAGAAGCAGACAGAGGGGGAGACCCAGAATCCGAAGCAGGCTCCAGGCTCCGAGCTGTCAGCACAGAGCCCGATGCGGGGCCTGAACTCACAGACTGCAAGATCGTGACCTGAGCTGAAGTCAGTTGCTCAACTGACTGAGCCACCCAGGCGCCCCTATTGTCTTAATTTCTTAAACGACTAATTCCATCCACTGCATCAGATAATTCAAGGGCAGAAGTCTTTGCAGGTCTGACTCAGCTGGTTGAGGATTCTGCTCTCTCAGGGTTGTGTTGCCTTATTTCCTTTTGTGTTTTGTGACTCTTGGAAGTGAGCTGAGTTTGTGTTTAGGAGTTCTTCGCAGTGTGGCTGATTGGGGGGGGGCACCAGAACAAACTTACATTTGCTTCTGCAGACGTTTAGGGGATCATCAGCCTCAACTCACCCTGACCTTGATTCTTAGACTCACAGACCTTTCACACAATCCGGGCACGTGACTTCAGACCTCAAAATGCGTGAGGACTGATTTCTGCCACAGATTTTCAGGGTGGAGTTTTGTTCCTTTTCACCCAGAACCAGTTTTGGAGACAATTTCCTGTCAGTGGCCTCTGGTGGGGGTAGCTTTCTTGCTGGTTTCCCCATATACTATTGGGTCCTACTTTATGAACTGAGTGGAGATTCCTATTTAATTCCTCACCTTAAGGGGTCCTGGGCCTTCTCTCTTGCTCACCACATCTTCTGAGCCCATGGGAACCAAGACTCTAGTTTACCTTGATTTAACCAAGGCCCTCAAAGTGAATTCCCTTTCTGTTGTGTTCATTTTTCAGGGCTGCTGTGACATTGCCACAAAGAGAGTGGCTTAAAACAGTGAGAATTTATTCTCTCACGGTTCTGAAGGCTAGCAGTCTGAAATCGAGGTGTAGGCAGGGCCATGCTCCCTCCGAGAAGCCTAGGAGAGAATCCTTCCTTGCCTCTCCCAACTTCAGGAAGTTGCTGACAATCTCTGGTGTTCCCTGGCTTTGGTACCAGAACTCCGACCTCCAACCTCTACTTGCCTCTTCACACGGCCATCTTCCTTCTGTGTCTCTCTATCCCCAAATGTCCCTTTTCTTATAAAGACACCTGTCACTGGGTTAAGGTCCACTCTAATCCAGTATGACCTCATCTTTTAATTATGTCTGCAAAAAACTTGCAGATCAGTTTTCATCCACAGGTCTGGGTGTGCATGAAATTTGGGAGGGCGCTCTTCAACCCACTATATATGTCTGATATTTTCGCTAGGCTGTGAGTGCATTTTAAAGATTTTTAAATTATTTTATTTTTAAAATATTTTTAAAATTATTTTATTATTTTGTTTTATTTTACTATTTGATTATTTTATTCTGACTTTTGCTCCCTCCTTATGATTGGATTGCTGGTCGAACCAATCCACCAGCTTCCTACTATTGTGGACCAAGTCAGGTGATAAACTCCTATAGGAGCTTAAGATCCTCTCTCTCAAAAAAAAAAAAAGGCAGTCTTTGGGAAATCGCTTTGGCCAACGTGACAGGGACAGCTTCCTAACTAATGAGTCCATTAGAAGGTGCTGTCCTGACCCTTCTTTAGATCCCACATTTTCTGTCACCACGCACACTCTGTGAGCATCCCTTTAGATAAATCTTGTTGGTGACACTCATGTATAAGCTCTCTCAGGACATCCAATATGCAAAACAAATGACCAGAGGGAACGAGAAAAGAACGAGGAAATTCAAGAGTCAGGGTGAGAAAGAAAGTGTGAAACAGAATGGCAAAGGAACAAGATAATCATAACTGCATAGCTAACAATTACTGAGGATTTCACATGCGTCAAGTTCTGTTCTAATAAATGAAGACAGAACACAAAACAAGTGTCTATTTATTTATTCATTCCTGGAATAAACTTAAAACATGGTGCAGTTAATTCAGGGTTTTTTTTTTTTTTTTAATTCTTACGTTTATTTTTGAGAGACACAGACAGAGACAGAACATGAGTGGGGTAGGGGCAGAGAGAGAGAGAGAGGGAGACACAGAATCTGAAGCAGGCTTCAGGCTCTGAGCTGTCAGCACAGAGCCTGACACGGGGCTCGAACTCACGAACCATGAGATCATGACCTGAGGTGAAGTTGGTCGCCTAACCAACTGAGCCACCCAAGTGCCCCTAATTCAGGTTTTCTTATGCAACCCTTCACATGGTGAAGAGTGCCATTAGGTGCTATTTCCACAGAAGCAGAGGTATCAGCTCTCTGAGGCAAATAGAACAAAACATGGACAAACAGTCCTGGTTTAGGCCTAGATCTACCGTGACCGAGAGCTTTGGGTGACAAATAGATCTTCCCTGTAACTTGAATCCAATAGGCGACATTTGCTCAAAGTGAGATGTTGTAGTCTCTAGAAAGCCTAGAACCAAATAGCAAGTGTTACAGTCCTGTTGTAGAGGAATGAGTCATCTGTGTTCTCTTCTACATGAAAAACATACAATATTCCTCTTAGAACATGAGGTCTTGTTAACAAAATTATTTAAAAAAAATAGGAAAGAGAACAAGAGCTACATAATACTGGGAAACATTTTGTCAACATAAAAGACAGGAAAAAAACATTTCTGAGCTTATTTTAAACATGACTTTGTTACCATGTAGAATCATCTCTAGTCTTAGTCAGTGACTAATGTAATCTAGTTATGACTAATGGACAAACTGTCAGATGCAAGATAATTTCAAAGAGCTAAAATGCTATGTTACATCCAAGGTGAAACAAATCTCTAGTTTAGACTATAAAGAGACATAAAACTTTCAATTATCGTGTCAGCTTTTGTTTACTCCACAAGGCAGAGCTCCTATTTTCCTATATTACTCTTCCGTCAGCCAGACTCATCCTCTCTGGAGCTTTGTGCTCTCCTGGTTGAGGAATTGCAATAATATTTGATGGATCTGAGGTTGTTGTTGATCCTGGCAACATTAATCTTTATGTGGGTGTCTTCTATTGAAGGAATATGGAGATCACAGCCAATGATCAGGGAAACTGATCCCAAGCTTTGCGGCCTTTACAAACACAGAATGATTGATCAAATGATTAGTAGTGGTGCAGTGAATCAAACTACAGTGAAACCCATGGAAACCATTTCATCGCTGAGGATTTATTTGGATATTTTTGGGTTCACATAATGATGGTGATAGCCGTGATGGTGGTAATGGTGGCCAATGGTATATGCGAATGACACAAGAAAGTGGTGGTCCCATGTGGAGTACAGGGAAGGAGAGCAAAGTCTTGAGAAGTTCCCTTCTGCATTTCTGGAAACGATGAAGGAAATTGCAGGAGGATTGTTACTGTCTTTTTATTTCAGTTTTAGCTTACTTTAAAAGCTCTTTGCTGGAACCAGGCATAACCTCTGCTCATGGCTTGGACAAGAAGATTGGTGATAAAAGAGTTATATTGATCTTGGATCTTGGAAAGAGCATTTTGTTGTGTCTATTTCCCTTCAGATGATAGAATCTTTTATATCAAATCTTCATCTGGATAAATCCACTTGGGTGAAGAAGATTTCAACAATTAGAACCATCTCATTGCCAAGCTCAAGTGTTAGAAAGACAGACCTCCACATTCTCACTGCAGACACTTGATTGAGTTCCTTCTGAAGAGACAGATTCTACGTACCCGTCCTCAACTTGAAAAATTGAGTGCTGTTTTGTCCACTGGCCTCTGTCGACCAGGTCCTTCAAAATGTCAAGTTCAGTAAGCCACAGATCCATGACACTATTATGGCAGGCACTCTGTTTATACAGATCCAAGAATAAGAAATCTATGCAGGATTCTCAAAGGCAAGATGAGGCTGTCACCTAGGTAAAGTTGTCTGGATCACCAATTTTTCTGGAACAGATCTGAAGATGTTTAGCGTGTCATTTTGCTTGGGGATCGGACCCTCAGAATGGAAGTCTCTGATGAAATCATAACTGTCCTGATCTTATGTGCCACAAAGCAGTGCAGATTCTCACCGCTGGTCAGACAACCAGCTGGTACACTCACTCAAATTTATGAAAGAAAACGAGCAATGATCACTGACAGCTTGCTTGATAGTTCATGGCATTTTTCTAACGGATGGATGCCATGGCAATGAAGCCAATGGCAAGCCCAATGTTTTCAGAGTCAAGCACGGACAAAGCTCATGATTACTAAGAATGAAAGATGCTGTTTGAGAGAGGAAGATATTGAGTTCACAGTACAGGGGGCTAAGGGTCACAGACTGAAGATGAGAAACACAGAGACAATTTTCTTCTGACAATTCACTCAAATCCTGTGCTTCCAATGAGAAGCCACAGTGGAAGATGAAAGTCTTTAATACAAGTGCAGTGAAATCATTCACTGGCAGGGCAAGAGTCAGCCTACCGAGAACAGGAGTTTCCAAAAGGAAAAATCTGGAGAGCATCTTGCCAACCCAGCATCCTAAGTCTGTCCGGATGGGATCCCAAGGGGGACACCCTAGGATTTCTTTGGGGCCGAGTTCCTGTGATGGTCCTGGATCCATTATCAAGAGCAGTAAATGCATATTCTACCCAGCTAGTCAAATATGAAGCATGTAGTTTGTTGCGAACTCTATACAGTGGCAGTATTTTAGTTGTATGAATTCCAGGGCTTCTGATACTTGGATGTCCATTCAGGAAAAGAAATGAAACTTTTCCACGACCAGGTCTGTAAAAAAGTGGAAAAAGCAATTCCTGGTCTCAAGAATAAATATCTATTTAAAAATCAATACCTTAGAAAAAGGAGAAAATCACTCCTTCTCTATCTCCTGAATATGCATTAAAAAAATTTAGAGTCTATCAAATCTAAGCTGCTCCAAGTTATTAACCTAAGGTAGACTTCCAGCCTTAGGATTTAAGGCAAAAGTGAGGTTACATAATTCTCATCACTAGATACCATTTTATCAGAAGACTGACTCTTTTGGTGGGTTTTAAATTCAGAGAAAAATTTATCTTGTGGATCCTTCTGAAAGGAACATTAAGCAAGTTAATGAGTAATGTCTCTGCAAAGTTTCACAGAAATTTTAGAAATGTTTTTCATGGAGATGGTTCTTAAAGGAACCCCTGAGAAAATCTGAGGAAATTTAGATCCAAAGAAGATCAGGTTCCTTTAACTCAAGTCAACAAATATTCCTTGAGAAGCTGCTAGATGCTGGGCACTGTGCCAGGTACCAAAACACAGCACTGAGTAATATATATGCCTGATTTATATAAAAACCTCAAATTTGTATTATGATGTCTCAGAATTTATATAAAAGGAGTAAAACAAATCAGTGGCAACAAAACCTATTCACTGAGAGAAAATAGATTAGACCAGAGTAAAAAATTCTGTAGAATGTTAATTTCCCTGTTCTTGTTGATTTAAATTTTTGTTGAGTTTACCTTTCTTCTTTATTTTTATAAAATCGGTTTTTTTTTTTATTTGGGGGAAATTCATGGTGACTTCCATTGTGACTTTGTATTATTTTGAACAATTTTTTAAATCAAAATAATAAGTGTAGGGGCGACTAGGTGGCTCAGTTGGTTAAGCATCTGATTCTTGATTTTGGCTCAGGTCACGATCTCACTTACAGTTTGTGAGATTGGACCCCGTGCTGACAGCATGGAGCCTGGTTGGGATTCTCTCTCTTCCTCTCTCTCCCTGCCCCTCACGTGCTCACGTGTGTGTGTGTGTGTGTGTGCACATGCACACAGTCTCTTCTCTCTCAAAGTAAATAAATAAACTTAAAAAATAATATGTATACATAAACGTATACATAGTTTAAAAGGTACTATGAGGTTTATGATAAAAACAAAGTCCACTGTCCCTCTCTTCCTCACCCCCATGAACACTTTTGAGAGGTGATCAATTTCATCAATTTTAGGTGTCTTATTTTTTTCTGATCTTCCATATTTCTAAATAACAAGAATATTCTGCTCTTGCTTTTCATTAGTGTCTAATGACTTTCCTCCATGAGAAAGGAGGACGCTGTGGCTTTTCTACACCAGCCTCCTCTCTGCTTCCCTCACCACATCCTTTCAACATGTAATGTTATAATTTCTCAGACTGGCCTTTGGCATTTATATTATCTTGACTATATTTTGGTAATATTTACATGATTCACAGTTGAAACATATATATATCCTATGACATCATTTCTTTCCTTATATAACTTTTTTTTTTTCCCTGGAGTTAATAACTGCCTTGTTTTTCCTAGTCTCTTTGTACCTAGTGTCAGTATTTTGTCTTCAAAGTCTGTCAAAACTCTGTGTGGAGAAACATACTGATAACTTCTCAGGTCCACTTTTTTCTTGGTGGGTTCTCTCCACTCCAGCCCTCATGTTTTCCATCCGCATTGGTTATTTTCCACCCTTACTGCATCATTGGCATCTCAGGCCTCTTTTTACCATCATCTTGAGAATACTTTCTCTTGTCTCCCATGATGGACTCCTGCTTTCTAGAACCCTTCTCTTCTTTTGTGGTTTACTCCTTTGTTTTGGTGGAACACATCCTGCAGTGGTTTTCTAACAAGAGTCCTCAGGGGGGAAATGTTTGGAGAACTTGCATGTCTGAAAATGTCTTTATTCTCTCCCCAAATATGTTTGGCTTGGTATAAGTTCCCCTTAGAAGTTTGAAGGCATCACTCCTCTTTCTTTTCAATTCTAGAGCTTCTCTTTTGAGACTGAACACTGTTCCAGTTCCTGACTCCTTGTTCACGGCCTGAATTTTCTCTCTGGACATTTTAAGATCTTCTCTGCATTCCTGGACTCTAAATTTCCCAGTGGTGGGCTGCGACATGGATCTATTTTCATTCATTTATGCTGAGAACTTGCAAAAAAAAGTCTTCAATCTGGAAACTCAGATCTGTTAGTCCTTGGAAAACTTCTATCAGTTTTTAAGAAATAACAATTTCCTCTCTTTAATTTTCTGTCTTTTTTACCCCATGCAACAGTGACTGTACTTCTTAGGCTGTTGTATCTCTTAGCCTGAATGTCTAATTTTCTTGTTTATTTCCTCCTGTTTCCTCTGTCTTTGTTGCTATCTACTCTCCAGGAGATTGTTTCAACTTTATTGCAACTGATGAATTGACCACCTGCTGGAAAAGGAAGAAGAGCTATGGCGGCTTTAATCATCGAGAAGAATGGGGCCGCCTTCTCCTGGTACGGAGGTAGCTGTAAGAGGAGCAGACAGAAGGGCGAGCCCTCACTTCAGTTTAGGACATGTCATGTTGGAAGTGACAGCAGACACACTGGTAGACATGCAGAAACGATGGTCCGGTAGGTGAATCTAAGGTGCTGGGGAAACTTAAGATAACTGTAAAAATGGATACATTTGGAAAAATGGGATTGTAGAACACATTGCTTTATAACCTCCTTGTTTTTAGCTTAACAATATATTGTGAACATTTTCTTCTCCATATTGGTTCTTTGGATTCAGCTGGGAACTTTTTATTGCCACCTGGGAAATCTTGTATGTTCGTGTACTGATGGTTACCCCTTTCCCCACCTCTAGCCGGGGACTGTTTAATGCCATCTCTCTGGGTTTGGGAGCTTGGGTGATACTAAGATAGGACTAAAAAAAAAAAAAGAGCACAGGATACTGGGGTCTAGACAGTCTTTGCTTAACAGGCCAAGGAGCACATGACAGGAACTTGGTAAGTGCTCCAGCAGATGGTGATCACCCCAGAGTGCCCATGGGGGCTCCAATGCACCTGCTACTGATAGAACAGATTAGCAGACCTCTGGGGGAGCATTGTAAGGCAGGAAAAGCCCTTGTGGGGTGTGTGTGTGTGTGTGTGTGTGTGTGCCCATGTGCATGTGCACTTGTACCAGAAGTTGTCTCCACTCCCAGGCCCACCCCCACATCTCAGATTGTATCACTTTTGAGTCAGGCCAAGAGAACTCCTTGCTAGAGCCCAGTGGAAGCTTGAGGACAGCCTGACCCTTCAACCTTCACCCACAGTTAAGGATGCCTTTCTGGGTTCCTGATGGTTTGGCCCAACCTGTCCTTTGCCCTTCTTTGTCTCTCCTTTCAACTCCCACCACCCTCATTGTGGCTCCAGAGAACCATCATGGGCTAAGGAGAGAGGATTCTAGTCCACAGAAGAGAATAAAAGGGGAAAAAATCTAGATTCTTGGTTCTGGGGAACACATTGCACTTGGGCCTCTATCTCTGGAACAAGACAGAGGTCCACTTGCCAAGCAAATGAAGAGCCTGATAGACTGGAGAGTAGAGTAGCTGGGCCTCCCAAATTGAACTTTGATCAGGGCAGAGCTAGGCTGGAATGAGGAAGAGAGGGCACAGTGGCTGTGCCAAATCTTCCAACTCGGTCCCCGTGTGCGGTGACCTCTTCGAGATGGCTCAGCTGAGAGTGAGCAGATTGGAAAAATGGAAAGTTGTTTTCAGAAAACGAGCCAGTGAATAACAGATGCCCGTGTTTTGCTGTTGCCATCACTATGTCTTTTCTGCATAACATATTCCCGAAAGATGTTTAAAATGCTTAAGGAATCATGTTTCATCAACATCTCTTGACGGTAGGTGGGTGGTAAGAAGGCGGTGAGGCGGCTTGTTCTGTGAAGATGCTTTATTTCAAGTACAGAGTAAATTCGGGACCACAGGGGGAAGGGTTTTGTAGACCAGAAGTTGTTCAAGTGGGCTTACCATGAAGAAAACCACCCAGATGAGGGTTGTCATGATTCATTCATTCATTCATTCATTTGGCAAGCATCCACCAGGGTGTCCTTCATGCTGGTCCCTGTGTCGGGGGCCATGAGAACAACAATGAGGAAGGCGGCCATTTGAGATTAAAAGAAGACATTCTGAAGGAAAAAGAAACAGGTTATATTAGTAGCGTTGATACAGAAAAGAATCAAGGCAAAAGATATCATGAACGTAAGTGGTAACTGTAAAGCATGAGAGGTGCGTATCTGAAAGCTGGTGTGTGATTACTAAATGGGAAAGCAGATTTCTTTCAAAATTTAATTTAGTTTTTGGAATAGATAATCAGTTTAGGCGGTTGAAATAGCCACACAATACAAAATATTATGGTCTGAAAAGTCTTGCCCCCCAGCCCTTGGATACCTGACCATTTCTCCCTCGCTCTGTGGGTAATTTGATTAATTTCCTGTTTATCTTTCCAATGTTCCTTTATAAAAAGTTAAGAATAGGTGCACATATATTATTATTTTCTTCCCTTCTTACGTAAATGATGGCAGACTTCATACAACGGGCATATTAGTTTTCTAGGCTGTGTAACAAATTACTGCAAACTTACTGGCTTCCCACAATGCATATTTATTATCTCAGTGTCTGTGGGTCAGGAACAAGAGTGTTGCTTAGCCAGGGTCTCACACAGGGTCTCACAAGGTGGCCATCAACATGTTGACTGGGGGCCCCTGGGTGGCTCAGGCGGTTAAGCATCCAGCTTCAGTTCAGGTCATGATCTCAGGGTTTGTGAGTTTGAGCCCCGCGTTGGGTTCTGTGTTGACAGCTTGAAGCTTGAAGCCTGCTTCGGATTCTGTGTCTCCCTGTCTCTCTGCCCCTTCCCTGCTCACACTGTCTCTCTCTTTCTCAAAAATAAATAAACATTAAAAAACTAAAAAAAAAACCACGTTGGCTGGACTGTATTCTCTTCACAGGCTCAACTCTAGAAAGATCTGCTTCCAACCTCCCTCAAGCTGTCGGCTGACTTCATCTTCTCGCAGGTATGAAGTCATGGCGGTTTGTTTCTTCAAAGCTGGCAAAAGAATCTCTATTCTCAAAAAGAGTCTCTTATAAGGGCTTTCACTTGATTAGGTTAAGATCTCCCAGGACGAGCTCCCCTTTGATTAACTCAGAACCAGCTGATTTGGGATCTTAATTACATCTGCAAAACTTCTTTTTGCCATCTTGTATTGGCTGAGAAGAAAGACTCAGTACACCCGAGGGAACTAGATTATATAAGAGTGTAGCTCATGGGAAATCACTTGAGGGCTTCTCTGCTATACTAGGCGTTGGCAAGCGATGGTCCCTGGGGCAAACCCGGGCACTACCTGTACTTCTGTAAATAAAGTTTTATTGGAACACAGCCATAGGCATTCGTTTGCGTGCTGTCCATGATTGCTTTCTTGCTAACACGGCACAGTTGGGTGGTTATGACCCGGTGTCCCTGTGGTCCGTAAGCCTAAAATATCTCCTGGCTGACCCTTTACAGAAAAACACCACACACTACTCTGTCCCACGCTTTCTCCTTGCCATTAAAAAGCAGGTGTTTTTTCTGAGTCAGTGCACACAGATCTTCGTCTTCTTTATAGCTTTGTAGTCATAGTATGGACTACATTTCATACGGACACACGGTATTTCATGTAACCAGTCCATGGTTGCTGCACACAGTGGCTTCCAGTCTTTTGTTGGACATGATCTTGGAAGTAGGAGACTTAGAAATTCTGACCTAATGAAGTCAAATACATTTGTTTCTCTCTTTATTTTTTAACTTTTTACAACTTATTTCTATTTTTCGGGGAGAGAGAGAGCTTGAGTGTGGGAGAAGCAGAGAGAGAGGGGGAAAGAGAATTTTAAGCAGCTTCCACACCCAGCGTGGAGCCCGACTCAGGGCTCAATCTGATGAACCCTGGGGTCATGACCTAAGCCCAAATCGAGTAGGACGCTTAACTGACTGAGCCACCCAGGCATCCCTGTTTCTCTTTTCGTGATGCTTTAACTAAAGCTCTTTTGGGTATTAAAATATTTCTTTTTTTCTGATTAAAAATGTGATGTACCATCATACAAAGTTCAAAACTCTAGAATAAAAAGTGGAGGGCATTTATGGGGAGATAGTGGTGGAAAACATACCCCTGATACTATTTTCTCAGTCTCTTGACTCAACTCTCAGCTGCCTCTCCTGGGCTCAGGAGAGGCAGGGCCCACAAGGTGTAAGGCAGACGTAGAGGCTGGAGGCTGGACCTCTCTGGGCAGAGCCCTGGGGTGAGGCTCGGGCTCTACAATGCCAGCTCATAGAGATCCCTACACCCATTTGGAAGGGTGGAGCCAGCCAGTAAGCCCCACCCTGGAGGATCCAATGGCTCAGGGAAACTGATCAGGTGAGCCCAGTGGCCCATTTCTGAGATCGAGAGAGCAACGACCTTGCAGCTGGGGACATCGGGAGCTGGGGGCCAGTGCCCAGCTGCAGGCAGGGACCTGAGCAGACACCACAGAGTCTGTTGAGCCCCCACCACTCGGGGGCTACCACCACCGAGGCGCCCCAGCAACAAGGCATGGCTTCAAGGGTGAGGAGAGCTTCAAGTAGGCAATGAAGAAAAACAAGGAATTCAAGGATCTCAGCAGGCTGGGAGAGGAAGAATAAACTATCAACTAGCCAGAAAAAGTCTCACTACAGAAGACAGATACCAGCTGCCCTAAAACACAGCAAGAACACTTGATTCCATCACGGCGTGGACTGGAGCTGAAGAATTACTTTGAATTAAAAAAAAAAAAATTAAGTACCTATCTTCAAAGAGATGATGGCTTCCATTTGGACCCAAATTAGTGGTCTGGAAGGTGAAGTGGAAGACATATCTCAAAACCCAGAGAAAAGAGTTAGAGATGAAAATCACAAGGGGGAAGTAAAAGGAGAAACCTGCATGCTCGACCCCTGACAGCTCATATACAGATGATAGAGTAACTTTGGAGGAGAGGCATTATCTGTGCAGATGTTAGAACACACTCCGCACGCGGTAGAGGGCTTGAGTCTAGAGACGAGAAGGGTCAGCTGAGCTCCAGTGGGGACTCATGAAAAGCCACACTCACAGACCCAGGTTGGCAATGCCACTGCCTTCCAGGGGTGAGCAGAAGATCCCAGAAGCTTCCCACGGGAAAGAATTGTTATTTATAGATTTGGAAGAAACTAGGACGGCCGTCAGAGGTTTCTCTGGAGCCATTGGCAGACAGAAGATGGCGGAACAATGTCTATGAAGTATTGACAGGAAGTGGGTGCCAAGCGAGCCAGCTGGGTTAGCAGAGACGTTGGTCGGTTTGAGAACACCGGTTAGGATTGTATGAGGCTGGGAGAGGGAGGAAGCAAATGCGGGTTTAACCCCAGGGCTGAAGTGCGTCTCCGTGACAGACTTTGGAACGATGATATATTTGGGGCGTACGTCTACTGAAACATTGCTACTCTTTGTTTATCTAAAATTCCAGTCGACCAGGACATCCTGTATTTCTTCTAGTTAACAATTAATTGTTTTTCTAAATCTGGCCACTCTATTCATTGACACCATAAGGGGCTCTTTCAACGTTGCCTTAGGAATGACTGTGGCACCTCGAGGGGTCACAGGCATGCTTAAGAAGAGAGAGGAAGGGAAGGGTTAAGAGCAGATTCCTGCATATATCTAAGTGGCCAGCAGGCCCCAAGGCCACACTGCAAAAGAAGCTGGGACATCAGCTGTAGCATTTGTGGCATCTGTAGAAAAGGCAGGCAGGGGAGAAGAGGCTGGAAATCGGGTCCAAACAGCTGAGACACCGACACTGCTTTCCAGGACCAGTATGGCAGGCAGGTTGCAGTAAACCATAAGGGGCATCATTTTTATTGTAGTGTCTGGGAAAGCCTCCTCGGGGGGACTGTTTAATCAGGTCACTATTTCTGAGTAGCAGACTATTTCATTTCGTCGCTCAGAGCAACCCCGTTGATGGTTGCCTACAGGTCTTTGGGTCATTTGGGTGGTGGTGGGCCTGCCTGGGCGTGGGTGGTCCTGCCTCAGGCTTCTGCGGTTCCCTGCAGTTCAGCCGAGGGGTTCTGCATCTGGAGGCTGAGGAGCTATCAGCTGGGTGCTTTGGTCCTCCTCCAGACTGGCCCCATACTGCTTGCTTCTGCCGCTTCCTGTTGGCCAGAGCAGAACACAAGACCAGCCCAGGCTCAAGAAGTGGCAAATTAGACTCCATATTCGGAAGAGAACAATTGTCCTGAGAATTTCAACAGCAAGGGAAAACATCTTTCTTGCTTCTCATTCATCAAAGATCTACTGACCCCTGAGTCGCCATGAGTCAGTTACTGCTCTGGGATCGGTGAATAACACAAGGCTGGATGGAGGGACAACACTGCCTGCCCTCGGGATGAAAATAGAGATGGCGTTCTAGATTCTTCTGAAAGGGTTCAGGCTCCTCCCCAACTATATAAAATTGACCCCTGGCTTTTGTTCATTAAACTAAGCTTTTCGATTGCACATATAATACACACACAGAAAAGCGTGCTTATATCATGGGAGTGCGGCCTGATAAACTTCCGCAACGCGATCGCACCCGTGCACTTGGCACGCAGATGGTTGGGGCTACAGGACAGCGTCACCACCCTGGGACCCCAGGGCCCCCTTCCAGGCACCCACCTCCCAGCATCACTTGCTATTCTCACTCTGCCACCAAAGACTGGCTTTCCCTGTTTTTTTTTTTTGGATTTTTTCTAGATGTTTATTTTCTTATTTTGTGTGTGAGAGAGAGAGTGTGTGCACGTGCGAGCAGGGGAGGAGCAGAAAGAGAGAGAGAGAGAGAGAGAGAATCCCAAGCAGGCTCCTCACTGCCAGCACAGAGCCTGACATGGGGTGAGATCATGACCTGAGCTGAAATCAAGATTTGGATGCTTGATATCAACCAGGGCTCCCCTTAATTTGCCTTTTTCTGATGACTGAAATGTTGGGCACATTTTTACACACTTATTGGGCATTTTGTATGTCCTATGAAATTAGATTCAGTCTTCTGTCCAGTTTTCTATTGGATCGTCTGCTTTTTTCGTTTTTTAAATTGTTTGGAAGGCTTCCCTAACTATTGTAGACTTGCATTCTCTGTCAGACATGTGTGTTGCAAATGTTCTCTCCCTTCCATGGCTTGCCTTTTCTCTCCTTTACTGTTGTCTTTGTTGACCAGAGGATCTTAATTTTCACACAGTCTAATCTGTATTATTTTTCCTGGTATGTTTAATACCAATTGTGTCCCGCTAAAGAAGGTTGCTGCTCCAGATTGTGCAGATACTCTCTTAAATTCTCTTAAATTGTAGAAATTTTTTATGCTTTCCACATTTATGCCCATAATCCAACTGGACTTGATTTTTGTTCAAGATGTAAATAGGAAGCAAGATGCATTTTTTTATAATATGGATACTTAACCGATCATTTATTGAAAAGATCATCCGTTCTCCACTGCTTTGAAATGTAACCTTTCTCATAAATAAAACGACTCTGTGTGGTCTGTTTTTGAACTCCTTATTCTATGCATTTTTAGTCTTTCTTTGTGTCTTATTTTCCATAACATTATAATAAGTCTTAATAACTAAAGACTTATTATAATATAATACAATATAATATAATATAATATAATAACTGAAGACACTTAAGTCTGTAAGTGTCAACTTGGTTTTTTTTTAGATTGTCTTTGCTGCTCTTGGGCCTTTGCATTGCATAAAAATTATAGAAATAGTTTTTCAGTTTCCATAGAAAAAAAGACTTTCTGGGATTTTTAATCAGAATTATATCGAATCGATCAATGTATTTGAAAAGAATGAACATCTTTCAGTTTTGAGTGTTGCAGTCCGTGAAGGTGGTATGTTTTTCATCTATTTACATCTTTACTTTTCCTCAGTCATGTTCTGTGATTTTTTTTAAATTAAAAAAAAAGCTTAGTGTTTACCTAGTTTTGAGAGAGAAAGACAGAGAGAGAGACAGAGAGTGAGTGGGGGAGGGACAGAGAGCGAGGGACACACAGAATCCGAAGCAGGCTCCAGGCTCTGAGCTGTCAGCACAGAGCCCCACGCGGGGCTCAAACTCACGGACCGCGAGATCATGACCTGGGCCAAAGTCGGATGCTTAACTAATTGAGCCGCCCAGGCGCCCCTGTTCTGTGATTTTCTATGCAGAGGGCTTGCTGACTTCTGATTTATCTTAAGTATGTAATATTTCCATATGTTGTCACAAATGGAATTGTTATTGTAATATTCTCCACCTTTTGTAATTGTCCTATAGTTCTTGGATACTCTGTTCCACCTTTTGCATTCTTTTTTTTTCTCCCTTCGTTTCAGTTCTGGAAGTTTCCAGTGACGTATCATCAGGCTCACTGACTCTTTCTTTGGTCGCGTCCAATCTGCGGATGAGCCCATCCAAAGCATCCCCTACTGAATCTTTGATTTCCGGCGTTTCGTTTTGGCTTCTGTCCCAAGAACTGCCGTCTCTCTGCTCACATCACCCATCTGCTCCTGCCTGTTGTCCTCTGTTTCCATGAAAACTCTTAGTATCTCGATCATAGTTATTTTAAATTCCTGATCTGATCATTCTGGAATCTCTGCCATATCAGAGTTTGGTTCTGAGACGTGCTTTGCCTCTTCCAACTGTATGTTTTGCTTTTCAGCACACCTTGTAATTTTTTGTTGAAAGCCTGACATTATGTGTTGGGCAAAAGAAGTGTAGGCCATTAGTGTGAGGTTTCTGTTGACCTGGTAGGTGGCAGACCATGTTTACCGTTTGCTGTAGCCATGATATCAGAGGCTAACGTTTCTTCCAGGGTCTTTATTTGTGCCTCCCCATTGTCTTGGGGTTTTATTAGAGACTCATTAGATGGGGTCTAGGGTTGGCAGTAACCTTAGACTTGTACAGTAACCTTTAGTTGTAACACCCCCCTCCCAGTTCTTACGCAGGAGCCCTATGGAGGTGGAGGAAGAGTGTGGGGCAAGGGGGGGTATTCTGTAGGGCTGAGATTAGGCCTCAGTCTCCTGAGTCTGAGTTAGTGTTTACCTTTCCCCAAGCCACTGAGGTCCTGGTAAGACCCAGGTTAGGCTCTGGTGAAATAATTCTCCTTGAGGGCAGCAGTTAAGGAGAACAGAGGACTCCAGACATGTTTCTCAATGGTGACTTTGCCCCTCTCCCTGCTAGAAGCTGGAGGGTGTCTCCCCAGGGAGAACCTGGCATGGCTCCCAGATGTTAGACTCGGGGCAGCCTGCTGACACTGCCCCCCCACCCCTGGAGTTCTGAACTCTCAAACTTGTCCGCACTGATGATGGTTCAAAGTCCTCGATGACGGCTGAAAGCAGTCCTGTAGGTAATGGCCCCACCGCGGGCTCCCGTGTCTGCTCTCCGTGTGTCTGGTTTTCTGGGCAGCAGATTGTGCCGTGGCCTCGATTCTCTGCTGGTGTAAGACCTGCTGGTTTCCAGTTTCTTCAGCATTTTTCTTGTTGTGAGGATGAGAGTGAGGACTTCCAAGCTCTTTGTAATTTGGACCAGAAACTCAAGTCTCCCTGTATGACAGTATATGCATGTGTGGTTGGCACATGTCATTGACACTTGAGTGGTCGACCAATCTGGAATTGCTAAAATAAACTTGGCTTTGCCATGGTGCCTTATCCTATTTTAATATGATGGAATTGGATCTGCTGATACTTTATTTAGGATTATTGGCCTACGTGCATAGGGGAAATTGGCTGGTCATTTTTCTTTCCCGTAATATCCCTGTCAGATTTCCATATCAAAATTAGTGGTAACTTAAGCTTTCTGCAGCTTCCTTGATGAGTATTTTAAGGGTTTATAAGTTTTTAGTTTTTCAAATAAGACATTTTTGTTTTATGTCGACTTTTCCATCAAATAGTTGTGTTTTAAATCATTATTTCTGACGTTATCAGCGCCCCTCTTACTTATTTTGAGCTTAATTTGCTTTCGCTGTTCTCACTTCTTGACATAGATATTTAGAACACTTACTTTTGGTCCTTTCTTCTTTTCTAATATATGCATCTGGTGCTACAAACTTCCCTGTTAGTACACCTTAACGTAGGTCCCATGAATTGTGATATCGTATTTTTATTGTGATTTACTTCAAACTATTTTCTAAATTTCATTGAGATTTCTTCTTGACACATAGGATATTTAGACGTGAATGGATTTCCCAACATGGGGGATTTCCTAGTCTTTTTTGTTTTTTGGTTTTTTTTAAAGAATTGATTTTGGACTTAATTCTACTCTGGTCAGAGAACATACTCCGAATAATTCCCAAACCGAAATTTGTCAAGGCTTGTCGATAGCATATGGTCGATTTCAGTAAGTGTTTTAGATGGATGATTCTCAAAAATATGTAGTCTCCAGATCCCCTTACATTCTTAAAAATTGCTGAAGTCCCAAAAGAGCTTTTGTTACTATGGGTTGTATGTATATTAACATTTACCATACTAAAACCTGAGAAATTTGTTTATTCATAATTGATTTAAAACATATTTTTATAAAAAAAATTTCTGTCTTCAAAACCAAAAATACTGACAGTAGTGACATCATTTTACCTTTTTTTTTTCAAATCTCTTTGACGTCTGCCTTCATGAAAGACAGCTAGACTCTCATATCTGCTCCTGAATTCAGCCAGTGTCAATATGTTGTTTTGATTAAAGTGTGTGGAGAAAATTGATCGCCACACAAATATGGAATTGGAAGAGAGACACATGTTGTATTTATCTTTTGCAGACCATTGTGGTTATTGAATACTGCACCAAAGGTCAACAAATAGCGATCCTCATTCCTTGGGCAAGTCTCGAATGTTCCAAACAAATACCCTTTTACATTGTTTTTGTCTTTCTCACGGGATGGATTGGGGTGCTATGGAGCCAGCCCTTCCAGGCTGGAAACCAGTCCTCTTTTTGGTTTTCTACCCCCCTGGCCCTCCCCCAGTTGTGTTTCTCAGGGCACTGTTGGCGTGCTTTGTGGCTTATTTGCCTGAACTACTCACTTTGCTCTGTGTAGGATGTAAGGTCTTTGGAGTAGAGAGGGTGTACTATTTGTCTGTATGTTCCTCTGGTCCTGACCAGAATTTTAGCACACAGTAGACCTTCAACAAATGTTTCATGAGCGATGAAGTATTTGAATTCATAAACACAGTAGCTCATACAAATTGGCAGTGCGAGATCTATTTTAGAAATGGATCTATTTGGGGGCACCTGGGGGGCTCAGTAGGTTAAGCGTCCGACTCTTGATTTTGGCCCAGGTCGTGATCTCATGGGTCGTGGGTTTGAACCCCACATTGGGCTCTGCGCTGACAGCTCGGAGCCTGCTTGGGACCCTGTCTCTCCCTCTCTCTCTGCCGCTCCCCCACTTGCACTCTCTCTTTCTCAAAACAGAAATAAGTATTAAAAAAAAAAAAAAAAAGAAAAGAAATGGGTCTATTTTGCTTCAGGGAGAGGAAAGGCGTCAACTAGGGCTCCCTGAGCACTTATTCTGATTCAGAACATCTTCCAGATCCTCTCATGCACTGAGTTGGGATTCAGTGTGATGACCTGAGAGGCCAGAGGTGGTGTAGGGCTGGGGAAGAAGGTGGCCGGGACGGCCCATCGAGAGGAAACAATGGAACAAGGTGGATGGATAAAACTCAACCATAGCGTTCCATCATAGTTTTTCAACATACAGCTCACTCTGTTTCTTTGGGAAAACGGTGACTTTTTTTTTTTTTTTTTCTAGCTGCAAGCTGTGAGCACATGGCAAAGAAAAAGAAGATTGACATGTGCCTACCCACCACCGTAAAGCATTTAGACCTGTTATCTGAATATCATGAAAACCACCAAACTCATCTGCTAGGGCTGCCCTAACAAAGTACCACAGGCTAGGCAGCTTCAACAACTACATTGTCTCACAGTTCTGGAAGCCAGAGAGTCCAAGATCAAGCTATCAGCCGGGTTCGTTCCTTCGGAGGCTGTGAGGGAGACTCTGTTCCCCTCACCTCTTCTGGTGGTTTGCTGGAAATCCTTGGCATTCGTTGCCGTAGAGAAGCATCATCCCAATTTCTGCCTTCATCTTCCTATGGCGTGTTCTCTGTGCGCTTATCTATCTTCAATGTTTCCCTCTTTCTAAGGATGCCAGTCCCATTGGGTTAGGGGTCCACCCAACTCCAGTGTGACCTCCTTTTAGCTTAACTAATTACATCTGCCATAAGTCGTGCTTCAAGTAAATTCACTTTCTGGGGTCCTGGGGGTTAGCACGTCAACATTTGAGTTTTGTGGGAGGTGGGGGTCACAACCATTAACACCTGCCTAACACTACTTTGGGTATGCGGTCTCCTGTCCTCGCCTGCACATGTGTGTGGATGTGTGTGTAAATTTCATTCATTTCCTATCATGCACAGCTGGGGACTCTGGAAATCTGGAGAGAACAATCTCCAACATGGTCCCTGGCCTCCAAGGGCTTACATTTTATCAGGGGAAGGTCGACAATAAACCACTAAGCAGACGATAGTTGGTTCCATCTCGAATGTACGTGTCCTGGGGCGCCTGGGTGGCTCAGTTGGTTAAACATCTGACTCCGGCTCAGGTCACGATCTTATGGTTTGTGAGTTCGAGACCTGCGTTGGGCTCTGTGCTGACAGCTTGGGGCCTGGACCCTGCCTGAGATTCTGTGTCTCCCGCTCTCTCTGCCCCTCCCCTGCTCATGCTCTGTCTGTCTGTCTCTCTCAACAATAAATAAACATTAAAAAACGATTAAAAAAAATATGTGTCCCGAAGAGACCCAAGCTAATGGGTTCGAGTCTAGAGGGGGTGGTATGGCATTAATTTAGAGGCGTTTATCTGGGGGGCCCTCTGAGGAGGTAAGGAGATGAGGAGGTGAGGGTCCAAGGGAAAAGTGCTTCAGCAGAGGGCACTGCCCAGGCAAAGGCCCTGTGGCAGGACCAGCCCATGTCTGTGAGGAACAGCAGGTAGGCAGGCTGTGGTCGGATTCTGTAGGGTCCCAGAGGCCATGGCGGACTTTTGCACTTTATTTTCGCTGGAGTCGGCAGCCGTTTGGAGCAGGGCATGCTGTGGTTTGCAATTAGAAATATTTTCTCAAGGGTCCTTGAATGTCTTCTTATGTAACCGAGACAGAAGCCAGCACGCGGGAAGGTTGGAGGATTTCTTTTAGGTCACAACTTTTAGGGGCGGGCTTTGGCCAAACTAGACATCTCTGAATCCTCCCATCATCAACCAAAAAGCAGAGATCTGCCTTCCTCCTCTCCTGGGGTGCTGGGCGAGGACTCGGTCATATATGCAAAGTCCTGTGTGCTTTGTGTAGACAGAGAAGTGAGGCTGTATTATCCAAATTCATTTCCCACCTGAAGCCTTCTGACTGGAAGACAATGAACTCCCCACACAGACTTTCATTCCTGCCCCGCCCTGAATCAGCCTCCTGCAGACAAACGGGTCACACGTAGAAAACGGGCCAGCAGCATCACACAGAAAGGCTCTTCAGGTTCATCAGACGGCTGGCGCTTCGGGAGTCCAAGGTGACTGCGTCTGCAATCTGACGCATGACCCTGGAAACACGTACATTGTCCCCTGAATCATTGTTCCGCTTGCTCAACCTGCATTATGGGGTGATGTGAAGATTCCCCAACTTACGGCTTTGCAGCCCGGACGAAGATTCCTAATTGGGTTGGTTTATGCTCTGTGCCTCCCTAAAGAAATGGACACCCACGGGGTTGCCTGGGGGGGCTCAGTCGGTTAAGCGTCTGACTTCGGCTCAGGTCACGATCTCATGGTTCATGGATTCGAGCCCCGCGTCGGGCACTGTGCCGACAGCTCGGAGCCCGGAGCCCGCTTCGGATTCCGTCTCCCTCTCTGCCCCTCCCCCACCCGCTCTCTCAAAAATGAATCAACATTAAAAAAATTACAAAATAAAAAAAAGGACACCCATCTTTGATATAATTCTCACAAGGACATGGCTTGGAGACACCAAAGCAGGGACTCTGGCTAGTGTAAGAAAAAACATGCACGTCACGGAAGCAAACACACCGAGACTCTAACAACGTGCTTGTGTCGGAAGGAGAGTCAGCTCTTGTCCTCCAGTCCATACACCCACCATTTGACAGGTTCATTTGCCTCAGGTGCTAGGGAGAGGACCGACGTCCCTCATGACCCTGCATCTCAGAGGAGCCACCCCCAACTGAAAGAGGACAGGAGCCACGTATGTAATTTAAACGTTCGAATAGCCCCCGTTAAACAGGTAAGAAAACAACAACAAAAACCAAAAAACAGGTAAAATGAATGCCAGTGATGTGTTTTATTTAAGCTACTACAGCCAAAAGATTGTCATTTCGATTTGTGGTCAACAGACAGTTTACATTCCTTTTCCACCATGCCTTTGAAATACAGTGTGCGTTTTCCACTCTGGGCCCACCCTGCACACATTTCAAGAGTCAAGAACCATGTGCGGCTGATGGCTTCCGGGCGGGCCTTGTGGGAGCAAACTGCCTTGGCTCGGTTGCCCTGCGTGTCTGGGCTCCTACGAGAAAGGCTGAAGAGGAACGCACCAGGGTGACACTGTTCAGTTCTCCCAAGATCGCCCTCCTTCTCTGCAGGCCCTTTCTTCCCGCTGCTCTAATCGGGGGGCCCTGACAAGGACTGCCAGTTAGACTACCCACACACCTGGTCTCAGGGATGGGTCCAGAGATGGGCTTGTGACCTCAGCTGCCCAGTTAGAGTCCTTCCCTGCAGTTAAAAACAAAAAAGGCAACTGGAGAGAAGCCTTTGTCTTGTCTGGTCGGGAGGCGATGAGGCTGTAAGGCTTCCATAGGCTAGAGTGCTCAGAGGGGCATGGCTGACCTCTGCGGCCAGCCAACCGGAGGGGACGAGGCCAGCTCAGAGAGAAACCGGTGTGTGTGTGTGTGTGTGTGTGTGTGTGTGTGTGTGTGTGTTGGGGGGGATCACCTGAGTGCACTGTAACAACTGTTGCCCTCACTCTGTCCTATGAGTTTCCCAGCTATTCGTTTCCCTTTTCGACTTAAGTTATTTAGAATTGGTTTTTGTCCCTTGCAAAATTTTGGCATGTATGTGCTTATTTTTTTATGTTTATTTATTTTTGAGAGAAAGAGAGCACAAGTGTGGGGGGGAGGGGGCAGAGAGAGGAGGAGACACAGCATCCGAAGCAGGCTCCAGGCTCCGAGCCGTCAGCCCAGAGCCCGACGCGGGGCTCGAACCCACGCACCGTGAGATCACGACCTGAGCCGAAGTCGGACGCTTCACCGACTCACCCACCCAGACGTCCCTATGCTCATTTTTGTAAGTCTTCCGGGGTCAGGCTCCTTGTGTGTCAATTTGTCAGGGCTCTGCATTTTGAGGAGCACAACACTCTTCTCCAACGCCCCCAGCCTTCTGTCTAAAGCCGTGGGGCTCGAAGGGATAAACATAATTTTCACCGTAGATTGAAAACACCGTGTTAGTGCCGTCTGGTAGTCAATTAATGTCTGAGTTAAGAGAAAACTAACCTACTTAAAAAAATGACGAATGGATCCCAGGATTCGTCTGCCCCACACCAGCACACCCTGTTTTCGGTGACGTGGAAGTTCTCGTTATAAAATCCCAGCACTTTCCTGAGCGGTAACTGTCTTTTCAGCCAAATCCTAAGTGCTTTTGTGGCGTGTTTACTTGCTTAATCAAACGCTGGCTAAACTCAAGGGTTTTGTGCTTGAGAGAATTGTAGCTTCTAACTTTTATTAAGAAAGAAATAAACATGTCACTCCAAGTATAATGGCTGGACCAAGAAGAAAATTACACTGTTCACATCCTTCCTTTTGGATCATTTTCACTCAATCTTTTTAAAAGAGCTTCAGGTCAGCCTCCTGTTGATGAGATGTTTGTGCTATAGAATTTCCCTTACCATGAGGCCGTAAATTTTAAGTCAATACTCTTTTATACCCGTCTAAGCAATGTTTAGCTACATAAACCGCCATTTTCCTGGTGCTATTGTATCCAAGGATCCAGAAAATTGTATATGGCGGTGATAGGGATGTTGTGACCCAACCTGCTCTCCCGAAATTCCAGACCCTATTTAGCTCTTCAATGCTTCCTTGCGCTGGATCGTTTGAGAGCCTGGTTTTACCCTGAAGCCCGCTGCCTTACATCACTCTGTGAAGCTCAAGTTATATAAGCCATTTTTTTTTCAATGGTTTTTTTTTTTATTTATTTTTGGGACAGAGAGAGACAGAGCATGAACGGGGGAGGGGCAGAGAGAGAGGGAGACACAGAATCGGAAACAGGCTCCAGGCTCCGAGCCATCAGTCCAGAGCCCGACGCGGGGCTCGAACTCACGGACCGCGAGATCGTGACCTGGCTGAGGTCGGACGCTTAACCGACTGCGCCACCCAGGCGCCCCTATAAGCCAGTTTTTGTGGCAAGGGGTGGATGGGGGTGGGGGCAACGGGCAGAATAAAACCAAGTGTATCAGCAACACAAAAAGGCCGAAGCAATGGTGTTTAATGAGAGTCTTCAGTGACATTTTGAAATCCCTGCCCCAGAGTCTATTTCTTCTGGTCGAGGAGGAGAGTACTCTAGCGTTATCACGACCGTGGAAGCCGAGACTCCAGATTTCCTGTTCCTGGTCCCACGGTCACCGGATGATGATGGAACCTGGTCTTGTAGAACCTCCCAGCATGGTGGAAGACACCTCAGGGAGACGCTCGGGCTTTCTGGTTCTGAGCTGTCCCACCCAACCCTCTAGGGTCTCAGCACAGATGCCCTTTAACACTGGATTAGTCTACACAGGGGACCACCCCCTGTTTGCCCATTTCTGTGACACCAAGTCAATGACTTGGGAAAGGAGATGTTCTGGGAGTCTCTCCCCCCAGGAAAGACCTACTTGCTGAGTGTCTTTGGAAGACCTTGGTAAGAGTCTTTGCCCACCTGTCCCCAGGTTCACACAACCGTGTCTGTTCTTACTCTAGACATGATCCCCAAAGGGTCCTGTCTTTCCTGCTGCAAGGAGCTGCCTCTGGCCTGTGCAGATCTCTGTTCCCATGTTGGTCACTAGGGGTTGGCAGTCATACTGGGGATGCTCGGGGGAATTGGAACCACAGAATCCCAAGGAGGCACCTCAGGCTCGCTTCCGCTCCCCAGACCACCCGAGCTGGGCTCTCACCTCCTCTGCCTCGCGGCTCAGGTGAGAAGAGTTTGCGCTGTTCACGGGAAGTCACATTGACATTCGGGCTCCCCTGATCGCCAGGAATGTCCCCCTCATATTTGGGCCAAGTTATTTTTCCTACTGCTTCCATCCTCTGCTCCCATTTTGCCCTCCAGAATCCTAACCGATAAAAAGCACACTCCCATTCCCACTTTGGAGATGACCATCTCATCCCCAGGGCTCC
Organism: Herpailurus yagouaroundi; assembly: GCF_014898765.1. Classification (NCBI taxonomy): domain Eukaryota; kingdom Metazoa; phylum Chordata; class Mammalia; order Carnivora; family Felidae; genus Herpailurus; species Herpailurus yagouaroundi. Next base: position 5,770,364 of record NW_024412433.1, read on the forward strand.
CCATTTGAGCCCAGATGTCCCAAATTCCTTCCATCGGTCTTCACTGGCTATGCTGCTCCTGCCACTCGTCTCTGGGAAACTTATGGACAAGCCCGGGTTGCACGTGCATCGGGCTCTTGCGGGTATCCCGTGGGACTTGAATGCTAAGGGTGGTCTGTCCTGCCCGGAGCGGGGCGAGGTCATCTGTGACCCCCTGCATGGCTGACTCATCTGCCCCTGGGATGCGTCGCATCGTACGAGTTTCCTGGGGCTTCCCTTCCTAGGAACCTGGCTGTCCTCCCAAGTCCTGGCTTCTAATTGCCCTGTAGTTTCTGCACATCAGGGTTGACTTTTAGCAGCACTCTACCTCTCCCCCACCCCACCCCCCACCCCCCGCTGATTTCTACCCTATGCACGAGGCATAGGCATGGAGCTCAGCTCCTTTTCCTTGCTTGGTACAAACTTCTGTTGGTGTGCCTGGCTCCCTGAGCGCTGGACTTCTGTCTGGAAGATGCCTGATCTTTCTCACCGACTTGGGCTCCAGCCCTCCCTCTGGTTCTCTCACTTTCTCCTCTGCCGCTCTTGGCCTCCTTGCAGCGAACCCAACCCCCTTCCTCCCTTTTAATATGCACAGGTGTTTTTTACCCCCCAGAATAGGCTGTGGGCCTCTCTTCACAGACCAGAGACTCACTAGTGTCCTCCACTGCACAATTGGGTGTCCCTTTCAAATGAATACAACAGGGTATCCCTTTCCAGAGCTGTCCCTTTCCTGCCCTCACCCATGTCTTCAAGAAGAGGTGATGGGTTCAGTTCCATCACTGTGTGCCTTCTGTGCTGGATTCCCAGGCTGCAAGAGACAGAAAAGACTGCGGTTCTCAGGTTAGGTTCAGTTTCAAGCAACAACAGAGTTTCCTTCCATCATGATTGCTAATGTGATCAAGATTGGAGGTCCTGGAGGCATTTCCTGTTCTCCAAGGAAGTCTCCGGAACATTGTAAGAAGTCTCGTTGGTCCCCAGCACTGCTAAGACATCAGGGGGACCCTTCCGGCTCTTATTGTCTCCTGGGAATGATCTTTTTCCCAGGGAGGAGTATTTGCCCACTTTTACCCACTGCCAGGAATGATGCCTAAGGGAGGTAATATTTACGCTCGTTGTCGAGGCTCTAGGAACACTGTCTTGGGACAATTAAATTCTCAATAGTTGAAAAACCACAGTCATCTGAAGTCATTCGTGGGGACTCTCGGGCTCAATCTTGGATTCTCCAGGTTCCTTTAAAACCACTTAGATTTGTGGTCATCTCCATCTCGGCTCGTCAATCCAACCAGTATTTACGGAGCACCCGCTACGAAGCGGCAAGTTGGAAATACACCATAACACAGCAGGGAATGAAACAGAGAGCCTTTGGCATCACTGAGTTTATAGGATGGTGGGGAATACAGACACCAAAGCAGATTATTACACGCACAAGGAGAATTACAGCCCAGAAAATTCAAACTACAATGTCAGCGGTTCCACTATAAGGACTACGATATATCCTCTCTCCGCGAGGAAACTTTAAAGTGTTCATCGAGGGCGTTAACACACCTTATGACAGTCGTTTCTGGGTATTTCACCCTCCTTGTTACGGCTGCGCATGGAAGTTTCCTCCTGTCACATTTTCTGCCAAGTTGTTTTTGGTGTAAAACAAAGCTATTGGTTTTTCCAGATTTATTTTGTGAGCTGGACACTTTATTAAACTCTTTTATTGTGTTTTAAACTTTGGTAATAGCTTTTCCACCGAAAGCAATTTCCTCTGACCTCTGGATGATGGTCTTTCCAGAATTGCCTTCCAATCATGTTAAGAGTAAAAATTGTGTATTAAAAAACACTTTGGAGATCATTCTCTCCTGCTCCGTTGAACAAGCCCACTTCTTAGGAGCCACTTCTAGCTCGTGAGAATCATGTCCTTCTCTGGCTTCTTTGTCCTTCTGCGAATCTGGTGACCACCCTCCTTTGCACTGTCACCCAGGGGGGCTGTGTTGGCCCAGGGCAGGACCTCGGGGTCGTTGCTTTCAGAGATTACGCGTCTGTGTGCTCACATCTTCAGTCTCAGGACAGCGGGGGTTTTGATGAACATGGAGGTTAGTCCCGCAGCACATGGGAGGACCGTGGTTCCTGTCCCTTTTGTTTAAGCGACAACCACACTCATCTTCGCCCTACCTCTCCGCCTCTTTCCTGTTCCCCTGTACTTCCTGACTTCCATGGTCACCTGACTTGCGAGGTGGGGGTCTGTGGCTTTAAAATGTAAGCCTCATTAACGAGGAGTCCGACACTCAGTTCACACCTGTTTTCACAGTGATTCAACCACTCTTCCCTTTTCTGGGCTCTCAGTGAGTGTATGTGGAGGGAATGAATCCAACCCCCCCCCCCCCCCCAGGACCCACTCCGTGCCAGGCACTGAGAGGGCTCTGGAGCCAGCCTGGTGGGCCATCAGACGTGGGCTTTCCTCTCAAGATGCAGAATTGTGGCCGCAGGCTCCTGGCCGGGAGGAGTAGTGCCGGGCCCCCCCCAGAGCAGGTTTTTTTCCCTGTGTGGGTGCGGGTTCCATTCAGTGGGATCCCTCTGCTTCAGGGCGAGTTAGGAGCCAGCACGGAGCGGCTGGGGTGAGGACGCTGGGGCCCTTCTGTCCCCAGATTATGTCCCTTATAGGATAAGCATTGATTTCTAAATAAGTCTAAAAGACTTCTTGCAAGAAAATCAAACTTCTGAGATTCTAGAAGGCACCGTGTCAGAGACTGGCAGCTTTCTTACTTTCTTAGTGGCGCATAAAATAACGGATCATCCTCTAGCCTTCAGTATCTTAGATATGATGAAATACGTAACCCGTCCCCCTGAAGTATATTCACAGAGTTGAATGATCTCTTCCCTGGTTTTCTTCTTCACATACCCCTCTGCCCCGTTCGAGAACGTTTATCTAAGCAATAAGGCAGCTCATACGAAGCGATCCATCTTTGGTCGAACCGCGGAGAGGTAGAGGTCCTCAGGCCATGTCGCACGTTTTTCTACCTAGGCTTATTTATGTCTCGATAGAAGGAAGACACGGGGTTTCTGGATCAGAGCCAGACTCCTATTTATCGGTCCCGCCATCTTAGAATCAGGTGTCCGTGCTGCACCCCCCGTGGGCGGTGGGCGAGGTCCAGCCAGGCTGTGCACCTGCAGGGCCTGTGCTGCAGGAGAGGGCCACCGGGGCTCAGAGTCTCGGAGCTGCTAGAACCGGCTGGCACAGCTGCTCCTCCCCGCCACCCAGCCAGAAAGAGAGCTTCTGCTCTGGGATGTGAACGGTGTTCTCTGGGGAGACAACAGCAAGGTCTCCGGGCTCAGTATCCTTTGGAACGGAAAATCGGTCTCCAGGGGAGAGAGAGCCGTCCGCCTCTCCAGCTGTCACAGTCTTTAACTTCCAACTGCTCCTGGCTCTTCAGCCATCCCTCCACCCAGGTTGCCACCGCTCCGACCACGCGGAAACATGAAAAGAGCGTTTTTTTGCCGGCAATCATATTATTTTTATCTCCCCCAATTGCTAAAGTCTTTTTTTTTTTTTTAATGCTTATTGATTTTGAGAGACAGAGTGCGAATGGGGGAGGGGCAGAACAAACAAGATGGCGGGAGGCTCTGCATGGTGGGTGTGCGACCGTTCCTTTGACAACCAAAATCTTCAGGACAGATTCAACAAAGATCACCAAACACTTGATGTGGATGGATCTCCGGTGGGAAACCGCTGAAGAGGGAGGGATTCCGTGTCCCCGGGTCCGGCAGTGTCTTAGTGCCAACCCACGAGGTCACAGGAGCCCAGAGGAGAGGGAAGCGTGGGCTGCGGGCACACTCAGAAGTCTTGGCTTCTGGCCATGAATCTGGAGTTCGGGTTAAGTTCTACCAAGTTCTACCTCTCCCAGAGGTAGAGGGCCCGGGGAATGTGTGGTCGGCATTCAGCAAGCCTGTTTTTATACCACCGTGACAGGGGTTGACTCGTTCCGTACATCGCGGCACAATTTTTCTGGGTCCTATTCGTCAACGGACGGGGGCAGTGAGTCAGGGTTACGGGTCGTGTCACAGCCCCTGGTCCTCGTCGGCTTTGCGGACGCAGGTTATATCCTTGCACATGGATTCTGCCATTCGTAAGGCCGGGCAAGCGTCAGGCGAGAGTCTCCTGCTGGAAAAACAACTCGTAGCCTGTCTTCTGTTAATAATGTCTTTGGAAAACTTTCTCTGTGGCTCAAGTGTGTACACGTCCGATCTGCTTTATATATTTGCAGACCCAGTCGGCCAACCAGGAGGCACGAGGCATAAACGCACGCCCAGAGAAGGAGCACGAAATACTCAGCTATACATTGAACACATAGGAGATGACAGTCTCCCTGTACTGATGTACTGATGTAGACACACACACACACACACACACACACACACACAAAATACTCCAGGAGCACCAGAGCACGCACCTGTTTCTGCCTGGATCTCGGCAAGGCTCCACATGAAAGCGCTGTAGGCGGGCCTTGAAGACTTGACTGTGTGACGTCCGCCGGCAGAAAAGGCGCAGGTTAGCATTTCAGACCGGAGGAGCACAGGAGGCAGCAGTGCAAGGTCAAGGTGAGAGTTCACCGTAGGGGGGAAGGAGAGAACGTGAGAGGTCACCCCAGAAATCAAGATGGCTGCTGTCACTATTATTTCTGCAGGACTTCATTATAAAGGTTAATGGCAACGTTCTTCACGCTGCGAGGGCATAACCCTGCTGTTGACAAAGTGCCCCGGCGCATGGGGAGGGGGGCAGGGACCACACTGCTCCTCCTTCACTGCGTCTCCGGAGTCCACTGCAGGGCACGACACAGACTCAGCGTTCGATGAATATTTACTGAAAGGAAACAAGCGACTCCTCCAGTAATCTGATTTCATGCATTCAGCATTTCTAACATGTATGCTCACCAAAGCAGAATGCTGGGACTATTTATGTTCTTGAATATGATATAAGGACTCATTATCGAGTCCCCCGGTGCATCCGAGGTAGGTTTCCAAGTCTAGAGGTCACGTAATCATTTTACACATGGCAGTGAACAGGCAGATGTGAGGAAAACCAATGAAACGCGCCGAGCACAGACAACTTGAGCATCGTCCAATTATTCAATTGTTTTGGGATCCGCATCTGTTTTCTAGGGACAGAGGCTTTTCCTGAAGCTTTACCTAAAGCTGGCAAGTGAAATTTCTAGCAAGGGAGTGCATCCTTGAGCTGAACGTGAGATTCAGTATATACGGGATCAGTGGTCAAGTGTGTGAGGCTGCCGGGCTAAGCAGTGGACCCAGGCGCTCCGAAGGGGTCCACTCGGGATCAGCTGATGACAGGCATTATTGGGGGCTGCTTCCTCTAAGGGTGGTTCCATAGAATATATCCCCACCTTTCATGAGAGAAATCTCGGGGGAGAACGGGGGGGGAGTTGAGGGCTAAATCTGCTGGGATCTTTTCTAAGATATACGTATGTAAAGATATAGATAGATAGATAATGGATGGATAGATGATAGATAGATGAGATAGATAAATTAAATCACATATTTGTGCATATCATGGATAAGTATAATAGGCAGTCACCCACCTGCTGTGATTCCTGGGGGACTGCCCCTGCCCCGCCCCCCAAAGCAATTATATTTACTTTGCTGAACAATTCTTTACCGGGCTGAAGCATTTTGTTCTATCATCAGAGCTATGGCTTAAAATTTAAATGCGTTCTGACCCACTAACTTTACCCCAAGGCAAATGACAACAGCTGATGTGGAAAGACATTATTTGTGAGGTTATTTAAAATAGAAAAACAGGGGTCCCTGGGTGGCTCCGTTGGTTAAGCGTCTGACTCTTGGTTTCAGCTCAGGTCATGACCTTGAGGCTCATGGGATCGAGCCCCATGTTGGGCTTTGCACTGCTCTTCTCTCCAAATAAATAAATAAACTTAAAAAAATCGATCTACTAAAAGACACGAGATCTCGGGGGCGCCTGGGTGGCGCAGTCGGTTAAGCGTCCGACTTCAGCCAGGTCACGATCTCGCGGTCCGGGAGTTCGAGCCCTGCGTCGGGCTCTGGGCTGATGGTTCAGAGCCTGGAGCCTGTTTCCGATTCTGTGTCTCCCTCTCTCGCTGCCCCTCCCCCGTTCATGCTCTGTCTCTCTCTGTCCCAAAAATAAATAAATGTTGAAAAAAAAATTAAAAAAAAAAAAGACACGAGATCTCCCTCTCCTTGCGAGTACACTCACCAAGGAAAGGCCACGTAAGGACACAGCCACGAGCAGGGCTCTTGCCAGGAACCCAGGCACGCTGGCACCTGGTCTCACACTTCCTCCCGAGTCCTGTACTCTGTTACAGCAGCCTGAGCAAACTGAGGCACGAACCCGGAGGAGTAGGGAACCCATGACACTGTACCTCCCGGGCACTCACATAACAGGGGGGCCCCAGACATCCCACGGCTCTTCGGAAACCGGCCCGAAAGCAACGCATCAACGTGTAAAGAATCTCTTCGGGGTGTGGCTTTTGATTCTTTCTCATACTTTCTAACAGTCTGAAGCCTTTGAAAGTAAGCACCCGTTCCTTTCAGAACTGAAGGACAAAGACCCACAGGGATTCCCTCCCTTAAGGTATCCTTCCGGAAGGCAGGGTTGGTAGGGTCAGTGTGGCCAGAGGGGTGAGGCAGGAATTCTGCACGTACGATTCAGCACGTGTTCAATAACGGCTTGTCAGATTGAATTAGGGTGAAGGGACAGAAGGCGAGGCCAGGGAGAGGAAAGGAAAGGTGGCTGCTTCATAATTTGGAGAAGCTTCGGCTCACTTCCTCGCTTTTGCATCAGTTTTCTGCGGCTGCTATAGCAAATCACACAGGTTTAGTGGCGGAAAACGACACAGGTTTACTCTTACGCTTCTGGAGGCGGGGAACTTGTAATGGGTCGCCAGGGCTGTGCACTTTCCGGAGGCTCTGGATTTTTTTTTTTATTTCCTTGCCTTTCCAGCTTCCAAGGCCACCTACATTCCTTTGCTGGTGGGCCCTCGGTCCATGGTCAGGGCCAGTGGTGGAGCATCTTCAAATATCCCTCTTTCTGTCTCCCTCCTTCTGTCACCTCTGCTTCTGTCCTCCTATCGCTTCCTCTGACTCTCTTGCCTCCGTCTTATAAGGACCCTTGTAATGGCATTGTGTCCACTTGTACAATCCAGGATGATGTCCCCATCTCCAGATCCTTAAGGTAGTCACCTCTGCCAAGTCCCCATTGCCACGTGAGGGAACACAGCACAAGGTCCCGGGGATTAGGACGTTGACATCGTGCCCACCGTGTCCCCCTGTGTTGACCACAGGATGCTGCTACCCATCTGGAAAAAAAAAAATGACGCGATCATCGACAAAATGTTTGTAAAGGGACGTGTCTTATCAACTGTAGGAAAAAAGCAATGGCGACCATTCACATATGTCAACAGCCTCGGAAAGAGATCTATGGGGGAAGTAGAGGAAACCCACTCGTGATGAGTGCAATAAACAAAATAATTAATTCTACTAGAAGAGTGAATTTTTTGAGACACTTGGTTAGAAAAAAAACCTCAGAGAGAAAAAACAACTAGTTCTCACTTGGGCATTTTTCTGTTTTGTTTTGTTTTCTTTTTTGACGTCTTGTTTATCTTAAGTCAGAGCCAAGAAAGTGCGGATTGGGGGCAAATCCTAATTTCTTCTTACAAATAGAGCCCGTGAAGACAGATGAACGTGGACTGTGTGCTGGTGCGTCTGGCCACACCCCTCTCAAATTCTACACAGATTTCTGCACAAACGTAGATACTTACATGCGAATGGACTCATTCAACACATGACCGCTTTTACGTGCCTAGCATCGTGTTACGTTTCGGGGATACACGAGCGACTAAGACAGTCCTGCCCCCTCCCCGCTGGAGCGCGTACCCCAGCGGGGTGGACAGAAGGTAAACCATGCCCACGCAGGCTTAATTACCGCTTGCATCAATTGGCACTTTTGCATATCAAATTCCTGAGAGGCGGTAAGAAGGAAGGTGAGCCATGGTGGAAATAATGCTCATTTACCAGGAAGAGTGTCACTTGCAGCTGTCACTAGAAATGAAAACACAGACGTGACGCAGGGACTGAGCTCCATCCCAGGCACACTTCTGTCCTGTCCCCGGGCCTCCCTCCCGGGTGCTGAGACCGCAGGGGTATCCCCTCATCCAGCTGCCCTTTGTCACACCCTGGGACACGGGACGGGGACATTTGATGACTCGGTTCCCAGTGGCCCTACATTCTCCTCTCCCACCCCACCCCCAAGTTTTCACACTGAAACCTAATTGTGGTCAACGCCATTTGAGACTAAGCAGAAAACATTTTGTTTTCCTTCGCAGAAAATAGATTCTCGGTGGCACGTTCTCTCGAAAGGAGGCGCAATCTTTCTCGAATGTGAATAAAAGTTAATACGATTATATTTATGAAGCCTGTGCCCACAGCTTATATCAGAGTAGTAGAGACATCATCCGTCACGAGGGGGAAGAGGCAATGACATTCTAGGCATTAGTCCAGCTCTCGAAGAACTCGTACTCTCGGATTTCGTTGGATTTGAACAAGAAAAACAACTTGAGTTATTCAAAGTTCTCAAGGGACACTTACGAATGATTAACGTGAGCACGGACACACGGCTCATCGGGGTTTGCATATTCATTTCTCTGCTGTTATCAAACCAAACTCCTGAGTGCACCCCTGTCCACTTTAAAGACCGTTACATTTGGTCTCAAAAAGAAAATTCTCCGGGTGGGGGGGGGGTGGGGGCGCTGGGTGACTCAGCTGGTTAAGCAAACGACTCTTGATTTCAGCTCGGGTCATGATCTCACGGTGCGTGAGTCTGAGCCCCACGTCCAGCTCTGCACGGACAGCGTGGAGCCTGCTTGGGCTTCTCTCTCTCTCCCTCTCTCTCTCTCTCTCTCTCTGCCCCTCCCCCACTCATGCTATCTCTCTCTCCCTCTCTTTTAAAAATAAAGAAACATAAAAGAAAAAGAAAAATCTCCAAAGTTATTGGACTCAAAACATTTGGTCTTCCCTGTGACTCCATGGAGGGCATTGTCGGTATTTTCTAGACGCTTCTCTTTGGTAGAAGTGTTTGGGCACCTAAACAACCATTGAGATTCTGGCTGAAATGCCATCGGTGTCATGGCGATTCTTAGCCCCTCGATGGATGTTCAAAGTTCCTGCAAGGGCTTTACAATTTTTTTTTTTATGTTTGTTTATTTTTGAGAGAAAGACAGAGAGAGAGCAGAGGAGGGGCGGAGAGAGAAGGTGACCCAGCATCCGAAGCAGGCTCCAGGCTCTGAGCCGTCAGCACGGAGCCGGACACGGGGCTCGAACCCACAAACCGCTGCGATCATGACCTGAGCCGAAGTCGGATGCTCAACCGACTGAGCCACCGTGCGCCCCAGATCTCCTGCACGTGCTTTAAAAGCACAGTTGGCCCAGCCCAGGCGGCCTGATCCTGCTTCTCCAGGGTGGAAGCCTGGGCACCTGCAGCTTTTGAAAACACCAGCAGTGAGTGCCCTGTGTGCACAGGAAGGCTGGAGAACCATCCAGGGAGAAGAGGCAAGTTTTCAGCTAGATGAATGGTGGTCGTTTGTAAGATCAAAACCAGCCCGTGCCAGAGAGTCTCGGGTAAAAGGAAGCAGCGTTGTTAAAAGAAGTTAAATAAACAAACAAACACAAATTCTGATGCCAACTTTCTTTCGGATTGAACTTCTTTTGGGGACAGGCTCACCACATTTTCCAGGAAGACACCGTTGCCGATTTCCATAAGTTCTATGAACTTCCGGTTTGCTGTACTTCCGAGGTCCGCCTCGCTGTCGGGGTCTTTGTGCAGAAATGCAAACGAGGCCCTTTGTCATCAGTCCCCGGCAGTGAAACGGGGGTCCCTTCTTTCTCTCTCCGGCCCCCTCCCCTGCCAAGATGAGGAGGGCCGGGCGGTGAGCGGTGAGAGGAGGCAGCTCTCCCCCGAGGGGCCCAGGGCAAGTGCAGACGAGATTGGGCGGGAAGGGACAGGGGCTTTGAGCCGCTGGGGGGCTTGCTCCCGGCGGCCCTCTGTCCTCGCCCCGCCGCCCCTTCCCTGCCCCGTCCCCCCTCCTCCCGCTCTCCCTCCCCCTCCGCGGGGCACCTCCCTCCTCTGCGGCGGGTCGCCACCACCCACGCGCAGCCCTCAGGGGAGACCCACCGCCCACCCACGTCCGGGATCCTGAACAAAGAGCTGCCTGTCCCTCCGAGGAGCGTCTGGGCCCGATCTTCGGATAATAAACATTTCACCCCTTCACACGCACCGCCCCCGGCTTTTCTGTGTCATCACTTCTGCCTCCGGCCTTTTCTCTCTCTCTCGGGCTCCGTCCTCCATCCATTCATCACGTGTTTATGGAGCCAAGGGCTGGCACCGGCGTGCTTGCCCGGAGCGCATCTTAGCTCAGAGGGCAAGTCAGAAACTCCCCGGCGAGCAGGGGGCGGAGGCCAGGCCGCAGCGTGGGAAGGGGTTACGGGGAAAGCAGGGGTCCTGGGGGGGGTGGGGGATGGGGGCTGATCGCGAGGTCCGGAAGGCTTCCTGCAGGAGAGCCCTGAGGAGTGGGTGTTTCCCCACCCACAGGGGTCCTGGGGGGGGGGGGCGGGGTGGGGACCACTCTGACTGCAGGTGGATGGTGTGTGTGTGTGTGTGTGTGTGTGTGTGTGTGTGTGAGAGAGAGAGAGAGAGAGAGAGAACCGGGGGTGGTATGTGTGCGAGGACGTGTGGGTTTGCGAGTGTGCAAGTGAGCTCCCATGAGTGCAAACATGTGCGCAGGGGTGTGACGATTGTGTGCAGGTGTGAGCACGCACGTGCAAGAGCACGTGAGCGTCTGAGGGTGTGCGGGACTGTATGCCTGAGGCCACCTGAAGGGGGCGTGCGTGTGCCCACGCGGGCATGAATGAGTGCGTGAGCACGCGTGACTGTGAGCGTGCCCGTGTGTGCAACATGAGCCTGAGCGGGTGCGTGGACGCATGGTCGATTGGGAGGGAGGGCCGCTGCACGTGCACACGTGTGAGGATGCGCGTCTGAGGGTGTGCGGGGGTGGCTTGGCACAAGCGAGCCCGTGCATGTGCGAGTGGGCATGTGAGAGCGTGGTGGGTGTGCGTGCGGGTGCGAGGGAGGGAGGATGCGGGGGCGCGTGCACACGTGCAAGTGTGTCTGAGGGTGTGCGGGTGGGTGTGAGCGAGGGTGCCTCCGGGAGCGCCGACTGGCTGGGAGCGGGGGTGGGGCAGGGCAGGACCCCCCCCACCCCCTTCCGCACCCCTGTGCTTCCCGCCATGAGGGTCACCTCGCCCTTGGCCTCCTCTGAGCCCAGCCCCGATCCTGACCCTTTGGGCTGCGTGAGCCTTGTTCTCTGGCGTCAGTTTCCGGGTTCGAGAAGTGAATTCCAGGTGGGCTCCGGTGCGTGGACTCCGAGCGCCAACCAGTGTCCCCTTGCCTGGCGGCTCTTACCACCGCGTCCCCGTGGGCTCCGGGCGACTCTCACGGAGGCAGCTCTGCTCCCCGCCCCTCACTTCGGCCCCGGAGCTTGGTGCTACCTACTGCGGAACGGAGCCCCGGGGTCCCCAGCCTCCACGTGACCGCGTTTTCTCTGCTTCTTTCCCAGCGCTGGGGCCGTCCCCTCCCCCCACGGCCCTCCTGGTCCCCGCTCTTCGCCTGCGCCAGCCCGGCCCCAATGCACCCGCGGCTTCCTACCCAGGGGGTGGGGGAGGGGGAACCCCTCATGGGTCCCACCGGGAAGATCCCACCTGCTCTGGGTCGCAGGGACCCCTGCCCAGGCTCCCTTGCCCTCTGGCTTCTGGTCAGCTTGGGCCACACGGAGGCCCTGGAGGGAGATGACACAGAATGAGTAGAGGGAGCGATCTTACCCTCCTGCTCAGCCTCCTCACCCCTGCTCAGCTCCCACGGGGCCGCTCCACCGTGCTCCCTCCCGAGAGCCCAGTTTTGGGGCTCCAGCCTGGGGTGACTGCCCGCAGGGCTGCTCTGGCCCCCAGGTTAACCACCCTCCCCACTCAGGCCTTCCCGCCCATCCTCCCCCCTCCCCCCACCTCTGCACCTGCACTTACATTCTCTCTGTTCAGAGAAGCCCTGCTGTTGCTCTGTG